>NW_022196904.1:48630987-48639500 GCF_008632895.1 Mastomys coucha | reverse complement strand
CCACCTCTTACAACAAAAACAACAGGAAGTAACCATTACTTTTTCTTAATATCTTAATATGAAAATTAGTATTACCAACATATCCTAATCTATTGAAATCCAAAAATATGAGGAATTAGAAAATTATTGACTGTCATCCAATGATCTCTTTAATTTGGTAATTGGAGAAATAGGTCCAATATTATACAATCCATATACACTTTCAGCTTGTTTGTTCATGACATTGTCTTGCTGTGTACTACATAATGGTCTTGAGATCTTGCTTCTCCTACCTCAGACTCTCTATTAGTAGTATTGTTTATTTCATGTTTTTACAGTATACTATGGTTTTCAGAACAGCTTACATATTTTAAAAGTATTTATATACACAAAAGAAATGTAGACAATTAAATTGGGAGGGCCTTTGTAGAGAACAACAAAGAGTAAGGCTGAATGCTTTGCTTGACATTTGTAATTCTTGTATCAAGTTACCACAGTAAGAGCCAAGATTTTTAAGGTCTACTAAATACAAAACAAACAAACAAACAAACAAAAACACTATATATTTATGTTCATTTAAGAAAATATTAGTAGTGATGTTTATTTTTAAATATACAGCTAATACTTTTGAAATATTTAAAATTTATATTGAAAAAAAGTATGTATTTTCAGTATTGCCAAAGACAAGCATCTACATAAGACTGTTAAATTGATTGTTGTTTTATACCAAACAACTTTTATAATACTCATTTTTATTGTTATAATATTTCATAAATTTTAAAGACTATGACAAATAATATTTTGTAGGTATTGAAGGGGGTCTCTGGGAGGAGTTGGGGTACAAAAGGAAAACAAGAATGTGATTTAATTCTATTTACTTAAATTATGTTTTTAAATGCTAACAAATTCAGATAAATTGAAATTGTTGTTCTTTTCTCATTATAATGCAATTAAAAAAAAAAGAAGAAGGAAACACAATGGGAAAGGCACTTGTGTTAGGATGGTGCATTATCACCCTGTTTGGCTCACATGGCTTGAGAAGTGTTGACCCTGACTGGTTATTGAATTTTTATCTAAACATCCAGACATCCCATCTAATAAGATGTGTACCCCATGGTACAAAGTGGGGACTAAAATTGAGATGGGAGAGTCATAAAATCAAACTTTTTAAAAAGGTCTTTGCAATTAAGCTTCTTTCTAGATTCTGACCTCTTTTGGTTCCTATAGAAATATAGGTTGACTTTTTCTTAAGAAAGAAATACATAAGCACTTTTTTGTTCTCATAGTTTCTCTGGAGAAGTTAGTTGTCATACAAATTGGCTTCCTGTTATGAGTCAGACAGTATTTCTATTTAACTGTTTTCAAGAATTTTTTTTTGTCTTTCAGAATCTTGACCATAATCACAGGGGTCTTTTATAAATATACATTTTAATTAATTCATTGGGAATTTAATACATTGTATCTTGATCATGATCACCTCCCTGTCTTCCCTCAGGTATACTCCCATTCCGTTCCTACTCAAATATGTGACTTAATTTTTTTTAAAAGTCCAATTATTGATAGCAGTATACTCTTAGGTGTGCAGCCATCCACTGGATTGCATGCCACCTTCCAGGCACACCCAGTTGAAGAAAAGTTACTCTCCCTTTTCCAGAAACTATACGTTGCTAATAGTTCCTCAGCTAGATATCGGATTTTGTGACTCCTCTCCCCATCAATGCTTGGACTTTGGTCTAGCTTGAGCTTGAACAAAGCATTACACGTGCTGTCATAAACTGTTGTAAGTTTGTATGAGTATCTTCCCTGTTTTGTTCAGAAAAGTTTCCTTGTACTCATCTACCACCCTTGTCTTTCACAACCTTTCTATTACCGCGGTGATCTCTGAGCCTTGGGAGAAGGGCTATGTTATTGATGTCCACTTAGTCTTTTATTCTCTTCACCTTGGCCAGTTGTGGGCTTCTGTGTCAATCAAAAGCTAGTGGGAAAAAAAAAGCTTTTCTGTAGATAGATGAGAGATGCATTAATTTGAAAGTACATCCTTAGGAGTTGCTTAAATAGGCTATCCCAATATGAGAGGAGGAATATTAGGCTGTCCCTTAGGGCCTAGAACCTCTCTGGTCAGATATTCTTGGTTCTGATAATGGTGCTAGGTATGGGGCCTATCTTGTGAAGTGAGATTTAAATCTAATCATAAAGTTTTTAGTTATTTCTATGATGTTTCTTTCCACTATCAAACTAGTGGGAATATATTGCAGAGCTGGCCATTACAATAGTTCCAATAGTTCACAAGGTTCACAGATGGGTAAGAGTGTTGATTACATTCCTCTGGTAGCATGCATAGAACCTTCTACCACCATGAAAGCTGGCCAGTAGGAATTAAGCTTCCAGTTCAATACCAGCTTGGTTTCTTGATGTTTTATCACTCAAATATGTGTTGCTTTTGACATTAGGGTTTTATATCAAGTTTTAGATGCTAACCAAGAACAATGGAAAAAGCCTATAATATTTGGGAAACTATAGGACCTGGCTAGCCAACAACTCTTATAAAGGCCACCCACTCTTTGCACTGATTTTTTTATTCTCTATCTAATATGGGTATTGTCACCTGTTACAAGGTAAACCTATTTAAACTCTTTGTAAAAATGCATATTTATGTGTTTGTCTTTTAGGAAGTATCTACAGTAGCAGTTTCTCATATAACTTGCCAACTATTGATATGAGTCCAAACTGGCTTAGGCATTATAGAAATCAGTGTGGAGGTTCCTCAAAAAACCTAGAAATAGATCTACAACATGATTCATGGCAGCATACCTTGAAAGACTCTATATCCTACCATGGCGATGCTTCCTCATTGATGTTCATGATTTCTCTATTCACAATATCCAGGAAATTGAAATATCCTATCTGTATACCAATCCATGAATAGATGGAACCAAAAAAATCATGGTACATTTGCACAATTGAACATTATCCAACTGTCAAGAAAAACAAAATTGTGAAATTTGCAGGTAAATGGATGGACCTAGAAACAATCATTTGGAGTCAGTTAACCCTGAAAGAGAAATACCACAGGTTTTCTTTTATTTGTGAATGTTAGCTTTGAACATTTAAATATATATTTCATTTGGACTTTCCAGAGATCAGAAGATTAGTAAGGAGCCATCGAGGAGAGGTTATATTCAGGAAATGGAAGAAAAAGCACTGTGGTATAAAGGGTACAGGAAAATAGTGACCACAAAGGATCTTGGTAAGGACTGGCTGGGGTTTAGTCTACCTGTAGTCTTCATGTCCTCATATGTCTCATGTAGTCTTCATGTCCTCATATGTCTCCGTTTAAAGCACTTGGAGAATCTGTGATATTCCCAGCCATGTAAGCATTTTTCCAGCACCACCCTTTCCCTTCAGCATTCATTGGCACAGAAAGAAAGAGAGCATCGTTAGTAACAATGGCAGCTCAGTTTCTCAACAGGTCCTTGATGATTTACCGTTGTATTGCCTAGCAGAGCTACCTACGGTCTCTATTGGTGAAGGAAACCGGCCCGCAGTTTCACTTCATACCGTGGGTGATTCGCGAACTGGGGAAGTCGAGTTTCTGTGGAAATAAGCAGGTTAAGAGACAAGGAAGGAACACCAAGAAAGGATGCTTATCAAGGTGTAATCTTTACTTAGAGAAACGGGATATTTATACTTGAGGCGAAACAGTCATGTCTTTTAGCACATAAGTGAGAACAGGAATCGAGCATATCAAAGCGAGGACTCCAGGCAGGAGGGCGGATCAAAGTTTTAGTCCATTTTGAATACTGGGCTCCCAGTTCTGGCTTAATCCCTAGCTGGCTCCAGACCCCTGATGAGCCGAGCCGAGCTGCTGTCTTGAGCGTACAATGAGACCCCTCAATGTAGTCAGCAGGACCATCACATATTGGCATCTCAGGAGTTGAGACTTGAGATGGTCATTGCCACTGGGCAGTGTTAGAAATCAGGGATAATTCAGATTATGGATCTAATTTAGGTCTGTACATCAATCAACCTTGGACACCACTGCAATGGGGGAAGAGAAGTGTCTCATACCACTGCAGTGGCAAAGATGCCCAGGATCTGTGTGGTGTCTCCACTGACACTGATATGTAGGGGTCATTGCTACCAATAGTGAGACTTTTTACTACTCTCTACCTGCTGATGCTCCACAGAGGGATGGATATATCACTAAGTCACCTGAGAGGGGGACTTTAGTGTTTGTAATTAGCCTTTCTAGGAAGGGTAGTTATTGATTCACATTTCCTTCTCCCTGATGTGTGGGTAAAATCGCACAGTTGAAAATACTTCCATCCTGCAAGGTGAGGCTGCTCCATTTTGTTACATTTGATTAGAGACAGCATTTTTTCTTGCTGTTGGCCTTTTAGCTTTGAGAATGTCTTACTAAAACTTTTGACCGTCCTTTCCCAGCCTCCCAAGTACTTGCATTATGGATATACTGCACATGCTTTTTTAAAATGATGTTTCCCTCCTTCACTTTCTTTTTTCTATCCCCTTTTGAGTACCCTCTCTCTAACCCCTTCAGTGTTCCTCTTTAAGTTAGTAGCTTCCTTTTCTTTTTCTTTTTTTTTTCTTTTTTTCCGAGACAGGGTTTCTCTGTGTAGCCCTGGCTGTCCTGGAACTCACTCTGTAGACCAGGCTGGCCTTGAACTCAGAAATACACCTGCCTCTCTGACAGTACCTGACTAATACAGATGTAGAGGTTCACAGCCATCCATTGAACTGAGTACACGGTCCCCAATGAAGGAATTAGAGAAAGGAGCTATGGAGCTGAGGGGCTTGCAGCCTCTTAGGACGAACAACAACATGAACTAACTAGTACTCTCAGAGCTCCCAGGGTCTCAACCACCAACCAAGGAACTGCACATGGTGGGTCTGATTGTTCTGGCAGCATGTATATAGTAGAGGACTGCAAATTCGATCATCAATAGGAGGAGAGGACCTCAGCCCTGTGAAGGTTCTGTGCCCCAGTGTAGGGGAATGCCAGGGCCAAGAAGTGGGAGAGGGTGGGGTGGCAGGTATGTGGAGGGGGGACGCAACAGGGGTTTGTTCTTGTTGTTTTTGTTTGTTTGTTTGTTTGTTTGTTGGAGGGGAAACTGGGAAAGGAGAAATTTACATGTAAATAAAGAAAATATCTAAAAAAAAAAAAAAAGAAAAAGAAAAAAAGAAATACACCTGCCTCTGCCACCCAAGTGCTGGGATTAAAGGCATGTGCTACCACTGCCAGGCGTGTATGTGTTTCTTAATAGTTGGATAACATAACCCACTGAGTCTTTTTTTTTTTTATCTGTATCTCTATGGTTTCAGAGATGACCCTCGTCATTAGACAATCAATAAGGGACATCATCACTGAAAGAGGTTACTTCTCTCATTAATCACTCAGTTGTCTATAGCTTTCTATAGTCCTGGGACCTGGTGAAAATTATCCTGTTTCCTCTTGTTCATTTATATTGTCATTTCCCATTCTTGTTTATGAAGACATTTCAAAAAAAGACTATTTCAAAGAAGATTTCCTTGTATTCTTGATATAACAATTTTTATGACCCCTCTTTCTTGATGTTACCTGAACTATAAATAGAGGAGCTGTGATATAGATGTTTTCACTGCTTTTGTGATCCTCCATATTTTTTTATTTCTTCATTATGTCCAGTTGTAGCTTTCTGTTATGCTTCTATTTGCTTTAAAGAGATACTTATTTTCTTTCTTTCTTCCTTCCTCTCTCTCTCTCTCTCTCTCTCTCTCTCTCTTTCTTTCTTTCTTTCTTCTTGTTCTTTTACTCCTCCTCTTCCCCCTCCTCTTCTTCCTCATCTTCCTTCTCCTTTTCTTCTTCTCTCATATAATAATCCTATCCACAGAGTGCCCCCTCCACTTCCTTTCACCCATAGATCTGCTCCTGTTTCTCTTCAGAAAAGGCCAGGTCTCCCAGGGATATGAACTAAACATGGCCTAACAAGATATAAGAAGACTAGGTACAAACCTTTATATCAGGGCTGGGCAAGGCAACCCAGTGGAAGGAAAATGATCAGAACCACAAGCAAAAGAGTGAGAAATAAACTATATTCCCACTGTTAGTGGTCCCACAGAAACACTACATTAACAACCATAACATATAAACAGAAGACCTAGCACCAACCCATGCTGGTTCCATAACTGTTTTTTCACTCTCTGTGAGCCCAAATGAGGCTAGCTTCATTGAGTCTGTGGGCCATGTTCTCCTGGTGCTCTCAACTGCTCTGGCTCCTACAATTCTTCCTCTCCTTCCTTCATAATGTTCCCTAAGCTTCAATGGTAGAGACCCAATGAAGATCCCTAGTCTGGCCTCTCTCTCTCTCTCTCTCTCTCTCTCTCTCTCTCTCTCTCTCTCTCTCTCTCTGCCTAGTGTTTGACTGCGGGTCTCTGTATTTGCTTCATCAGTTGCTCAAGGAAGCCTTTCTGAAGATGATTGGGCTAGCCATTGATCCATGTGCATAGCAAAATATGATTGGAATTCATTTTATTGAATTTTTCCTATTCTAGCTCTCTGGAATATCCAGCCTCATTTACCTGGTCATCCAGGGAGTATTGGGAATGGGCTCCCTCTCCTGGCATGGCCATCAAATTAGATCAAATATTGGTTGATCATGCCCACAGGCAAGGACCCTTCTTTGATGAGAAATGGTAGCTACACTTACTTGTGGATATAAGAATAGGACTTAGAATGTAATAAGTAATTATGTTGGTCTATTAAGTGATGGTAGTAAATTATTTTCTAATATCTATGACCTCATGATTCCTGGGAAGCTGGCAAGTGGTTCAGTAGCAGACATTATTTTATTCCTGCTGAGTGAGACTTAAGTCCAATTAGACAACTGTTGGTTACCTCAAACATGTGAGTGCCATTTATTGCACCTTTACAGATATCTTGCAGTGATGGTGATTATTGTGATTCATAGGTGTTACAGCAAGATATAAGTATTTAATTACTTCCCTTGGCAGCTTGAATAATATTTTCTAATACCTTGGAAGCAAAGTTGCAGGAAAGAAGAGAGTGTCTTTGCTAGCTATACATCTGACTAAGATTAATATTCAGAACATACAAAGAACCAGTATTCAAAGAGCCAAGGAAACAAATGACCCAATTAAAAATGGAATATGGATCTAAACAGAGAGTTCTCAATAGAAGAAATAAAAATGGCTAAGAAATACCTCAAAGAGTGTTCATTATCCTTAACAATCATGAAAATGCAAATTACTGCCACTTTGAAATATAGAGAGAATATCTTGTGTATAGTATAGATAAATCACATATCAACTAAAAAAACAAACAAAAAACAAAAAAACAAAAACAAAAAAACAAAAACCAAACCCTATGGCCTGAGGCAGGAAACAGGAGGCAAATTATCCTGGAGGAGAAAAACTTCTGAGACAGAACCAAGTGGGAGATTCGCGCAGGAAGTTTTGAAGATGTGGACACATGGTACTTGAGCACAGGTAACCAGCCACATGGCAGAATGTAGGTTAAAATAAATTTCTTATCTTTAGTTATTATCTAGTCAAAGTGGGGCTTGGCTATGTGATCAAAGTATCTGTAAATAGGTTTTGAATCTGTGTGTTATCTCTGGGAACATGGGACAGGAAAGCAGAACCAGGCCTAAGTTCTACATTGAAATTTCATCTTACCAAGTCAAAATAGTTAAGATAAAAAAAAAAACTGGTTATTGGGTCCAGCGAGACCAGGCACACAGGAACTCCACCAGCCCAGTGACTCCAGATCCTTCCGGTCTGTCAGGGGTTAGTGTTCTGAGCAGACCTTGGGCACAAGCTCTGCAGACAGTCCCACAACACCCAGAGGAAGCTCCACTCCCAGGCGCTCTGACACACCCAGGATCAGAGACCTTGTGTGCAAGCTCTGCTGCCAGTCCCACAACACCCAGAGGAAGCTCCACTCCCAGGCGCTCTGACACACCCAGGATCAGAGGTAAGCAGGGACCAACATCTGTCCCAACACTGGGAGTAATTGGGTCCAGCAGGGCCAGGCACACAGGAACACCACCAGCCCAGTGACTCCAGTTCCTTCCGGTCTGTCAGGGTTAGTGTTCTGAGCAGACCTTAGGCACAAGCTCTGCAGCCAGTCCCACAACTCACAAATAAAGCCACACTCCCAGGTGATTTAACAAGCCCAGGATCCCAGGATCCCAGAATCACAGGATCACAGAGTCAGCTTGATTCTGAGGAGTTCTGAAACAACCAGGATCACAGGAAGGACAGGCTCCAGTCAGATTTAGTAAGGGCAGGTAGCACTAGAGTTAACCAGATGCCAGGGGCAAGCATAAGAAAATAAACACCACAAACCAAGGTCACTTGCCATCATCAGAACCCAATTCTCCCACCATAGCAAGCCCTGGACACACCATTACACCGGAAACACAAGATTCAGATATAAAATCAGTTATCATGATGATACAGGACCTTAAGAAAGACATAAATAGCACCCTCAAAGAAATACAAGAGAACACAGGTAA
>NW_022196904.1:48611906-48629602 GCF_008632895.1 Mastomys coucha | reverse complement strand
AAATAGCTTTGACCATAGCAGGAAGTCTGTATCCAAAAATCCAGCCTACAATTCACTTCTTGGTGCAGCAGAACTATCAACTCTCAGCTTAGCTACGATGGAGATAAAATCCTTTGGTGATGGGAGGGTCATTGAAGTACAGCCTTATTACAATGAAACCCAAAGTCTAAAAATTGTTCTTTTTTGGGCTTGTACCACAGTAAGAGCCAAGATTTTAAACTCTACTAAATACAAAGCAAACAAAAAAACTTTATATATTCATGTTCATTTAAGAAAATACTAGTAGTGATGTATTATTTTTAAGTATACAGTTAATATGTTTGGAGTTATTTAAAATTTATATTGAGAAAAATGTATTTTCACTATTGCTGTAGACGAGCACCTACATAAGACTGTTAAATTGATTGTTGTTTTATATCAAACAACTTTTATAATACTCACTTTTATTGTTATAACATTTTATAAATTTTAAGGAATAAGACAAAAAAGATATTGTAGGTATTGAAGGGGGGTCTTTGGGAGGAGCAGTAGTACATAAGGGAAACAAGAATGTGATTCAATTATATTTAATTGAAATAAGTTTTTAAATGTTAACATATTCAGATAAATTGAAATAATGTAAGTTTTCTCATCATAATGCAATAAACGTTTTTAAAAAAACAAAACAAAACAAAACAAAAAAACCTGACAACAAATGCTAGTGAGGTTGT
Organism: Mastomys coucha; assembly: GCF_008632895.1. NCBI lineage: Eukaryota > Metazoa > Chordata > Mammalia > Rodentia > Muridae > Mastomys > Mastomys coucha. Next base: position 48,628,892 of record NW_022196904.1, on the reverse strand, counting down.
ACAGAAAAAAAAGAGGAACCATTATGCACTATGGTAGGCATGCAAATTGGTACATCCACTCCAGAAATTAATTTGGAGAATCTTCAAGAAATTAATAACAAATTTACTCCATGACCCAGTTATACAACTTCTAGCTGTATGGCCAAAGTATCTGCACTTTACCCCAAATAAACTTGGTTAGCCATGTTCATATAGCTACCTTATTCACAATAGCCACAAAATGAAAACTCTCTAAATATCGTCCAACAGATGAATGAATAATGAAAATGTGGTTGACACATAATGGGCTATTATTTAGCCTTAAAGAAAAATATAATTATGAAGTTTCCAGGTAAATAGCTGGACCTAGAAAACACTACGTTGAGTGAGATAACTCAGGCCAAGAAAGATAAATGCCTCATGTTTTCTTTCATCTGAAGGTCCTAGCTCCAAATCTTCAGATTTGAGTCTACAGCATGAAGTAACTACAGAAACCAAGGAAATAAAATTTACACCATCTTCCTCAGGTTTAAAAAAAGTAACATTTAAGTAGTAATAGCATGGTCAGGCCAGGATCTGATCCTGTGCCACAGTGCTCCATATCCAAATACCTCTGGGAGAGAGCTGGTCTCCTAGGACTGCTGATAAGCCTATGAGCACAGGTAAGACCACTACTCCTGCTCAGAAGGACCTGGCCAGAACCCTCAGAATACAGGAATGGAGGAAGTGCTAGGAACAGGATTCTTCTGGTTTCTGTAGCATCCAAAATTGACCCTGTGCCACACCTCTTCACACCCGTATACTGCCCAGGAGAGAACCAGTCTCATAGGAGTGCTAACAGAACTGTAAACACAGGTAAGACCAGCAATTCTGCTCAAATTCCTGGCCAAAGTGGGACCCACCCAGAACAATCAGGACACAGGAACCCAGAAACAGCCAGGGACAGGATCATTCCAGGTTCCATCTGTACCCTAGAGCTGACCCTGTACTACAGCTCTTCATACCCAAATTTCTTCTGGAGAGAACTGGTATCTTAGGAGTACTGACACACAGGCTTGCAGGAGGGGCAAGCCACAGTCAGACAGAGCAAAACCAGCTAACACCAGAAATAACCAGATGGCAAGAAGCAAGAGCAAGAACATAAGCAACAGAAACCAAGGCTACTTGGCATCATCAGAACTAGTTCTCCCACCACAGCAAGTCCAGGATACCCCAACACACCAGAAAAGCAAGACTCTGATCTAAAGTCATTCCTCATGATGATGATAGAGGACTTTAGGAAGGACATAAATAATTCCCTTAAAGAAGTACAGGAGTACACAGGTAAACATTAGAAGGCCTTAAAGAAGACACACAAAAATACCTTAAAGAATTATAGGAAAAGACAAAGAAATAGATGAAGGAATTGAAGAAAGCCAACCAGGATTTAAACAGGAAAATAGAAACAATAAAGAAATCACAAAGGGAGAAAACCCTGGAGATATAAAACCTAGGAAAGAGATCAGGAGTCATATATGCAAGCATCACCAACAAAATACAAGAAATAGAAGAGAGAATCTCAGGGGCAGAAGATACCATAGAAACCATTGACACAACAGTCAAAGAAAATGCAAAATACAAAAAGCTCTTAACCCAAAAGATCCAGGAAATCCAGGACACAATGAGAAGACCAAACCTAAGGATAATAGGTATAGAAGAGAGTGAAGACTCCCAACTTAAAGACCAGTAAATATCTTCAACAATATTATAGAAGAAAACTTCCCTAACCTAAAGAAAGAGATGCCCATAAACATACAAAAAGCCTACAAAACTCTAAATAGACTAGACCAGAAAAAAAATTCTCCTATCATATAATAGTCAAAACACTAAATGCACAAAACAAAGAATATTAAAAGTAGTAAGGGAAAAAGATCAAGTAACATATAAAGGCAGACCTATCAGAATTACACCAGACTTCTAACCAGAGAATATGAGAGCTAGAAGATCCTGGGGAGATGTCATACAGTCCCTAAGAGAACACAAATGCAAGCCCAGGCTACTATACCCAGCAAAACTCTCAATTGCCATAGATGGAGAAACCAAATTTACACAATATCTTTCTACAAGACCAACCCTACAAAGGATAATAGATGGAAAAGTCCAACACAAGGGAATCTAGAGAAAGCAAGAAAGTAATCTTTCAACAAACCCAAAAGAATATAGCCATACAAACATAAAAATGACATCCAAATTAACAGGAAGCAACAATCACTATTCCTTAATATCTCTTAACATCAATGAACTCAATTCCCCAATAAAAAGGCATAGTCTAACAGAATGGATATGTAAACAGGAACCAGTACATTGCTGCATACAGGAAATACACCTCAGTTTCAAAGAAAGACACTACCTCAGAATAAAGGACTTGGAAACAATTTTCCAAGCATATGGTCAAAAGAAACAACATGGAGAAACCATTATAATATCGAATAAAATCAAATCTCAACCAAAAGTTATCAACAAGGATAAGGAGTGACACTTTATACTCATCAGAGGAAAAAGTCTATCAAGAAGAACTCTCAATTCTGAACATCTATGCCCCAAATGCAAGGGCACTCACATTCATAAAAGAAACTTTACTAAAGCTCAAAGCACACATTGCACCTCACACAATAATAGTGAGAGACTTCAACACCCCACTCTCATCAACGACAGATCATGGAAAAACAAACTAAACAGAGACACAGTGAAACTAACAGAAGTTATGAGCCAAATGGATTTAACAGATGTCTACAGAACATTTCTTCTCAGCACCTCATGGTACCTTCTCTGAAATTTATCATATAACTGTTCACAAAACAGGCCTCAACAGATACAAGAAGATTCAAATAAACCCATACATCTTATCAGACTACCACGGACTAAGGCTGGTCTTCAATAGCAACAGAAAGTCCACATACACATTGAAGCTGAACAACACTCTACTCAATGGTAACTTGGTCAAGGAAGAAATACAGAAAGAAATTAAGGATTTCTTAGAATTTAATGAAAATGAAAGCATAACATACCCAAACTTATAGGACACAATGAAAGCAGTGCTAAGAGGAAAATTCATAGTTCTGACTGTCTCCACAAAGAAACTTCAGAGAGCATAACGTGCAGCTTAACAGAACACCTGATAGCTCTAGAACAAAAAGAACCAAATACACCCAAGAGGAGTAGACAGCAGGAAATAATCAAACTCAGAGCTTAAAATCAATCAAGTAGAAACAAAATAAACTATACAAAGAATCAAAGAAGCCAGGAGCTTGATTTTGAGAAAATCAACAAGGTAAATTAACCCTTAGCCAGACTAGATAGAAGGGTCAGAGAAAGTATCCAAATTAACAAAATCAGAAAGGAAAAGGGAGATAGAAAAACAGAAACTACAGAAATTCAGAAAATCTTCAGATCCTACTGTAAAAGCCTTTCCTCAACACAACTAGAAAATCTTGATGAAATGGACAAGTTTCTAGACAGATACCAAATACCAAAGTTAAATCAGGATCAGATAAACCATCTAAACAGTCCCACAACCCCTAAAGAATTAGAAGCAGTCATTAAAAAAGATTAAAAGTTTCCAAGCCAAACAAATAAACAAACAAACAAAAAAAAACCAAACCAACAAACAAAAAAAAAGCCGAGGACCAGGTGAGTTTAGTGCAGAATTCTACCAGACCTTCAAAGAAGATCTAAAGATCTAATACCAATAATCTTCAAGCTATTCCACAAAATAGAAACAGAAGGAACACTACCCAATTCATTCTATGAAGCCACAGTTCCACTGATACCAAAACCACACAAAAACCCAACAAAGAAAGAGAACTGCAGACTAGTTTCCCTTAAGAATAGCTATGCAAAAATATAAATAAAATTCTCACAAACCAAATCCAAGAACACTTAAAACATCATTCACCACAATCAAGTAGGCTTCATCCCAGGAATGCAGGTATGGTTCAATATACAGAAATCTATCAATGTAATCCACTATATAAATAAACTTATAGAAAAAAAAACCTGCATGATCATTTCATTAGATGCTGAGAAAGCATTTGTCAAAATTCAGCATCCCTTCATGATAATAGTCATGAATTCAAAAGATCATGAATTCAAGGCTCATACCTAAACATAGCAAAAGCAATATACAACAAGCCAGTAGCCAACATCAAACTAAATAGAGAGAAACTGGAAGCAATCCCACTAAAATCAGGGACTATACAAGTGTAGGGCAGTGTTCTGTTCAGGCAACTTCAGCTCAGTCGAGTAATAGGCATAGAACCCAGGAGCCCCAGTGGGCAGTTTCTACTTGCAGGGGGTGGAAGGAGTTGGGCAATAACTTCAGAGTCTTTGGCTCCTGTTTCAGTCACAACCTCTCATAGCTACCCCTGCAGGAGATGTGCGCTCTATCATGTAGACAATGGACCAAGACCCCAGCATTCTAGCTGGACCCTACACCCAGTCATCTGACCACAGCCAGGCATGGCCTGCCTCACAGATAGCCGCTCCTCATACAATATAAAAGGCACTTTGCCCCCTCCTCCCTCTCTTGCTTTTTGTCCTCTCTTACTTACTTCCTTTCTCTCCTGGCTCTTGCCCTCTTCCTTTCCTCTTCTGCTCTTCATCCTCTTTTGCTTCCTTTCTTCCTCTCTTGCCCTTTTTCCTCTCTTTTCTTGCTCTTTGTTCTTCTCTTGCCCTCTTTCTCCTCTCTCTTGCATTCTTCCTCTTTCCTGCTCTTTGTCCTCTTCTTTTGCCTTCTTGCTCTTTTGCTTCTTTCTATCCCTTTTCTCTCTCTTTCTCTTCTCCTCTCCTTTCTTACCTTTCTTTCTCTCTACATGACTGGTCTATTTTCTCTTTCCAATAATAAAATATCTCATAATTATGCCTTGCCTCCTTTTAAACTAACTCACCATACAGCCACAGGCCCCAGCAGCAGAGAGCAGTAGCCCAAGCATCAGTGAGAGACCCAGGCTGCAGCAGTTAGCCACCAGGCCCCACAGACAAGGCCACCCATTCTCTTCCTATCCATTCAATATAGCACTTGAAGTTCTAGCTAGAGCAATTAGAAAACAAAAGGATATGAACTGGAAAGGGAGAAGTGAAAATAGCACTATGGGCAGATGATATGCTAATATACTTAAGTGACCCCAAAAACTCCACAAGATAATTCCTACAGCTAATAAACAACATCAGCAAAGTGGCTGTATATAAAATTAAATTAAACAAGTCAGTGGCCTTTCTCTACACAAAGGATAAACAGGCTGAGAAATAAATTAGGGAAGCAACACCCTTCACCGTAGTCTAAAAAATATAATATATCTTGGTATGACTCTAACCAAGCAAGTGAAAGATCTATAGGACAAGAACTTCAAGTTTCTGAAAAAAGAAGTTGAAGAAGATCTCAGAAGATGGAAAGATCTCCCATGCTTGTGGATTGGCAGGACTGATATAGTAAAAATGGCTGGCTCTCTGAAAGCAACCTACAGATTCAATGCAATCCCCATCAAAATTCTAACTCAATATTTCATAGAGTTAGAAAGAGCAATTCTCAGATTCATTTGGAATAACAAAAAATCCCAGGATAGGGAAAACTATTCTCTACAATAAAAGAACTTCTGAGAGATTCTCCATTCCTGACCTCAAGCTGTAATACAGAGCAATAGCAATAAAAACTATATGGTATTTGTACAGTGCAGGCAGGTATATATCAATGGAGTAGAACTGAGTACCCAGAAATGAATCCACAAATCTGTGGTCACTTGATTTTTGACAAAGGAGCTAAAACCATCCAGTGGAAAAAAAGACAGCATTTTCAACAAATGGCGCTGGTTCAACTGGCAGTCAACATGTAGAAGAATGCAGACTGATCTATGCTTACCTCCCTCTGCAAAGGTCAAGTTGAAGTGCATCAAGGACCTTCACATAAAACCAGATACACTGAATCTAATAGAAGAAAAACTGAGAGAAAGCCACAAACACATGGGCACAGGGGGAAAGTTCCTGAACAGAACACTAATGGCTTATTCTCTAAGATCAACAATAGACAAATGGGACCTCATAAAATTGCAAAGCTTCTATAAGTCAAAGGGCACTGTCAATAGGACAAAATGGCAACCAACAGATTGGCAAAAGATCTTTACCAATCCCACATCCTATAGAGGCCTAATATCCAATATATATAAAGAACTCAAGAAGTTAGACTCCATAGAACCAAATAACCCTATTAAAAATGGGGAACAGAGCTGAACAGAGAATTCTCAACTGAGAAAACTCAAATGGCAGAGAAGCAACTAAAGAAATGTTCAACATCCTTAGTCGTCAGGGAAATGCATACAAAAATAACCCTGAGATTCTACCTCACACCAGTCAGGATGGCTAAGATCAAAAACTCAGAGGAAAGCAGATGCTGGAGAGGATGTGGAGGAAAAGGAACACTCCTCCATTGCTGGTGCGATTGCAAGCCGGTATAACCCCTCTGGGAATCCATCTGTCAGTTCCTCAGAAAACTGGACATAGTACTACCTGAGGACCCAGCTATACTACTCCTGGGCATATACCCAGAAGATGCTCCAACATGTAATAAGGACACATGCTCCACTATGTTCATAGCAGACATATTTATAATAGCCAGAAGCTGGAAAGAACCCAGATATTCCTCAAAAGAAGAATGGATACAGAAAATGTACATTTACAGAATGGAGTACTACTCAGCTATTAAAAACAATGACTTCATGAAATTCCCAGGCAAATGGATGGAACTAGAAAATATCATCCCGAGTGAACTGAATCAAAAAGAACACACATGGTATGTACTCACTGCTAAGTGGATATTAGACCAAAAGCTCTGAGTACCCAAGATTCAGTTCACCTCCCAAGAAGAAAGAAGGCCAAAATGTAGATGCTTCAGTGCTTCTTAGAAGGGGGAACAAAATACTCACAGGAGTAGATACAGAGACAAAGTGTGAAGCAGAGACTTAAGGAAAGGCTATTTAGACACACCCCAACTGGCGATCCATTCTATAGACAGTCACCAAACCTGAACATTATTATAGATGCTGGGAAGTGGTTGTTGTTGGGAGCCTCATATGGCTGTCTCCTGAGATGCTCTGCCAGAGCCTGACAAATACAGAGTGGATGCTCACAGCCAACCATTGGACTGAGCGTGGGGGTCCCTGATGGAGGAGTTGGAAAAGTGACTGAAGGAGATCAAGGGGTTTGCATCCCTATGGAGGGAGCAACAATGTCAACAGGCTTGACACCCTGGAGCTCCTAGGGACTTGACTACCAATCAGTGAATACTTGTGGAGGGACCCATGGCTTTAGCCTCACATATGGCAGAGGATGGCCTTTTTGTACATCAGTGGGAAGAGCACCCCTTGGGCCTGAGGGTGTTCGGTGCCCCATTGTAGCAGAATGCCATTGCAGGAAGACAGGAGTGGGTGAGGGGGTCGAGGAGCACCCTCACAGAGGCAGAGGGAGGGGGGATGGGATAGGGGGCTTCTGAGAGGGAGACCTAGAAAGGAGAAAACATTTGAAATGTAAATAAAGAAAATACCATTAAAAAAGTAGTAATAGAATACATAGCCTGGGGCAGTAGGTGGGGTGGGCTTCTAACCAGGATAGAGGGAAGGAAGGAAGTCCCAGAAGGGGAAAGAAGAAGGATGAGGGGCACATATCACAAAGGTCATTTGATAAAGGTTCATGTATATTTTTACCTAAATTATATTATTTTACCAAAAATTATAAAAATGCATATAAGTGTATGTATACACAGACATACAGACACACGCATATTCAAAGAAGGTGAGTCACTTTGGCTGGCAATGCTCTCTATAAGAACTACGTACTTACACACTACCAGTACTAGGCAGGACAAACCTTATTTCAAATAATTGGACAGCATAGTCTGAATGACTCTTAAAAGAATATATACTCATGATATAGATCTTGGTTATTGTGCAAGTCTTGAGAATATGTCTCCAATACTGAAGACTCCACACATTTAGCACACCAGCTAAGATGATTTGAGCTGGATCTGACCATGTATGGGTTTTTTTTAAATGTCAGCTCCAGTTGGCATTTTTGGCTTGCCAACTTATTCATCTCCATATCTGTGATGAATAAAGCAAAAAGAAAACTCAGAGGCTCACCAATGAATATCACGCTTTAAAAAAATGACATTTAATAGGTAATAACATGACATCCTTCCTGTGGTACAGATATTGTTCTGAGCCTATTACAGATGGTTTGTCTTTGTTGTAAGGAGGCTTTTTCTAAAAAATGAGAAAAAAGGAAACCAAGTTTCAAGGAAGTGGAATGAATGTGCACAAAATGGATAACTTACCATCTTGGATGCCCAAATTTCATTAATCTCAAAGAACAAATTGGCCTCATAAAGTTCCCAGGGCTTCATAGAGTATTGGCACTGTGCAGTATCAGTTATAATAATGAAGCATGGAGACTGAGTAGCAGGTGTCAGTCATGATTTATTCATGCAGCTCTAAAGACCATTTTTAGGTCTTTTGGTACTCCACTTGCTATCATCTTCTCTAGGTCCATCTGCTTGCCTGAAAATGTCATGGTTTTGTTTTTTCTTTAGCGATGAACAATATTCCATTGTGTATGTATTGAACTTCCCTGTGTGAAAACTTGTGTAGATGTCTCCTCTAAACTGAAACACCCTCTCTCAAAAGAGGAATGTGGATTAGAAGTCCAGGGGTCTACAGAAACTGACAGGGGTCAAAAACTCAGAAAGCTACAACATGCACAGGCCAGAAGCACACTGGCAGCAAGCAAACTGCTGGAAGAGAAGAGGCTGCTTTTGTAGCACTGCCTGAGATTTGGTTAGTGAGCTACAATAGTGAAGCTTCTGTGAGGCATCAGCCACCTGAGGGTGGAGTGCTAGTACAGGGAAGCATTAATAATGTACAATGGGGTTCTGGTTTTGTAAGGCATCAACCATGGGGGAGTGCATTCTGGAATTGTTAAACATCAACCTTGCAAGGGTGGTGTCCTGGTGTTGGGGCATCAGCCATGCAGGGATGGGGTCTGACTATTTTGAGGCCTCAGTTTTTGTGGGTGGGATTCCTGTATTGTAAGGTGGGGGTCAGGTTCTGGTAATATCTGCCTTTGAGTCACCATATTTTTGTATGCAATTCCAATAAGCTCATTGGTTCATTAAGCTAGACTAGAGTGAGATCTTGTCTTTGGTCTCTCTCTGATACTCTTACTTAAGGATTTTATAGCTACTCAGGGCAGAGAACAAGACAGTGAAGGCTTTCCTCCAGGAAATAGTTTACTGTGTTAGAACATAGGCTTCTAGAAGATTGGTATCCTAAGGCTACAGTCCTGAATATTATAGTATTAAGGTTTTTATACTTTGGCTTCTGTGTCTCCTATATATGTTTATATATAATGTGATTGGTACTTTAGACTACTGGGTTCATAGGGGACTCTACGGGTTGTCATCTGCCTGCATGTTAGAGGGGGTGACAATCCTCTCTGATGAATGGAGTCTACTTTATGGTTATAGGAATACACTCCAAACAGCTGATGAAGCAGAAACTATATTTCAATCCCTAAAATTAGAATTATGTAACAAGATCACAAACAGGCTGTGCCACCACTTAGGTCTGCTTTTTTGTACATGATAAGAAATGCAATGAAGCCTCAGCTATCTGCCCTGAAAAACACTTGCTTGTGTGAGGGAAGAGTTAAATGCCAAAAGGACATGAAGTTCTCCTTTTCACTATCTTCTGGTTGGATGATGGAAAGGGGAATAAAAAAGGTGAGATGCAACTGATGGCTTGCTGTTTCTTACAGCTGAGAGGGTGCATGGAGAAAGGAGTACATATTCAGTTTATATTAACAAGCCTCCCTTTGGACAAAATATTTAGAAGCCTTCGAAGGGATATAGAGCAGTCAAGAGGAAGAGAGTAAAACATAGTTTGTAAAATATCTATACTTGATAAAGTGGAGACATACTGGAGAGGATTTTATGGTGTTTGGGATTGGTTTTGAGAAATGGTAGCTCGGCCTCACTTTTTATTTACTCTTTGCTACCCATTTGACGTTCAATATAGAAGAAAGGAAAAGCCATGACTCTGAGTACAGATAGGTCCTTAACCGTGGCCTGATACAAAAAGCAATGATGATCAGGGAATATTTTGTATCTGAACTGCTTGACTAGTCAGAAACTCTGACCCAGGGTTGTTCCTGTCTGGGAGAACTGCAGGGACAAATGTGGAGAGGAGACTCTGGAGAAGGAGGTCCAGTGACCAGCCCAAATATGGACCTATCTCAGGGTTTTGATCCAAGGCCTAACACTATTACTGATGCTTCGGTGTGCTTACAGATGGGAGCCTAGCATGGCTGCCCTCAGAGAGAGGCCCATCAAGCAGCTGACTGAGACAGAGGGAGGCAGATACTTCCATGCAACCAATGGTTTGAAGTTGGGGACCCCTGTGGCTGAAATGGGGAAAGGCTGAAAGATGTTGAGGAAGACAACTTCATGACAAGACCAGCAGTCTCAATGAACTTAGACTCCCTCCCATATCTCTCTGACACTGAGCCACCAACCAGGAGGCATACACTGACTGGTCCGAGGACGCCAACACATATATAGACGAGGACTGCCTAGTCTGGCCTCAGTGAGCAAAGACACAACTAGCCTTTAAGAGACTTGGGGCCCCAGGGAGTGGAAAGGCCTGGTGGGGTGTGGGGCAGGGTTGGGGGTGTGGGAACATCCTCTTGGAGACAGAGGGCAGGGAGGAAGAATGGGGTGTGGAACTGTTGGAGGGCCAAAAGCAAGGGGGATAGTGACTAGACTGTGAGGAAAGATTAAAGATGGTAATAATAATAAAAAAAATCAGAGAAGACTTTTAAATAAGAAATGAAAGAGCCCCTTATATTCATGAGAGTGTGGGATTGGGGTGCCTGTAGGATAAGTTTGGGTGCTATGGAGGCAGAGAAGCTGACTGATAACTACTCCTCCTGCCTTGAGACAAAGGTTGCACAACCTAAGGCAGCAGCACAATGGAAGTCAGTTCCTGATGAGCTGGCTCATATGAGTGATGCTTGGTCATCCTTAGCTGAGATTTTGATAAATACAAATTATTCAAAGGGCAGACATGAGGAAGTATTTGATACCCAGTTTGTCCAACCAGATAATAATACATTGTGCATAGGGGAGTTAAATAAGTACTTGTAGAACTGGCTTTAGTGCCTTGCTCAGCTCCAAGGTGGGACAAGATCTTTGTGAGATATGTAGTACTATGAATGAGAAATGTCTCCCATAGACTCACATATTTGAACACTTGATTACTGGGTTGGTGTTGCTGTTTGGGAAGGTTATGGAACATATAGAAGATGGAGTCATGATGGAGAAGTATGTAATTTGGGGTGGGCTTTGAGAGATGAAAAAGACTGGCCTCACTTTTTGTTCACTCTGCTTTCTATTTGAGGTTGAAGATGTGACCTTTCTGTCTCTTCTTCCTGCCACCATCCCTGCTACATACTGCTATGCCTTCCTGCCACAATAGACTACATATCCCCCTACAGCTTTAAGCCAACTCTTTCTTTGGTAAGTTGATCTTGCTCATGGTGTATTGATCACAGTTTTGTCAACAGAAAAGTAAGTAACACAAAGTAGAAGAGACTCTGGATGATCTGAATGACTAAGACTGGAATGTAAATCATACTTATAAAATACAAAGCAACTAAAAAGGAGTGAGAAAGAGGCAAAGCACAGAAAGGGGTTTGTAAAAGTCACTCAAAGACAAGGATGTCAAGAATTGTGTTAAGTAGCATTTGTAGAGAAAATCCTAACAGAAAATCAACTACTGTGCTGGGAAGCTTTTAGAAGCCTTGACAAGTCTGAGCAAGAGTTCACAGAAGGTACAACTGATAAAAGAACACAAGTGAAAAAGACCAGGCTTGTCTTAGAGGTAAGCATTTATATTACCAGACTATATCATGGGTTTTTCTATTCAGCCAGAGGTATACTGTGTGGTCAGCTGAAGGGTCTTTCAGTAACTACGGGTAGCCAATGGAAAGGCAAGGGCCATGGTGTAGATCTGGAAACAGTAGCAGTCACAGCAGACTAAATGACTGTCTTCCTCTCCCTTGGGCCTGAACTGTGTTAAGCCCTGCAAGCTTGTCATGCTGATACCACTGGGAGGAGTAAAACTGCAATAGATTCAATGGCAGGAACAGTATCACAAGATGGGAGAGCAAGGTGGCTAATAGAGATTGAATATGTTTTTACACAACTTTATGCTCTAGTGTTTCCCACCCATGCTGTTGCATTCAGCATTTTAAGTAAACAATTGACAAAAATGCTTTGGCATTTCTTAACTTTTTTTTTTCTAGTTTCCTTTAGGTACCCAAAATTAACTAACACTTTCTTAGTGTGGATAGTAGTAGACTTCAGAGCTCCTGACCACGCCTTTGGAGGAAAAAGGCTTTGTTATCTATTGCTAACTAGTAAGTGTCATGTAGATTTGGTACAGAAAAAAAACAGCACCATAAGGAGTTTGAATGAAGACACCTGTGCATGTTGGAAAGGACACTTATAGCAATCGTAAGGTTTCCACGTGAAAATCCAAGTATAAGCTATGAGTTGCATCCCTATACAAGTTGCTGGTATGAGAAGTCATCACATCCCACACCATGCAGGCCATGTTTCCCACTGGTGTTGATGGCATGCTACAACTAGGTGTTAAGTACCTACTGCTGCAGACACACTTTGGTTGTAGGACATAGAGAAGTCAGGCTGACACTAAACTGTAAAGTCTTGCTTGCCGACTTCTGTGGTGCTGGAAGATGCTATGATATCTGCTAGCATAGACTTGTCCTCGAAAGTCCTGTGTGGAAAGAGACCCTGCGCTATACAATATCAACATGGCAGGTACGATGGACTTGCAGGACAATTGTGGCACAGCACTTGTTAGTGCAAACAATTGCTCTTTGATTGGATTTAAGGCCTACTCCAGAGGAAAAAACTTATGGGTACTTTAAGACAAAAACCCATGACTAGGTAGGTCATTGGTCTGAGTAGGAGAGCAACTACAAAGGTTTTGTTAGATAGATCTGGTATACTTATCAAATTGACTCATAAACACTTAAGGACTTATAAACACTTATGCTCATTAATGACTGCTACTGTAAACATCAGTTAATTATGAAGGGAAAAATTATCCAAGTATACGTGGTTACTGCAAAGATTACCATAACTGATCAAGCTCTTGAGCATAAGTAACTGTTGCTGTGGTATAGTAACCCAGTGGTCATCCAAACAAGAAGGGAAGTAATCAGTAATCTATTGCCATCTTCCAAGACTCAATGAGCCTCATGGGAAAGAGGGAGGAAAGATAAAGTGTAAGAGCTACAAGAAAGGGTGGAGTATTGTGTAGCTGTGTTTTCCAAGTTAAGATATTCTTTCTTATAGGTTCTGAAGGTAACAAAACTTAAAGAATTGAGGAATGTCAAGAAATTGAAAAAGTCACAATGCTCCTTGTCAAGATTGTATAAACAATGAATGGTTGTTGAAGAGTAGACTGTATAGTGAATGTGCCTGAACTTTGAGCAGAGAGCTCCAAAGATGCATCTTTTCTGAGTTGTCACTCTCTCTGGGTGATCTATATGGTAAGGCAGCTACCTTGGAGTCACTACTGGTACCTCCCACCTCCTGTGAGTAACCCCAATAAGCTCACTGGTTCACCAAAGTAGATGTGGGCAGAAGAGTTTCTGTGGTTCTATCGTTGGTGATACGTCTCTAGTGAACATACATTCATGTCTCCTCAGGAAAGGATGGACAGAAGCAACACTTTACACAGATGTCATTCACCATGGCTGTGAGAATTGAGTACCTTCCTTCTGGAATCATCAAGGAGGAAAATTCTCCCTTTGCCCTGCTGGACCCTTTCCTTCATATCTTTACCTGCAGTAGATTTTAATTTGTATTTTTTTCATAACATAAACTATAACTGTTCTGAGTCAAATCTGATAGTTTTCTTGCTGACTGCTGACCCCATCCCAGGTCTGTGTTCCATGCTATGCCAGGTGCTTCTTCTATCTCTTCATCTCTGAATTGGTAACTGCACCATTAAACCTCTCATTGTATCCCTCGAATTTGTTTATGTTGCATACAACAGTTAGACCAATACTACCAATTTCATTTAAAGAATCATTTCTTTCCCCACAAAGGCTTCTGAGCCATCATTATTTTTTTCCTAGCAGATATCTCTTTCTTAAACTGGGGATAAGACTATGGTTAATATCACAAGGCAGAACCTGACTGTGGCCTGCAATAGGGAAAGGTGTAAAGTGTTTCATCATTAAATGAAGTCATCATACCATAGGTCTGAACATTTTGTTAAAAACGAATTACTTGTTTATTACTATAACAACATGGGTCATGATTATATCACTAAATCTCACATTTAGAAAAAAATCATGACTAAAAAGTACTGATTTGGGAGTGGAAGAGATGGCTCCGCCAGTAAGGCACTGATACTTTAAACCTGAGCTGACTTGAATTCACATCCCTAGCACTCTCATAAAAAGCTGTGCACCATAGTGCTTGCCTATAATCCAGAGGAAAGGAGCGAAAGAGAATAGAATCTCCAGGGCTCATGCCTCATGTAGACTAGACAACTCAGTGATCTCTAAATTCAGTGAGGGATCGTGCCTCACAAAACTATGGTAGATCACAATATAGAAAGACACTTGATGTCAATATGCATGTGTGCTCATGTGTGTTTATGAGATTCTGTGTGCATTCACACACACACACACACACACACACACACACACACACAAACACACACACAATTGTATAAAAAACTGTAATGTTTATAAGCTGGAAGCAAGAATTACTGTTTGATTTCTGAAGTGTTTTCAAGCCATCTGACCACATAAGGAAATAGCAGCTGCTGTTCATCTACCCTTCCCACATCATTCCCAAGAGTCCACATGTACCTGTCATATACATGGCTTCTGTGTTTTCCCAGCACTTCCCCCAGATAAGCTCAGACCAAAGCTGGTGTCTCTCTGGGCCTGAAAACTTGTCTGGCTGCTGTGATGGCTTCTCTGGGGACTGTACTCTTCTCAGATATCAATTCCAGAAGGATTTCTGGGCTATTAAAATTAATTAATATAATTTTATAATTAACTTTCATAATATTAAGCTCTTAATTATCCTGTAAGCAGCAATTACAGGGATCAAGTTCCTCTGCCACCACCCCATTACATCTGTGCAGAAATTAGCATTCTGACATGGAGTCTGGCTGCTTTGTGGAGAAACCAGAGCCCATGGGGTGAAGAAGGACTGCTCTGATTAAAGAAGTGGGTGACTGCAATATTTCCTCAACCCTCAGCTCTATAGCTGTTACTTTGCCAATTTGTGTTGATTTTTCAATGCTGTCCAAGCCAGCATTCCACTCTTGCTCCACCCAAATCTGTAGTTTCCCCCCTCTCCCATGACTGTTTATAGTCTGTAGAATTTGAAGTTGTACTTAAAGGTCTTAGGTTGGATTCATGTTTCAGAGCTGTGGTTTGTTGGATAGGGCCTTCCAGAGACAAATACAAGCAAACAGCTGGGTAAAGGAAGTCCTCCCTTTCCAACACTCTCCCAGGTAAAAGCAAATGTGCCTTACTTTTTATCATATTGTAATGCTAAATTACCTAACTGGGCCATTTGTGGTTGCTGTTTTCAAATGTGGGATATATGGAGGAAACCTTTATCAGTAAAGGCTCAGGAATGTGCCGGGTGCTATAGGTAATGGCTTCTCTTCTTTAGGAATATGTGATGTTTCCCTAGTAAAGGCCCCTTGCTTCTTTTGTTTGGGAAAGTAATGCTTTGGTAATTATTCCACATATTTCCTTACTTGCTACAACTGACCCATTTTGTGTTGTTGTTGTTGTTTAATCTTAATTTCCTGGTTGTGCTTATTCACTCCTGTGACCCAGCCAATGAGATGGTGCCTGTTGTCTTCCTTCCTTCATTAGACTTCTCTGGAAAGAGGTACATTGGCAGGGAGATACTAGATCCGGTCAAGTTGCCTATGATGATTAACCATTATAATTCTCTGTCTGACATCTTTGTCTTGATCCTCACCACACGTTTGTAATATAAATAAATGTAGATGTAATAATATATAATAATATATTGTATATAATATATATAATATAAAAATAAATATCTAATTTGTGGACATGCTCAGACCATTAAAAAGTTTGTCATCTAATGCTTTTATTCCTAGTTGATGGTAAACAAGGTGATACTGCCTTGCTAACTCAGCTTTCACAACTATATGAAAACATCCTTTGGCCAACCTACTTATTTCCCTCCACTAATTATTTTATTTATTCATTTTTACATCCTGATTGCTACCCCTCTCACAAAGTCCATTCTTCCTTCCTCTCCCCTTCTCCTCTGAGAGGGTGCCCCACCCCTATGTTTTCCCCTACCCTGGTGCATCAAGTCTCTATAGGTTTAGGTGCATCCTTTCTTATTGAGGCTAGACAAGGCAACTCATTTGGGGAATGGATTCTACAGACAGAAAACAGCTTAAGAAACAGCCCCAACTCCAGTTGTTGGAGGTACCACACGAAGACTGAGTTTCACATCTGCTACATATGTGCTGGGGGGTCTCTGTCCAGCCTATATATGCTCTTTGGTTGGTAGCTCAGTCTCTGAGAGCCCCCAAGGGTCCAGGTTATTTAACTCTGTTTGTCTTCCTATGGAGTTCTTATCCACTTTGAGATTTTTCAATCCTTCCCCCAACTCTTCCAGAAGAGTCCCTGACCTCAGACCAATGTTTGGCTATGGGTCTCTGAGTCTGTTTCAGTCAGCTGCAGGGTAGAACCTCTCAGAGGACAGTTATGCTAGACTCCTAATTCAAGCATAACAGAGTATCATGAATAATGTCAGGGATTGGTACTTGAGCAACCTACTTAATGTCAGTTCTTTTTTCTTTTTTTTTTTTTTTT
>NW_022196904.1:48594515-48611894 GCF_008632895.1 Mastomys coucha | reverse complement strand
TTTTTTTTTTTTTTGTGGGCCATACCTAAAAATGGTACCCAAATGTTGTGGTATCTTGTGAAGGGCTTCTTAACCTTATAATGCTCACCCCTTTTGCCTGAGAAATCCTTATGTGACTATAGGTATAATATGCATATAAAAATCAAACATTACATGATAATAAATTGTAAAGAAAAATTAAAACAGCTATTTGATAAATATATAATTTTAGCATTTATTACACATAAAGGCACATTTGCTGACTAATGTAATCAATGTACTTACTTATTTTCACGTAAAGAATTAAATGTTGGCTGGATACTGAATATTTCAACATATAGAGAATCTTTAACTCTTTTCAGAGTTGAGTAATATTTTTATTTATAATTGCCAATGCTGGGAATGTTGGTTTTCACAAATACACAGGATAAAATGGCAAAATCGTATTTCAAGCTATTACGGAAATTATTGGGAATGGTAGCCTAATTCTCAGGCAATGTCCACTGAACACTTTTAAAGGAAACAGGTCAACAATTCAAAGATGAAGTTTTAAAAACCAAAATATTTTAATGCAACACAATTTAAAATAGGATTTGTACATAAATGATAAAGAATGATGATATAAAATATTAAAAATGTTGTTTCTACAATAAAGTACTTCTGCTTCTATAGAAGTAGAAAGTGTTTGTACACAGTACAACAGTGTAATTCATTACATTCTCAAATCCGAACTGAAGTGTTTCATGTGGCATAATTTGTGTTTTGTGGTGTGACAACGTGTGCTGTACAAAGTCAGAGCCTGTGTTCAAAATGCACGCTACAGGAAGGTACCTGATATGTACATACACGGGTACTGCTAGAAACTCTTTGAGTTCATTATGAATTCGATTTTGTATTAATTTGTGTTCCTTGTGGTTTCAGAAGCCTGTGATAGCCAGTCTTCACAACTCTCACATTCATTTCTTGGATCCCATGTGGGTTTATAACCATGTTTCAGAAGCTATGGCCAGGAGCAGGGCTGAGTTATATTATCCCTGTCGGACATTTATTCACTAGTCCCCAATCTCAACCACAACTGTGTTACAGTGTTCTAGAATGCAAATAAGGTTTTTATGTGCCTTACAGAGAAAACCCACAGTTTAGAAAGTATTTTTGACTTTGCACATATTATGGGCTGTTGCCTAGAAGCTCAGTGCAAAGAAATCACTAAATAAGGTTTGTTTTTTTTTTTTCATTTAACATAGCAACACTTCTTTAATGCCAGCTTTTATGAAGAAAAGTGTAGTTAGGAGAGCCGTGTCAAAAGCAGAATTCATGCTGACTCTGAAGTCAGCACCCCAAACCAGAAATTTTCCCACTTCTTCACGATTCATTTTTGATGGCTGTACAGATGTGTAGAGTATATTGTAAACAAGTTCACTGCTGCCTTCTCTTATCTTTCTTCTACTACCTTTCCTTCCTGTTTCTTCTCCCCCATTCCCATGGCTTGTGTGTGTGTGTGTGTGAGTGTACCTTCTTTTGTGTGTTTGTGAATGAGATGGCCATACAATGGCCAGATGTCTATGTTTCTTAGTGCTTTTCTTCATCTTAAATACAATTATAATCTTTCTGTACTTTCTTTCATGATGTTCCTTGGGACTTGATAAATCTTGTGTATTTAAATAAATGTTCACTGAAAACAGTGATATATTTATAAGCTGACAAAAAATCCTATAACCAGAGGTTTAGAGAAATTTCTCTATTTACCGTAGGTCAGCATGATGTTGAAGACTGTAACTATACTGATAGATAGAAATGAACCATTATGTTTTTATTTTTCATTTGATTTCAACAATTGATTAAAGAAACATTTATTGGTACCCTATAAAGAAGAAAATTTTTCAGATGTGCAACGTGAAGTATTGACTTTGAAACAAGACAACAGAAGGTAGTGAGGTCCAGTGTGATAGGTACCATGGAAGCAGAGATTTACACCATAGCAGAAAACAAAGCAAGGAGCTTTTGGTGGCTCTCCACAATGGACAGACACACATTTCCACCAATATTAAAGTTCAAATATTTCTATTTTCACTAGGGTGTGTCTTGACTTACAGCCTTCATACAAAGAGGTATAGTATTATCATAGAGAGGGCATAATACTTTACCAGAGAGACTGAACATTATGGTAGTCCCTGATTAAACCAGCTTTTCAGGAAGTTAAAGAACAGAATCCATTTCTCCTTTGGCATTGTGTCAATTTATATGAAAAATATAGGCTAAATAACACTTTTATCCCTTTAGATATGCTCTGAAGAGTAATAAAGGTAAAGAGTGATCACCCCAGAAGTTATGAAAACAGTAGCAAAGAATGTTTGTGCTGTAGCATAAACATTGGGGCAGATGAACATGAAAGATAGGAACCTTCTCACTTCTCATATTTAATACTGATCTAAACCAATAAATCTGTTGTTTCACACATTTTCCCTTCTCCCTTCCCCTTTTCTTTCCTTCTCCTCTTCTTTCTTCCTCTTCCTACTTCTCTCTCTCCCTCTCCCTCTGTTTTAGAAGTCTAAAGCTTATTATTCTATCATTGTATGATATATAAGACAGTGATAAAATATCACAGATCATTATCTTTGAAACAGAATTAGAACCATTAGGTAAAAATTATATTAACTATGTATGTTACTTCCAGAGTAATAAAAACTTTTAGACACAAATGATATTTTGTGCTCAAAGTGCTTTTCAGTAACAATATTTTCCAAATTTCCCCCTTTTTCCTTATATCTGGACTCAAGTTTAATTCTAAATCTAGTTGGAATTTTCAGGCTAAAGGTTTTTTTTCTGAATTTCTCTTGACCTCTATCAGATATGAAAGGCATAAATATATACTTTTCTTTTCTAATCTAGTGCTTAAGATTTTTGAACTATCACCTTTACAATAATATAATATAATATTCAACACATATTGAAGACTAATATTCATCATGCTGAACTCAGCTTCCTTTTTGTTTGTTGGGTATATGTAATATGTGGTTGAAAGTTAAAAAGATTCCCTCTCTTATTAATTATTTTGCTTATTTACATTTCAAATATTGTCCCCTTTCCAGATCTCCCACTCCACAACCCCCTCCCAGCTCTACTTTGCCTCTAAGAGGGTGGTTGCTCACTCATCCACCCACTCCCAGCTCACCCTTTCAGCATCTCCCTTCACTGGGGCAATGAGTCTCCACAGGACTAAACACCTCTCCTCCCATTGATGCCACATATGGCACTCCTCTGCTATATATGTAGTGGGAGCCATGGACCTACCCATGTATGCTCTTTGGTTGATGGTTTAGTCCCTGGGAGGTCTCTGGAGTCTAGTTGATATTGCTCTTCTTATGGGGTTGCAATCCTCTTCAGTAAAGAGATTCTCTTATGTGCCATGAACTATAAAGACTCTGAGATTTCCCCATACTTGCAAACTCACATGCTACCTTTGTATAGCTTAACATAAACTGGCAGAATGCCGAGGATTTCCAAGTCTTAATCTATCAAACATAGGGAGAGCAGCAGCCAGACTATTGGCATCTTTCTGATAGTCTTTTGAACCATATTCCCAGAGAGTAGCACAAATTGAGCCAAATAACACCTGTGTGTGTGTGTGTGTGTGTGTGTGTGTGTGTATGTGTGTGTGTGTGAGAGAGAGAGAGAGAGACAGAGACAGAGACAGAGACAAAGACAGAGACACAGAGACAGAGACAGAGAGAGACAGAGAGAGAATGACAGAGAAAGAGGGAGGTAGGGATGGATAGCTGGAGGGAGAGAAGAGAGAGAGCCTCAAAGACTTGACCTTCTGAGTACAGGCTGTTTTTCACACTCCACAGACTCATAATTGATGTCTTCCATGACAGTTCTCTATGTATAGCCTTGAAAAGTATCCAACAGACATCAGTGGCTGGTTCATAAGATATAAAGAAATGATGGCATTGACAATTCATGGATGATGTCACCTACCAAGATCTTTTCATATCTCCATCATCAGGACTTTTGTTCAACCACCCCATAAATGTGTCATGTTGAGGCACTCTGATTAATGTAACAGAGTTTGGAAACAAATCTGTTCGGTGTTTCATTATATTTGCTGCCAACAGGTCCCCAAAAGACAGAATAAAGCCAACCAGTGCAGTGACCTAAGCCATATCTGGATTGCAGAGGTAAAAGAAGAATGGAACACAGTGGCTTCTTTCTTAACATTTTTTTTCTTTTTTTTTTTTTATTAGATATTTTCTTTATTTACATGCAAATTTCTCCATTCCCAGTTTCCCCTCCAAAAAACAAAGAAACAAACAAAAACAACAAAAATAAACCCCTGCTGCCTCCCCCCTCCCCATGCCTGCCACCCCACCCTCTCCCACTTATTGGCCCTGGCATTCCCCTACACTGGGGCACAGAACTTTCACAAGGCTGAGCTCCTCTCCTCCTATTGATGATCAAATTGCAATCCTCTATTATACACATACTGCCAGAACAATCAGACTCCTCCATGTGCGGTCCTTGGTTGGTGGTTGAGACCCTGGGAGGGTACTAGTTAGTTCATATTGTTGTTCGTCCTAAGGTGCTACAAACCCCTCAGCTCCATTGGTCCTTTCTCTGACTCCTTCACTGGGGACCCTGTACTCAGTTCAAAGGATGGCTGTGAGCCTCTACATCTGTATTATTCAGGTACTGTCAGAGCCTCTCAGGAGATAGCTATATTTAGGCTGGCTTGCCCTTCCTTTGGTCTCTGCTCCATAGTTAATATCTGCAACTCCTTCCTTGGGTATTTGGTTCCCCCTTTTAAGAAGGAATGTGAGGGATGAGGAGTTAAAAAGATCTCTGGTAGGCACAGAGATAGGGAAAAAAAGATCTGACAATATTAATGTGCTTTTCACTTAATCATTGAAGACAGCTGACATTCTATTTCTTTTCTCTCTGCAAAACAAAGATTTGGCAGCCTCCTCCCCTTTTGAAATGGGAGAAGACTTCTGTGGGAAGAATCTGATTATCCGGTCCCCAGTGATAGTCCCAACCAGTCAGCTCTGAGGGAAAACAGGGAACTCAGCCCTCCCCACACATAAAAACACTTATTGTCCCAGTAGACTCAGATGCCTTGTCTGGGTGCCCTTCCCATTTGGGAGATCTGCTTGTTATGGGGTTTACTCCACCTGTGCTTCTGCTGTCAATACAATCGAGCTGAGAGCTGAGGCTTGGCTTTCCTGGGTTTGTAGAGAAAAAGAATCTGTTCCAGCAGCCTTGTCCAGGTTGCATCCTATGTACTTGTCTGCACAGCAGAGGCATTAGCTTTGATACACATATACAAGCAGTAAGTGCCGTGGCTTCTTAGAGAAAGTCTATGAGCAACCCTTTTGATCCTGACAACTCTGGCTAGGAAGTAGAGATTGAGTTGAGATCCTTCTCTGAGTTGCAAGTCAGCAGTACAAACCATCAACTAGAATCCTAGAAGATTGTCCCCTCCCCTTCGGAAACCCAAGTGTTGGACAGAGGTTTTCCATGTTACAACACACGTGCCACCAATCTCTTTGGATAGCAATATATATATATTTATATATATGTGCTATTTTCCAAGAAACTCTGTAACACCTACCAGACAGTGATGACACTGGTGATGTATGATGGGAAACATTGTGTGCAGCCAGGGTATTCTTGTGGAGAATTTAACATTTCTGTTAACAAGTATTGTTAGAAAATAACTTAACAAGTGATCTTATTAAGAAACTTCCAAAGAAGACAACAGAAGTCCAGCAATATTCTGTAATGTGAAGCTAATCAAAATAATTGAAGAAAAACCAAGCCTTATCCCTGGTCACTTTTGTTCAAATAGAGAATGTACCAGGGGTATTACCATTCATCCTTTCCATACAGCACAGAAGATTCTTAACTTCAGAAATGCTCAGATATACAAATAACACCCATCCTAGAAATGGAGCAAATGTGGAGTATGAGATTTTCGGAAACTTAAAACTGAAGACAGAAAGACCACCTAACACTTTAAGAGGAAAGTGAGATTAGAAGCATCTCCAGAAAATATGGCTCCTCAGTGTTTTTCTTTCTAATTCTCATGGGAAATGACTTTCTTGTCCAAAATAAGATGATGGCATTCTCAATTACCCACACTACAAAGAGCTTTTAAAAGATTCTAACACCATGTGCAGATTATGGCAGTTGTAGATTTTTCTGGATCTCTGTGAGCATTCAAAATTATTCATGGCATTCTTCACTTTCCCTTCATGATTTTCCCAGAGAATGAAATCTGTTGCCACTGGGAGGACTCTGCTCTGCTAGCACACTGGAGAATCACTGTGCCATTCACATCCACAGCCATGAATAGATGAAAATGGTTCTATTTCAAAAGTAAAACAGATAAAATTCAGAATGACCAGAGATTATTTATACTACTGCTAGCATATTATATAGTTCAGTATGCTTTCTGAATATCAGTTATGCACAGAAGATGGAAGAGATGCTTTCTATTGGAAAGTCCCTGTCATGTGAAAGATGAGTATTGTGAAACCAGAGCCCCAAATATCCTTTCGTCTCTCAAATTAATTAATTTCATTATTAGTAGAAGAAATTGAACTGCAGTTGGTATTTTAAAAGGTAATAGTCTCTCTCATTAGAAGTAGTTATAATTAACCTTTGCCATTGTATGTCCTGAAAGCCAATGTGTTAGGAAAAGAAAAAAAATATACAACTTGGCATAAAATTACTAAAAGTATGAATCCTAGTTTCTTTGTCTTCATCTAAACATTTTGTTATTTTTCTTTCAGTTTTCTGAGTAAAAAGGTAGGCTCTCACTATGTAGGTTGGACTGACCTACCCTTATAATCTTCATACCTCCATTTCTTTATTACTAAGATTATAAGTATATAACCCTCACACCTGAGAACAGGGGTTGTCTTTTGACAGCAGTGACAAAGTTCATTCTATGTAGAATGAAAAATAGCTTACTAAATGATATCCATATCATAAGTTTCAGAATTTGATACCATAGTCTGATATGCCTCCCTCTTGAAAACAACACAAAACAAAAGCAAACAAACACTTTCAAAGAAACACATAAGCCTGTGAAAAGTTCATCCTGGGTTGTCTGGATTAGTTCCAAATGTCACCAAGTGTC
Source organism: Mastomys coucha (assembly GCF_008632895.1). NCBI lineage: Eukaryota > Metazoa > Chordata > Mammalia > Rodentia > Muridae > Mastomys > Mastomys coucha. Next base: position 48,604,774 of record NW_022196904.1, on the reverse strand, counting down.
CCTGTGAAAAGGAATCAGTAGGATTTTTTAGCTTCACACCCTGAGTAGGAGGAGAGGAGATGGAACAAAAAGAGAACAGAGAATGGAATATATTGACTATGGAGATTAGAGGCTGACAAAAGCCAACAAATGCCAGTCGTCACCTTGAACCAAATAAAGCAAGAAATCTCTCCCAGAGCTTTTTGCAGGGATTGCAGCTCTCCTGCTACTTGGAATCTATTCCATTGCTACTGATTTTGGCTTCCTGTCTCTAGGGACATAAGAGAATATACTTCTATTGTGTTTACATCTTACAGAGCCACGGGTGATTTTGTGCACATTTAGAGCATACTTTAAGGAAAGAATGAAAGTTCCCAACCACATTCCACTTAGACACTTAAAGGACACCTTGTTCTCTCTTGATCTGGATGCAGAATACTGTGAATTGACTCAAATCCAAAGTGGAATTAGACATATAAAAACTGTGTTCTGTTTCTCATACACACACATTTATCCTATAGCTGGGCAAAATCATCCAACACAAAGCCTATTTTGTAACAAAGTGTTAAATGTCTCCTGCAATTTACTGAATACTATACTGTACATGAAATGAGCTTATATGTACTCAGATCATTATAAAGTTAAAAAAGAGAATTAAAATATACACAGAAGCATTATTATGCTAGGTGCTGTTAGGAACACAGCTCTGGACACTATCTCAATGGCAACATGGGTGACAAATGGTGCAGGTCTTTACTGATATAAAGGACCTGGGGAATTGGCTATTTTTGGACAAGAGAATAGTGTACTCTACATGAAACAACTGTTCACAGCATTATAAGGTCAAAAAAGAGAGAGCAAAGGAAACATACACGAAAGTATTATTATGCTAGGTGATGTCAGGAACACAGCTCTGGAGACCATCTCAATGGCAACATGGTTGACAAATGGCACAAATCTTGACTGAAGTAAAGGATCTGGGGAATTTGCTACTTTTGGGCATGGGAATTAGGAAGCTGGGCTTATTCCAAGTGTAAAGTAACTGAACAGAGTTTGAACATGTAAACAGGACGTGTAAAAACTGTCACGAAGCATCTTCAATTCCCTTTGTCCTGAGGGACTTCATTCTAACGCCTTCTCCGGCTATGGTTGAGGACAGACATACAAAGGAAAATTCTCCAAGCTGATATTAAGAAAAATGAAAGCAAGAGGCTCTGCTAGAGGAATACAGTATAGATCTAGTTCTTCCTGAGGGAAGAATGACCATGCTCCTACTCACAGCTCAGATTACTCCCTAGGTGCCCTCACAGAATAGTCAAAGGTGTTCTGCACCAGTCATTGAGTATTTTTCAAACATGATTATTTTTTTGCCATGGGTCCTGACCATGTCACATCAACATATAATGGTTCAGTGAAGACAGAAAGTTTTTTTATAACTTATGGAATTGGGGCTCAAAATGATGAAGACAACATTGTATACTGTCCTTCATGCTACGATGAGACACTGGGTACCATGTAGAGAGGAGTTGAGTTTTGACTATCTCTGATAGATACCAATTGATGATTGATTCTTCCCCCTTCCAGGGCACATTTCCATCCTTTGAAGTTAGGATGGCAGTGTGGTCTACTTTAATTACAAAAGTATGACCTGAAAAAGTATGTCAGGTATAATGTTCTGTAGTTAAGAGTTTCTGACCAATGTAGAACACATTGTCTTTCTGTGGCAGCATGCTATGGAGCTTTCATTGAGATTATCAGTGTAATCTGCTAGCCTGAGTGACATCTGAAAGGACTCATCAGTGACAAATATTTCCTCCTGTAAGTCACTTTGATTTTGAGTTGTTTATTCCCACCTTGCCTAATTAATCTATCATGCATGCAATGAGGTTGTCATAGCATGCCAAAACATGTATTGAGATCCTAGGAATCTGTCTTGAAGTGAGACATGCCAGAAGTATTTACTTCTGAGGGGTTGTGTGGTCCATTCTGTAGCATCCCTTTGACAATGAGCACATGTGAACTGAACCTTCTGTTGAATTTCTCATTGCACACTTCATCCTGTACATTACATTGCCTTGTAAATTTCTTGACAAATGTTTTGCAGCATTCTCAATTAAAACTTCAGTACACTGATATAAGCATCATCCTTATGAGAAAGCAGAAATAAGAGGAATTGAATTTTCACAAAAGACCATAAATATTTCTCTACAGAAGCCCATTCAAATAGTGGCATCAACAAAACAAATATTTGAAAATGGCATCCCCACAGCCAAGATGGAGAGCTACTCCACTGTAGTTCATAGGACTTTATACATGCAGAGGTTCTGGGGCTTATGGAGCATGTTCTCAGCACCTGTAAGTGTCTCAATGTGCTTGTGTTTGTTCTTGTTTCCTTACCTATTGTCACTGTTTCTCTTCCTCTTCCTCCTCCTCCTATCATCCTCCTCTTCCCTTTTCTCTTCCCTCCTCCTTTTCACCCTTCCTTTTTGAGAAAAGATCTCATTATATAGCCTGCGTTGTTCTAAAACTTGTCATCCTCTTGCTTCAGCCTTCCAAGTGCTTGGTTTAGAGATGCTGTGCCACTATACCTACTCCTGGCATTGTTGTACATCACTGACTCTCAGAACTACAACAGGAGGACACATTATTTTTCTTGTTCCTCATCAGAACCCTGTGATGTAGTAACCGTGGCACCTCCCACCCCAGGTGATCAATTGGGAAACTAGGCTTTGGAGCTGGGCTCCCCTGTTCAGTTTCTATAAACTGAGTAAAAATAGCAACAGAGTTAAGTCTCCTACTCAAAACTGTCTCTAGTGCTCCCATCATGCACTTGATTAATTTGTTGCATAGTCAGAGGCAGATGGAAGATGTGTTTTTCTACAGTGGGAAAGGATGAGGCTGTCCTGTACAATAAAGACTGAAAAAGCTCTTCACTAGGTTCTATGCCCCAGTGTAGGGGAATGCCAGGGCCAGTAAGCAGGAGAGGGTGGGGTGGCGAGCAGGGGGAGGGGGAGGGAACAGGGGTTTGTTCTTGTTGTTGTTTTTTGGTTTTTGGTTTTTTGGGGTTTTTGTTGTTTTTGTTTTTGGAGGGGAAACTTGGAAAAGAAATATCGTATGACATGTAAATAAAGAAAATATCTAATAAAATAAAAAAAAGAAAAGAGCTGAAAAAAAAGAAAAAGCTCTTCATTGGACTTCACGAATATTAATATTAGCACTAGTTGCTTCCACTCAGCATCCTTGTCAGTGAGTGTCTTGCAGCAGGAGAAGTTCCTGTTACACAGGGGTGTGATTCTCTCATCACCTGATTCCAAGTTGCTGGTCCTTGTCAGGTGTTCTGCCCTGGAAAGATCTTTTCTCAGGTCAATAGCCTGCTTCCTATTAAGGTAACTGGACATGCAAATATAGGCATTTGAGTATGCCGGTCACTCAGGAAAGGAGGACAACTATTTCTGGTAACATTTTAAAGTTATCTGTGATTATAAGTTGAGGTGACTGCATAGTAAGCCCTTTTCTTTCTCATCATCTGTGAAGCCACTCATTAGCTCACCCATGTACTGGGAATGGGTCTCTGCTTCCTTGTATATTTCCCTGCATCATGCTCTTTTGATTTCAATTCAACTACATCCCTGTCTCTTTCTCCATCCACATAGCTGCCCATGGAGAGATCACTGTGGATTCTCTATGCACCCGTGGTTAGCAGAGTGAGGACAGTGCCTATACAATTCCAAATCTATATATTTACAGGGCAAATGTGTTTTTCTCATCTTTAAGGCCTTCAAGAAGGCATAGCCAACTTCTTGCTGTGAGCTGAAAGTCTTCGAAATATACTGATGATCATAATGATGGTCTGATGCTACAGGAGATAGTTTCCTTTTGGGGCATTACAGAAATTACAGAAGAAAGGAGTTTTGCCACATTATTACCAAAGATGACATCAATTTCAGCAGTATTTATCTACTTTTGTATTCACGGGTTTCTTTACATTATACATAGACGAAGTATTTCAGCCCTGCAGCTACCAGGAAGGGAAGGCTAAGTAAGCCATGAGGCAAAAGAATGAGGGTGTGTGCTGCAGTTGAGATCTGTATGTGTGTTATGAACTTGCCACCAGGAAGCAATACCATGGTAGAGTGACACTGCTCTAAAAGGTGGAACTGGTTGCACCATCTGATTTGGGAACAGTGTCCAGTTGGGAAATAGCTTTCTTAACAGGCTGCTGCTGTTTTCTGTTCTTCAAAGTTTCATCCATTATTTCTGATTGGAAGATTCTTGTAACATCCCAATCTAGATCACCTCTGATTTATTTACTAATATGTACATATTCGCAAGTCAAATGGAAATCTACACACTGGGTGCACTCCATAGCATTGGGCTTGATTCCATAAACTATAACTACCTGGTGAGGTCAGTGTAAGAATCTCAGACTGGGGGCTGCAGAGGTGGCTCATTGGTTAAAAGCACTCGTTGCTCTTCCAGAGGTTCTGAGTTCAATTCCAAGCAACCATATGGTGGCTCCCAACCATCTTCTGACATGCAAGTATACATGCAGATCAAGCACTCATATACATAAAGCAAATAAATAAAGTAAATCTTTTAAAAAAGAAAGAAATATTTTTAAAAAATATCTCAAGCTGAAAAAGTTCATGTCTGCCTTGCCTGAGGAACCTTCTGCTATGCCATTTTTGAAATATTTATGTAGCCTTTCACACAGAAGTTTTGCTAACTCCTTTATTTATCGATAATTCTCTTTGGTTTTAGGGTAATATTGTCTAGAAATCCTACCAGGAATTCTACAATGCTACCCCTGTAGGTAGTTTCTTCTATTCTCCATTGGTTAGATTTAGAGGTACCATAACTTTGTGTGTGGTGCTTAGATGGCATTTTGCTCAGTTTTACTTGTACAGTTCTTAACTGGGATATACAGTAAAATGACCAGAAAACTTAGATACACAGACTGTCTGGGTCAGATACCATACAAATAGAATCAGACACTTTAGGGCTAGGGCAATGATTTTCAAGAAAAGCTGCAATGTCATAAAAGGACCAAAATCTCACTGAGTAACCCTAACCTGTGTCCGTCAAGCTGGCTCAGCTGCAATGTGAGCATACCAGGTATCAGAGCTTTCATTCTTCTTTGAAAAGAGACAGGCTGAGCCATTACTTCTAAAAATGAATAATAAAACACTTTACAATATATACATTATTGAAAACCACTTATCACAGGGCAGAATAAGCATAGAAACAAAGTCTGTCACTCTTACTGGGATAAAAATAGCATATATCCAAGCCCTCAAAGGCATGATAAAAATTATTTAACAAATAAAATTCATCTAGATTCCCTCTATGAGTTAGACACTAGAAATCTAGATTAGGTTACACATCTAGAGCCAATAATGTACCTAACTGGGGACAGTGAAAAAACAAGACTCTTCAATCACCAGAATAAGGAAGGGTTAAATGTGCTGTTAAGGGCCATAGCATCTGAAAGTGCCCAGACTAGATAGGAGGGAGAGATAAGCTGAGAAGACCTGCATTAGATCCCAGGTCAACCTGAGACATAGGAGAAGCGGAAAAGCCTCAAGCAAGAAAGTGGTGAGAGCTAAACAGCAGACCGGAAAGCTTGCAGTTTACAGGTGACTGTGTCAATCAGTGTCCATACAGAATTCCTGATTCCTCCTTGCCCCTTTAGAAGGACTTTGAAGTTTGTATTGCCAGATCATATACAAGGTGCCTTTTTATTTCTGGCAAAAGCACACCTTTAAGTTTATATTCTGAGTATCGTATGAAATCTGCTGCCAAGCCTGGGGACTTTGTGGGTTTAAAGAAGCTGTTTGACTAATTCTGTCCTGATGGACAATCCTTTCTGTGAGCATTGCCTTCTTCTTTTCATGTGTCCCACGTCCATCTGGCTGTACTGTTGCCAAGTTGCCTCCCATTAAATCAATTCCAATATTCTAAGCACGTTGGTGGAACAGATGGACCTGAGAAATCAGTTGTGGGAGTCTACATCCAGTTTTCCAGTAAGAGGAAGTAAAAATCTGAGCTTAAACCAGCTTTGGTTCATCTCTAAAATATGCTTAAACAATTTCTTATTCAATTTTTAGGAAAAAAAATTACATTTTCCAAGTACATATGAAGAGATTGCTCTGAATAACTCACTTGGCGTTTCTAGTAGTGTTTTATTCTTCTGTACCTCTGGTTTCTTTAGTCAATATAAATTGACAAAGATAACTTTTAACTTTTTAACAGATTTAGTTCTAAATTCACCATTTAATCAGAGATCTTGGGAGTCTAATTTAAGTTCCTTTAGTTATTTCTAACTAAATCTCTGGTCCCTCAAGAAATGCTGGTATAGGAAACACCAGAAGGTAGAAGCTACCATTTATAAAAAAAAGTATAAAAACCATTCACAAACTGAGGGACACATATGGCAAGGACCCAAGTGCTACTGTGTGACAAGGCAACTAACCTCAGAAAAGAGAATACTAGAATAATTTAATTAAAACTCATGCCACTGCTTCTAAAACCAGCCTCCTCATCTTAATATTTTGAGTAGGAACTATGCATGAGGTCACTAAAGTCCACAAGCAATGAGCACAGCTATAATTTATGTGAGACATAAGCATATATAATGAAACAAAGACATTTACTAAACCACTCCTACAACATCATCTATCATAAAGATTATTACATAGTGTTAAAACCATTCTTGTGGGGGAATGTAGTACTTTCATGGTTCTAAAATAATCTTTCAGAGGTTAGATTCAGTTGTTCCCATTCTAGTTCCATTGGCAGTATCTATCACTAACCATGGATTAGCAAGATCTTTTGAGGTGATGAAGAGACAAGTGCTGGCCAGCAACTTCTGTGTGGATCTGTTAGTCTTCATCATACAGAAACTACAAGAGCTAGAAGATTTCATTGATTATGGCCACACTATTTATATCCAGAGGCTGGATGTTTACTTCAGACAGATTCTGAATTTCTTCTTCAATAGGTTAATGTGATAAATAAGATCAAGTAGTTCTTAATAAAGAAAGATATAGGGTCAGGAGGTATACTGTTCCAAATGGATAGAAATGGGCTGGTAATAAGTTTAACACATACATGTGAATCTGGATTCTGAGTTAATCAAAACAGTCATAAAAGATAATTTTTGGACAATAAAAAACTAGATATCTTATAGGTGTAACTAAAGTTTCAAATGTATAATGTTAATTTGAGATTATATCCTAGTTGGTTTTTGTCAACAGCCTAGACATATCTGGGAAGAAGATCCTCAGTTAAGAAAATGTCTCCATCAGATTTGCCTCTGGGCAATTCTATAGGGCATTTTCATGATTAATGGTCGATATGGGAGGGCCCAGTCCACTGTGGGCAGTGTCACCTCTGTGCAGGCATTCCTGGTTATATAAAACGGCAGACTGAGTAAACCATGAGGACCTAGTCAGTAAGCAGCACACCTCCATGATCTCCTCATCAAGCCCTGTCTTCAATTCTTGCCTTAGGTTCTCCTGATAATAGACTGTAGGCCATAAGCCAAACAAATCCTTTCTTCACCAAGCTGCTTTTGGTCATAGACTTTTATCACAGCAATAGAAAGCCTAGGCTCCGTCCTACAGAAACCTGGCAAGAGCTAGGTGTACCTGACTACCTGACTAAAAGGGGCTGCTCACCCCTTCCTCTCTGTCTCTTGCTCTATTGCTCATACTCTGTCCCCTTGCTCCTGCTCCTCCTCTCCCTATTGCCCTCTTCTCTCTCTCTCAACGTGTTCATGGCCAGCCTCTACTCTCTCTCTCTCTCTCTTCCTCTCTCTCTCTCTCCCTTTCTCTGTCACTACTACTATCCTCTCAATTCTCCTCCCCATGTGCTGAATAAACTCTATTCTATACTATACTGGTCTTTACTATACTGGCTGGTCCCTCAGTGGGAAGGGATGCCTCAGCATCGATCCACAGAACCACCCCATTCCCCCACAACTGACTGTACATCCACTAAACATATTCATTCTCTTTCTCTCTTTTTATAAAACAAGTTCATTTCAGTAAAGCTGTAGTGATGTATATGTGTGCATTGTAAAGACAAGTATATGTAAGCCTATCATTGAGGGTGTCACATCTAGACAGTAGAATATATGATAATTTTACTTTTCCTAATCTCCGTTTTCTGTTTTATAAGTTATCATATAGGTCTTGAAATGATGAACACTTATTTTCAATTAAAAACCATGCTAGAACAGAATCACACCTGTGCTTTTAAATTGGCTACATGATTTGGTTTGGAGGCCGTTGGCCTTGGCTTTATGCTGAGTGAGGTTTTCTTCATGTTCCCCAATGTCTCAGAAATTCTGCTCTGTTTCCTGCTGATTTCATGGCATTTTCCAACCTAGACTAGAAAAAGAAAACTTTTCTAAGCCTCTTGAGAAAATTCCATCTTCAATGAACTCTTGATCTTACCAGAAATAATATTTGTAAGAGAGATCCATTGCCTCTCACTTGTGCAGCCGACTATCAGATCAAAGCTCTTCTGATAAATACTGGGTGGTACATTTCCACTTCAAAATAAATTTCTAATTTAAACTTCTAAAGAAGTTTGTGAAGCTTTGGTATGATTATAACAAAAGCTTCAGAAAACGGAATGAAAGACACAGTTAATGACAACAGGAAGGAGAATTGCAAAAGCACAAAACCTTCGAGTCTTATTACCATGTTTAATAGCCACTGGGAACTGAGGTGTGGAGATTGAATGGGTTCAAAAATATGTGAGTCACAGTTTCATTTTATTTAAACATTTCATGGAAGTAATGATTTTTTTTCGTAATGCTTGTGTAGGCAATAGTTGGATTTTCCCAACAGTGCTTGAATAAGGCATTTTTAGAAAGATATGTTCAATACTATCCAATAAGTCACTTCCTCCATTAGACAAAAACCATTTTCCTTACTCCAGATGAATGCTATTTCTACTTAAGACTCTGAGAATGAGGGAAGGTGACCAACCAGCATTAGCATCTGAAAGTTGCTCATAATTGCTTTTACATTTTTATGAGACAATTTACAACACTGTATCCTTATGCTTAGAAGTAAATGGCACCCTGTCTTGAAAAACCAAAAAAAAATAAAAAGAAGTAAATGGCATGAAAATTTCCTAAGGTTACCTTGCAGATAACTAAATCTTGTGGTACAAATTATTGTTGTGATCTGTAAATGTACAGTATCCATGTAAGACTTATATCACAGGCTTACAATCAGGTTTTAGGCAAATACTCTGTGATCAAACACATTGATAGTTATGCAACAGTGCAATCTGTCCATATCCTACTCAGTAATAATAAAACCTATGGGAAGATTTCATTAGATTAGGTCAGGTTCTGCTGGCTCATGGACTTTGATACCAATTTAAAGACAACATTGAGGATTTCAGAACTGCACATGGATTCTAATGTTACGGATTAGCATATGACACTAAAATGTCAGAGATAAAGTATAATTCCTACTTTTTGAGTTGAAACATAGAACCACCCATTTTATTATCCAGAATGTGTGTTTTTGAAATAAATTTTGTATTAATTTTTTGAGATCTTCTTGCAACTCCACAATTTCTGTATCCACTCCTCTGTTGAGGGACATCTGGGTTATTTCCAGTTTCTGGATATTATAAATAAGGCTGCTATGAACATGGTGGATCATGTGTCCTTATTACATGTTGGAGCATCATCTGGGTATATGCTCAGGAGTGGTATAGCTGGGTCCTCTGGTAGAATTATTTCCAATTTCTGGAGGAACCACCAAACTGATTTCCAGAGTGGTTGTACTAGCTTGCAATCCTACCAGCAATGAAGGAGTGTTCCACTTTCTCCACAACCTCTCCAGCATCTGCTGTCCCCTGAGTTTTTTATCCTAGCCAATCTGACTGGTGTGAGGTGGAATCCCAGGTTTGTTTTGATTTGCATTTCCCTGATAACTAAGGATGTTGCAGTCCTTGCAAGCCTCAGAATGTTCTTAAAATAGGTGTGGTAACTTACCTACGTGGAGTGGTAGAACATGCCTACCTTTTTCTGGATGCAGATGATGAAGATGCTGAGCCCTAAAGTCTAGTCTTCAATCATATGGCTTTGACTGAAGATTTCAGGGTGTCAAGACCCTGGATAAAAGGTGAATATTGAGCTCCACTCATTTACCTGTGAATTTCCTAGTTTTATTTTTCTTTACAGCATTGAATCTGTAGATTGCCTTCGGCAAGTTGGCCATTTTTACTATATTAATCCTGCCAATCCATGA
>NW_022196904.1:48592182-48593688 GCF_008632895.1 Mastomys coucha | reverse complement strand
GTTAGACTCCAGAGAACCAAATAACCCTATAAAAAAATGGGGTACAGAGCTAAACAAAGAATTCTCAACTGATGAATATCGAATGGCTGAGTGATCCTGTCTCTACAGGGACACCTTTTAACAGCCACCTTTTGTAAATGGGTTTTTTGTTGTTGTTTACATATTTATTTCATGAGAGATGTAAAAGTGATATTTTTAGTGTGTAATATTGTTTACTCCACAGGATTTTCTCTCTGGTGATGGCACAGAACTCTCTTTTATCCTGTGGATTTGGTGTTCTCCAGATTCCACGGATGAGCCTCTGGGCTCTTACAGGTTCCATTAACTATTTTTTTATTAGATATTTTCTTTATTTACATGTTATATGATTTCTCTTTTCCCAGTTTCTCCTCAAAAAAAAAAATACAAGTACAACAAGAACAAACCCCTGTTCCCTTCCCCCTTCCCCTGCTTGCCACCCCACCCTCCCCTGCTTACTGGCCCTGGCATTCCCCTACACTGGGGCACAGAAACTTCACAGGGCCAAGGGCCTCTCCCGTTGATGACCAATTTGGCCATCCTCTACTATAACATGCTGCCAGAGCCCTCAGTCCCACCATGTGTACTCCTTGGTTGATGGTTGAGTCTCTGGGAGCTCTGAGGGTACTAGTTAGTTCATATTGTTGTTCGTCCTAAGGGGCTGCAAACCCTTCAGCTCTTTCAGTCGTTTCTCTAGCTCCTTCATTGGGAAACTTATACTCAGTTCAATGGATGGCTGTGAACCTCTACTTCTGTATTAGTCGGGTACTGTCAGAGCCTCTCAGGAGACAGCTATATCAGGCTGGAGTGCCCTCCCTTCAGTCTCTGCTCCATAGTTAGTCTATGCAGCTCCTTCCATGAGTATTTTGTTCCCCCTTTTAAGAAGGAATGAAGAGTCCACATTTTGGGCTTCATTCTTCTTGAGTTTCTTGTGGTTTGTGGATTGTACTTGGAGTATTCCGAAATTCTGGGCTAATAACCACTTATCAGAGAGTGCATACCACGTGTGTTCTTTTGTGATTGTGTTACCTCACTAAGAATGATATTCACCAGATCCATCCATTTCCCAAAGAATTTCATAAATTCATTGTTTTTAATAGCTGAGTAGTAATCCTTTGTATAGATGTACCACAATTTCTGTATCAATTCTTCTGTTGAGGGACATCTGTGTTGTTTCCAGTTTCTGGATATTATAAATAAGGCTGCTATGAACATGGTGGAGCATGTGTCCTTATTACATGTTGGAGCATCATCTGGGTATATGCTCAGGAGTGGTATAGTTGGGTCCTCTGGTAGAATTATTTCCAATTTCTGGAGGAACCACCAAACTGATTTCCAGAGTGGTTGTACCAGCTTGCAATCCTACCAGCAATGAAGGAGTGTTCCACTTTCTCCACAACCTCTCCGGCATCTGCTGTCCCCTGAGTTTTTTATCCTAGCCAATCTGACTGGTGTGAGGTGGAATCTCAGGTTTGTTTTGATTTGCAT
>NW_022196904.1:48575066-48590655 GCF_008632895.1 Mastomys coucha | reverse complement strand
ATGGGCCTTGAATTCCTGATCTTTCCAAAACTTTTATCATGAAGGGATGTTGGATTTTGTCAAATGCTATCTCAGCATCTAGTCAGATTCTCATATATTTTTTCTTTAAGTTTGTTAATATAGTGAATTACATTGATGGATTTCCCTAAATTGAACCATCCCTGCATCCCTGGGATGAAGCCTACTTGATCATGGTGGATGATCGTTTTGATGTGTTCTTTGATTCAGATTGCAAGAATTTTATTGAGTACTTTTGCATTGATATTCATAAGGGAAATTGGTCTGGTTTTCTTTCTTTGTTATGTCTTTGTGTGGTTTAGGTATAAGAATAACTGTGGTTTCATAGAACGAATTGGGTAGAACCTTCTGTTTCAATTTTGTGGAATAGTTTGAGGAGTATTGGTATTAGGTCTTCTTTGAAGGTTTGATAAAACTGCACTAAACCCATCTGGGCCTGAGCTTTTTTTGGTTGGGAGACTATTAATGGCTGTTTCTATTTCATTAGCAGATATAGGACTGTTTAGATCGTTGATCTGATCTTGATTTAACTTTGCTACCTTTTATCTGTCTAGAAAATTGTCCATTTCATCCAGGTTTTCCAGTTTTGTTGAGTATAGGTTTTGGTAGTAGGATCTCATGATTTTTTGGATTTTCTTAGTGTCTGGTGTTATGTCTCTCTTTTCATTTCTGATCTTGTTAATTAGGATAATGTTTCTGTGCCCACTAGCCAACATCAAACTAAATGGAGAGAAACCTGAAGCAATCCCACTAAAATCAGGGACTAGACAAGGCTGCCCACTCTCTCTCTACCTATTCAATATTGTACTTGAAGTCCTAGCCAGAGCAATTAGACAACAAAAAAAGATCAAAGGGATATGAATTGGAAAGGAAGAAGTTAAATTGTCACTATTTGCTGATGATATGATGGTAAACTTAAGTGACCCCAAAAATTCCACCAGAGAGCTTCTAAACCTGATAAACAACTTCAGCAAATTAACTGGATATAAAATTAACTCAAGCAAATCAGAGGCTTTCCTCTACACAAAGGATAGACAGACAGAGAAAGAAATTAGGGAAACAACACGCTTCCCAATAGTCACAGATAATATAAAATACTTTGGTGTAACTCTAACTAAGCAAGTAAAAGATCTGTTTGACAAGAACTTCAAGTCTCTGAAGAAAGAAATTGAAGATCGCAGAAGATGGAAAGGTCTCCCATGCTCGTGGATTGGCAGGATTAATATAGTTCTGTGTTCGTCTGGCTAAGGGCTTATCTATTTTGTTGATTTTTCTCAAAGAACCAACTCCTGGTTTGGTTGATTCTTTGTATAGTTATTTTTGTTTCTATTTGGTTAATTTCAGCTCTGAGTTTGATTATTTCCTGCCTTTGACTCCTCTTGGGTGAATTTGCTTCTTTTTGTTCTAGAGCTTTCAGATGTGCTATCAAATTTCTGGTGTATGTTCTCTCCAGTTTCTTTTTCGAGGCATCTAAAGCTATTAGTTTTCCTCTTAGGACTGCTTTCATTGTGTCCCATAAGTTTGGGTATGTTGTGGCTTTATTTTCATTAAACTCTACAAACTCTTTAATTCCTTTCTTTATTTCTTCCTTGACAAAGTTATCATTGAGTAGAGTGTTGTTAAGCTTCCATGTGTATGTGGGCATTCTATTGTGTATGTTGTTCTTGAGGAGCAGCATTAGTCCATGGTGATCTGATAAGATACAAGGAATTATTTCAATCTTCTTGTTTTTTTTGAGGCCTGATTTGTGACCAATTATATGGTCAATTTTGGAGAAGGTACCATGAGATGCTGAGAAGAAGGCATATCCTTTTGTTTTAGGATAAAAAGTTCTATAGATATCAGTTTTAAATCCATCTGTTTCATAACTTCTGTTAGTCTCACTGTGTCTTTGTTTAGTTTCTGTTTCCATGGTCTGTCCATTGCAGAGAGTGGGGTCTTGAAATCTCCCACTATTATTGTGTGCAGTGTGATGTGTGGTTTGAGCTTTAGTAAAGTTTCTTTATGAATGTAGATGCCCTTTGATTTGGAGCATAGAGGTTCAGAATTGAGAGTTCATCTTGATTGATCATAACTTTGATGAATATGAAGTGACCCTCCTTATCTTTTTTGATCTCTTTAGGGTAAAAATCGATTTTATTTGATATTAGAATGGCTACTCCCACTTTTTTCTTGGGACCATTGGCTTGGAGGATTGTTTTCCAGCCTTTTATTCTGAGGTAGTGTCTGTCTTTGTCACTGAGGTGGGTTTCCTGTATGCAACAAAATATTGGGTCCTGTTTATGTATCCAGTCTGGTAGTTTATGTCTTTTTATTGGGGAATTGAGTCCATTGATATTAGTAGATGTTAAGGAAAAGTAATTGTTGCTTCCTGTTATTTTTGTTGTTAGAGTTGGAATTCCATTCATGTGGCTATCTTCTTTTAGTTTTGTTGGAAGATTATATTTTTGCTTTTTTAGAGATGAAGTTTCCCTCCTTGTTTTGGAGTTTTCCATTTATTACCCTTTGATGGGCTGGATTTGTGGAAATATAGTGTGTGATTTTGGTTTTGTCATGGAATACTTTGATTTCTCCATCTATGGTAATTAAGAGTATTGCTGGGCATAATAGTTTGGGCTGGAATTTGTTTTCTCTTAGTGTCTATGACATCTGCTCAGGATCTTCTAGCTTTCATAGTCTCTGGTGAGAAGCCTGTTGTAATTCTGATAGGCCTGCCTTTATATGTTACTTGACCTTTTTCCCTTACTGCTTTTAGTATTCTTTCTTTTCTTTGTGCATTTGGTGTTTTGACTATTATGTGGTGGGAGGAATTTCTTTTCTGGTCCAGACTACTTGGAATTCTATAGACTTCTTGTATGTTCATGATTATCTCTTTTTTATGTTAGGGAAGTTTTCTTCTATAATTTTGTTGAAGATATTTTCTGGCCTTTTAAGTTGGAGGTCTTCACTCTCTTCTATTCCTATTATCCTTAGGTTTGTTCTTCTCATTGTGTCCTGGATTTCCTGGATGTTTTTGTTCAGGAACTTTTTGCATTTTGCATTTTCTTTGACTGTTGTGTCGATGTCTTCTATAGTATCTTCTGTGCCTGAGATTCTCTTTTCTATCTCTTGTATTCTGTTGGTGATGATTGCATCTATGTTTCCTGACTTCTTTCCTAAGATTTTTAACTCCAGAGTTGTCTCTCTTTGTGCTTTCTTAATAGTTTCTACTTCCATTTTTAGGTCATGGATCGTTTTGCTCGGTTCCTTCACCTATTTGTTTGTGCTTTCCTTTAATTCCTTAAGAGATTTTTGTGTTTCCTCTTTAAGGGTTTCTACTTGTTTACTGGTGATCTCCTGTAGCTCTTTAAGGGATTTTTTTGTTTCTTCTTTAAGGGCTTGTACCTCTTTACCTGTGTTCTCCTGTATTTCTTTAAGGGAGTTGTTCATGTCTTTCTTAAATTCCTCTAGCACCATCATGAGATATGATTTTAGATCCAAATCTTGCTTGTCTGGTGTTTTGGGATATCCAAGACTTGCTGTGGTGGGAGTACTAGGTTCTCACTAAGCCAAGTCATCTTGGTTTCTGTTGGTAAGATTCTTATGTTTGCCTTTCACCATCTGTTGATCTCTGGTGTTAGATGTTCTTGCTGTCTCTGACTAGAGCTTCTTCCTCCCATAGGTCTGTAAGCCTGTGTCAACACTTCTGTGAGATCAGCTCTCCTCTGGTAAAACCAGGGTGCAGATGGCTGTGGATCAGTTGTCCGTCCTGAGTCCTGGGGTCAGAGCACACCCTATAGACAGGATTTCCACTTTCAGGAAAGGCGCAGATAAGGCTGTGGATTTGTTGTCCCTCCCAGGTGTGGTCTGAGGTAGAAAGGATCCTGACCAGGATGCCCTGCTACTTGTGAGGCCTGTGCCTCCAGGCTGGTACTGCTTTAGAAAGTCACTGGAGAGAAAATGGCACCAGATCTCACCAGAGTCCCTGGGTTAAAGCACTCCCTGAAGGCAGGCTCTCTGCTTATAGGGAAGGGGCAGAGAGGGCTGCAGATTCACCTTCTGAGAGGATCCTGTCCTGGCTGCTCTGCCACTTGTGAGGCCTGTGCCTCCTGGATGGTCCCACCTTAGAAAGTCACCAGAGAGAATCTCCATTGACTTTTTAAAAAAGCATGTTTATCTCTTTTCATTTTTCTAAAAGTTTTTAGTTGACACTTACATCGAATGTCCTCATCCATATCCCCAACTATAAAATGTTTTGATCTATATGGACATTGTGTAATATTATAATCCAGACAAACAGATGTACTGTATTTTATGTTGAAAATATCTGAAACCTTTTATCCTCTATATTTTCACTTGAAATCTTCAGCATTAACATTACCTGTCAACATTAATCTGTATAGAAAATCATAGAATGTGATTATCTTTTCCAACTATAGCATAGCACCTGCTCACTGTCAACTCTCCTCCTCCTGTAGCCTCTGGTAACTACATTCTGTTCTCAACTTCTGTGATTTCAATTTTTAAAACTGAATAAATAGCTGGGCAGTGGTGGCGCATGCCTTTAATTCCAGCACTTGGGAGGCAGAGGCAGGCGGATTTCTGATTTTGAAGCCAGCCTGGTCTACAATGCGAGTTCCAGGAAAGCCAGGGCTATACATAAAAACCCTGTCAAAACAAAAGAAAAAAGAAAAATCAAAACAAAACAAAACAAAAAAACTGAATAGATGACAAGTCATGCAATACTTAACTTTCAGAGCTCATCATATGTCACTGAACATATATCATGAATATTTATCCAGAAACCAAGTTATTTTTGCTCTAAATTACAGATTTTGGGCTACCAACCACTAGACTTTATGATGCTTAGAAACTATATTTATAGTTTTATTATTTTTCAAACATGTCTTCTACCAACCTATTTACAAATAGATATATTTCCTCTGTTGACTAACATAAACACTTGGTGGCACAGTAGAGAATTCATTTGGCTCATTCAACTCCACTTAACACCCTTCTCATTTCCCTCTGAGAGAAGCTGTAAAACTAGCACTCAGTGCTTATACTTTTAGAATTAGAGATGATCTTGGATGGGATGAAATTCAAGTCACCAAGATGTGAGCATTTGTGTATTGGGTCTCCTTTTCCTTGGATCTACCATACCTAGAGATACAGCATCAATAAATAAACATGGAAGCAAAAGTACAAGGAAGAGAGCAAAGAGCTGGTCCCTGGGCATAACTGACTCACCAAATACCAGCCTACTCATTTCATAGGGTCAGCTCTCTTTGCTTACTGGTATACATGAACACTATGTTGCTAGCTTGAACAACTCATGCCCTATTGGCCTGATGGGTCTCTTGAAGTTTTATTTGAGGTCAGAAGCTGAAGGACAATTCCTAACAAATATTACCTAAGGAGCAACAGCTTAAATCATCACATAGTTTTTTAAATCTTCAAAAGAAAACCATCAAGGGGAAGAGCATGTGCAGCAAACCTTTGTTATTCTCTGACTATATATGACAGCAAGGAGAACAGAGGATGTGGATGGGAGCACTCCTCACCCCAGAAGTCTTCACTAAGGATACTCTAGCAGAAGAACCCAAGCAGGAAAAGCAGGCTGTTAGTCATTCTTAGCATATCAAATGACTAGTATACCAAGAACTGTGTATAGAGTGACAATTTTATTCATTAATAAAAGTCTTTGCAATATTGTATACATGATTTTGTTTTTAAGTGAGGAAAGTGTATTTCTAGGAGAACTCTCTAAATCTTTTAGTTCTGTAGTAACAGTTGACATAGATAGTAGTGTCCACAGCTCCAGGTACAGACCAGAGCAGACCTGGATGTCAGTGCAGCTTCAGAAAATGGGCTACTTTGCTTCTCAGGCTACCATCTGTAGCTGGGGGACTTGTTGCACCACTGCCACGGTGGGTATTTGTAGGGCGAAAATGTTTCTATCCTTTAAAGTGAAGGCACAGTTAGCTTAATGCAGCTTCATTTTTGAACATAACTCAAGGTTTCCTTTGTTGTTTTTGTTTGTTTGTTTATTCTGTTTTGTATTAGAACATTCTGGACCTTTCTGTTAGAAACTCCTTAACAATACTTATGCACAGGGAAGGAAGGATACAAGATGCATGAATGAGCTTCAGTGAGTCAAAACATTCACCATGCAAGCCTGATGGCCTGAGTTTGATCCCCAGACCCCACGGAAGAATGGGAGAATTGACTTCTCAAAGTTAGATCTAGATAGGATAATGCTCTTTTAACCTGTTGCTGATACTTGAATAAGCACAACCATTATCAAAAACAAAATTTGAAATTACCTTATGCTCCACTTATTACATTATACCTGAAAGAAAATGAAATCACACCATAGACATTCAGTGCCAATGTTTATTATAGCTCTATTTAGAAAAGCCAAGATTTGGAAGCAGGTAGGGTAGGTTCCCCTCAATGTATGTGTTGATAAAGAAAATGTGCTCTCTCTATATATGTGCACTGTGGAGCACTATGCAGATATAAAAGATAATTCTATTATTTGCAGCAAAATGGATGGAAATTAAGCTATTCTGAGAGCTGGACTACACTAGGCTGCCTAGGCTGGTTCCTAGGCAAAGGGAAGTCCATGACTTGGGAGCTGAGTGAAGGAAACTTAAGCTCATATTCTCAGGGAGCCAATGGAGAGAGAGAGAGATGCTCTTAATTATGATTCAAAAGAGCCATGAAGGAACTTTATGATTAAGGAAAATACCTCTGACCTTCTTTGGAGTGGGGAGAAGATGAGGAAGCAGCAACATGCACCTTCATCCTCACACTTAGCACACCTGACAGATGGGACAGCATCACTGTAACATATCATCTCTGTGTACACATCAATCCCAGATAAACTCTGGTGTCATAACTTCTCATAAGATGGCACTTTGAATCCTGGATATTTTCTTAAGCAACATTAAGCAGAGATTATATTTCCAGGTGTGAGATTTCTGTCTCCTTTGTTGAGTGGTATTATCTCCTCCTTGTGGCATGACCTAAGCACTACCAAGCAACTCCTAGCCTTGGGGCTATATCTCCAAGATCTTACCCCCACCCCACCCTAGCCAGAAGGGTAATTGCTGTTCTTTCTTCAGCCTGAAGAAGCATCCTGAAGGAGTGATGGATGTATGAAATTCCCTTGGTGCAACATGCTACTATCCTTAGTAAACTATCTCTAGCTGACATCAATGCAGGCATTGTATATTATGCACACACATGCCTATCCCACACACTGTTACTTCTGCTTTACTATTTACAACTCTATATGACTTTATTCTTCGTTGTTCTAGAGGCTGAACGTCTGTTGTGGGGTTCCAATGTGACTGGGTTCTGCTGTGTGGGTGTGCTTCTGAGTTGTGGAGGCCCACCTTCTCATTGAATCTTCAGCTAGTGGAGAACAGAGTGGGAAGAAAGCTTTTCATGTGTAGAACTAGCCAGAAATCATTCAGGCTTGCTTCCCACTCTGCATAGCTCAGATACATAGGAACCACTGCTGATGTCTGTTAAAAAGATGCCCACATATACTATAAGAGAAAAATAAAAGATACAGATGACTAGATGGTCCCACTTCCTCTCACATTAATTTAAACCCCAAGATACAAGAGTCAAGAACCCCTGGAAAGCAATTCTGCTGCATAGATTGAAGACATGAGACCAATTTTGAGGGTGTTGTATGTATCATATGAAATAACATGTAATTGATTGGTCTAGGGTTCTAGTTTCACTTTTGCTGCTTTGATCAAACACTGAAATTAAAGGCTACTTAGGAAGAGGGAATTTATTGTGCTTATGATTCCAGGGAACAGTCATCATAGCAGGGCCATCACTGTGGTGGGGCTCCTAGCAGCTGGTCATATCACATTCTCAGTCAAGAGCAGAGAGGAAGGAACACTCCCTGTCTGCTTGTTTACATTCAGTGCAATGTCTCTCCTTATGTAGTTCAGGACCCCTGCTTCGCAAAGGTTCCACCCACAGTGGGATGGGTCTTTCCACATCAATTAACTTAATTAGGAAAATCCCCACAGACATGCCCACCAGCCAACACAATACAGACAGTACCTCATTAAAGCTCCTTTTCTAAGTGATTCTAGGTTGTGTCAAGTTGACAATTAAAGCAACCATCACACCAGGCAACTCAATTAAAGTCTCACTTTTTTTCAGTGTAGAAAGCATGAGTTCATGCACAGAAGAGGGTAGAGCGGAAGCGGGCAGAGGAAAAGAATACCCACAAGTCCAGAAAGGTCCTAGGACCTGTTATGTATCTGCATTTCAGAACTCATTTTGGAATTCTTTTTCATTATAAAGCAGTAAACAATGTCATATGCTCCTTGTCATTGCTACTCCCACTAATACTCCAGCAAGAGGAAACGTAACACACAACGATTCTAGTTGCTCTGGTATGGTTCTTCTGCTAGCAAAGGCAACCCACTGACTGCTGCTTTGCAGTTCAGGAAAGAGAAAACTGCTAGTAGCCCTACAAAACGTAGGGCCTGATCTATCACCAGGAACGGAGTCAAATCACAGACAGAGAACCACTTTTGCCACATATGCGAACAATCTGTGACACAAAGAATAGCTTGGTGACCCATGTGGACTCTGTCATAGGTGCCCGCAGCTCTGCCAGTGAGTAATGTACTCACTGGGCATAGTCCCTATTCACTCAAGGAATGCTGGGTGCATGGGTGAATCCTCAAGACTAAGACAGTTAAGATAGGAGCAGAATTCAGAAGGAGAGGATGGGAAACAGTCCAGGTGACTTCATCCTTCCTTTTTTTTTTTTTTTTAAAAAAAAGATTTATTTATTTATTTTATGTATGTGGTACACAGTAGCTGTTATAAACCTTCATGTGGTTGTTGGGAACCTCCCATTAGCCCTGCTTTGGTCAACTCCGCTCACTCAGTCCCTGCCTGTTCTGGCCCAGTGATTTATTTATTACTATATACATAAGTACACTGTAGCTGACTTCAGATGCACCAGAAGAGGGTGTCAGATCTCATTACAGGTGGTTGTGAGCTACCATGTGGTTGCTGGGATTTGAACTCACGACCTCTTTGGAGAGCAGTTGGTGCTCTTCCCCACTGAGCTATCTTACTAGTCCTGGTTCTTTTTACTAAACTATAAGAACCTGTTTACTCAAGAAAAAGTAATCTAATGGCTATTCACAATATCCAAGTCTATAAAGTATGCTTGAACTGCCTGGCAGTGGTGGTGCACGCCTTTAATCCCAGCACTTGGGAGGCAGAGGCAGGCAGATTTCTGAGTTCAAGACCAGCCTGGTCTACAGAGTTCCAGGACTGCCAGGGGTATACAGAGAAACCCTGTCTCGGGGGAAAAAAAAAGATTGGCAAAGAAAATGACTGGACAGGTACCTCCAAGTTGACTTCATCCTTCTGTAGAGATGTTTATACTATCAATTTCATCTGTGTCGCACTGATTTAACTGGAGATGCTGAGAGAAAGAGCTCCAAGCCCCTAAAATACCTGTCTCTATGGCAGCAGGAATGCTGGTCATTGGAAGCAGCTCATATCCTCCCAAACAATGAACACTGACTCCATCCAAACCTTTTATTGGGAGTGTGCCATGTCACTGAAACTCAGCAACTACAAATGAGGAAATCTTAAGCCCATCTCACTGTCCCTCAGATTAGCACTTGACACAGTCAGGTCACCTGGGTTAAGGGAAACTTCCTTCTACTGTACATTGCATTTATAGTTTACCATGTGTCTCCCATGTGACTCTCTGGGGCTCAGGGGCAGTCCAGCCAAGCTCCCTTCTAATGGTGACTCAGATATGCAGCTGCTTCTCTCCACGGCCATGGCTTTTCACACAGGCAGCTTCCATCTGGGACTGGGAGAGGATGGCATGATTGTGAGCCTGCCACTGTGCTTTGTTCTAGATGTGACACCTACCATTCCCATCCTTTTTATTCCACACAGTAGATCCCTTAGGTTTGTGTGCTATGTGTCAGGGAATATGCCTAGTTGGTGCTACAGCATGTCTGTTTTCCAGTATCCCATAACTTCCTCTCTTCCTTGGCATTAAAGACCAAATTCTCTTGGTAGTTTCTTTCTTGTCTCACATCAGCCTTTGTACCAGGTGCTGATCTGCTTCTAATACCTTCCTAGCCTCCTTAAGAGCACCAATAAGATAATTTTTTATAGTAACTTCTAATCTCTCACCTGGTTGTGCATTTGTTTATTGACTTTGCTTTCTTTATTTCATTTAAATTTTTATTTTTCTGAGACTTTCATGTGAGTACTAAATTATTTTCATCTTGCCTTTTCCCCTGCCAACTCTTCTCTCCTCAAATTCATAACCTCTCTTGTAATTTTTATTTTTATATTCACAGATATATATACATATAACAACCTACTGAGCCCATTTAGTGTTGTTCTTATGTACAAGTTTAGGACTGACTATACAGGATTGGATAACTTTCTTAGGAAATTCATCACTGAAAAATGATTCTCCATCTCTCAGGAGTCATTGTTTTCCTGTAGGCCTTCATGTAGGGTGGGCCTTGTGAAATTTTCACTATATTGACATGATAGTTGATGTTGTCATTATACAGGTCTTCTTTAGGTAATTGTAGTGTTGAGATTTCTGTTTGTGTGTGTGTGTGTGTGTGTGCATGTGTGTGTGTGCGTGTGTGTGTGTGTGTGTGTGTGTGTGTGTGTGTGTGTGTGTATACAGAATCTCTCTGCCATGTCTAGAAGAGCCTGGTTCTTTGACTCTTACAATTTTTCTCATGCTTCTGTTCCTTTGACCTTAGATATATGGGTAGATACGTCAATTAGAGTTGGGTATATCACAGTAACTTATTATGTGCATTTTGACCAAAAGTAGATCACTAAGTAGATTATATCTGCTGCAAAAGAAATGTGTTTTATTAGAGGTATAATGATATTAGGGTGTAATGACATTAGGGTATGATGATAAATAGTTAGAATACAATTGTAAATTGTATTGGTTTCAGAGAATGACAATTGTAGGTTCTCCACCAAGGTTTATGTCCTCTCCAGTCATGCTTCCTCTTCAGTCCAGTCTCCTAGGTTTACAGAACCAGGAATGAATTCCTTCCTACAGAGCAGACCTTAAGTACAATTAAACATTGATGGGTTACTCCCAAGATAAAAGTGGCACAATTTGCACACTGGAGGTATCCTACTGGGCCAGTCATTGCTGCATTTTACAGATTTTACAGATTGAAGTATTGATTGTTTTTTTCCCATGGCAGCTTATAGCACCTTCTGATCTAGTCATCAGGAATGAGGCTTCCAAATCAGTTGAGATGTATTCCTCTAAGACCTGTGTCTGAAGTGTGTTGTGTCTTTAGTAATGGAATCAAGTTGTGGAAGCAATCGTGGAAGTGGTCTATATTGTGTTAGGAGTCTCTTTGACCCCACGGACCAATATTTTGAAGAGAGGTTTCCCATACTTGGAACTGAGAGATGTCTATGCCTCTTAGGTGGTACTTTATCAACGCATGTGAATCTGTAAACACACACACACACACACACACACACACACACACACAGAGAGAGAGAGAGAGAAAGAGAGAGAGAGAGAGAGAAGAGACTACTTTTATTTTTCAAGCATTCTTATTGTTATTTATCTTTCTTTTCTCTGTATTTCTTTCCTTGCTTCACAGCAAGAGTTCATCCACTTCCACACCCAGATTTTAACTCCCCGTTTCAGAGCTCCTGTGTCCCGTGATCGCAACCTGCCCTGTCTAGAGTTACTTTCCCTTCCCCACTGCCCTTTTCTACTAACTTCAGTTTATAATCTCAAATCCAAGGATTTGAAGTTAAAATAAACAATAAGAGAGAACATGTGACATTTACTTTTCCATACTGGGCTTTGATGTTTCCAGGTGAAATTTTGATATATAGCCTAGTCTCTAACTCCTTGGCTGTCCTTAAAATTTATGATCCTCTTCCTCAGCCTCTCAAATACTGGAATTGTTAGCATGCACTACCACATCTGGCTGTGTTTGTTTTTTAAACTGAATTTTTTATTGAGACAATTCTAGATTCACATACAGTTTTGAGAAATAATACTGAAGAATTCTACTTACCCAGTTTCACACTAGTTTTCAAAAGAAGTTTGTGAAGTCACAACAGGATATTGATATTAGCCTATAAAGCCACCAACTTTGTATTTTCCAGGTTGTATTACCAGGTGAGTGTACATTTAATTCTTTGATTTTTTTTTTAATCACACATCTTGGTTCATGTGTTTACCACTATAATTGAGACAAAGATCATATAAAAATTAAATTTGCCTTAAATGCCACATAAAATATTACAGTTGAACCCTTTAATCCTGGGTGATGTGATTTTTCAGTCTGCATGTATTGTTTAATATGCTGAGAACTACACAGGTCTTTCCTATAGTTTTTCATACCAGGCAGTACCTCCCTTCAGTCTCTGTCCCCAAATCTTGGCCTTATTCCTCACAATCAGAAATCTGCATTTTGTTCCTAAACATATGCCATTTCAAAAGTGTTATATAAAAGGAATCAAACAGTGTACCATCATCCTGGGACTAGGCATGTGTGCCTATGTTTAAGTTTGTTGAGGATAATCAGCAACTTTTTGAATTTCTATGATCAAAGAGAAAAAGCACCATTCAACCACCCTGGCAATTTAGCCACTTAGCTTGAGAGTCAGGTGGCTGCATCCCCCTTGACCTATATCCACTGTAAATGCTTGTGCTGCTTGCATCTGGATAACAGGACCCCCTACCCCTACCCTCCCAAGGCCTTTCTCTCATCCCTGGAGTTCCACTCTCTTGCCAATGAATCCTTTTATTATGTTGAGATGGGAAGTCATTGCTAGAATTAGAAAGGAAAATACCAGCTGCTTTTGTCCTCCAGGAAGAACTCACACAGACTAATTATAAGCCTGCTACCTCCTGCCCCCATGCGACTCAGACCATAGCACCTGCGCTACTGAGCTGAAATTATTTTTAGGATCTGGAATCTCCCACTGGCTCTTGTCTTGCATTAAATACCTTCATTACCCATCTCTTTTTGTGATAGCTTCCTCCCTGATCCCTGGTTTCCAGCTAACCTCTCTTGCACAAAACAGCCAAATTTATCTCCCTGAAACCCAATTCTAATAATATAATATCCTTGTTCCAAACTTGTCAGCACAAGACCTATAGTATATGTAAATTACATCCAAATCCTCCCATCCAGCCCCGAAGTTCTTAAAATCCTTAAGAAGACACATGCATAGATATTTTAATTTAAGTGACCCACATTTCTCTAGCCATTTAACCTGGAGAAAATCCACAGTGTGTGCTGGTCTCTTAATCAACCTGACCCCACCAAACACCAAGATAATACCTAAACTGCTTGATGAAGTTTTATTCCCCACCTCCACCCTGCTCACTATTCTTTCTGGGAATTCTAGTAAGGTTTAGAGCCTTTGAACTATGGCTTGGTACATGCCTGGAGTGTTAATATATAAAGCTGTGACCTCGAGGGCAAAAAAGGGGTGGGGGGAGCTGCCTCATCCCTTCACGTGTGAAGATAAGACACAGCAAAGATGGCTTCTTAAGACAAGAAATCAGGACCACTACAAACACTGTGGAAGCCTTGCTTGCAGGTTGCACCCAGGGAATATGAGGAATTAATTTCCATAGATTGTAACTTACCCAGTCTTTGGCATTTTGCTACATGTATTAAATACTGACCAATGAAATTAGAATCTCTAGGGAAAAGACAGTGCATCATTTGCAAGCTGTCAGAGATGTTTAGTTTCAGACCCAGGACAAGGGACTGAGGTGCATATTTTACATATCAAAGCAGACCTGGCCTCCAGGTTCTCCAAGCATCTCTTAGTCCCTACCTGGCAAACTCTGACCCCAACCCTGAACTTTCCAGCCCAGGGGCTCAGCTAACTTTCATCCACAAACTCTTCCCTATATAATCCAGACTTTTTGGTCTTTCTCTCCTTTTTCTTCTCTTCTTTCTCTGTGCATGCTCTTTCTCTCCTTCTCTCCTTGTCCCCCATGGTGACTCCTCTGATATCAATCTCTTGGGTCAGTGAACTCATCAGTCACTTCCTAATAAATCTACCTTTAATATAATCTCATGCAGCTTGAATTGGCTCCTTTCATCGACAAAGAAATAACTTATCAGGGAATTCCTCTGCCCATTCAGGTGGAAAAAGAATCCCTAAAGCCAGCTATAATGTTAGGTGTGAAGCTCTCCATGGGCCTAGAATCAGGGATGAGATGGTTCATGGTAAATGCATCCCTCTAAGCAACACCATCATCACACCCCTATCCACTCCTTATTATGCCCTGTGTTGCCACCTGCAAATACCAGTTCACAGTTCAAAGAGAATGAGACTTTGCTCTTAGTCAAAATGAGAGACCGTAGCCTAGGAACATGGATTGATTTGACCCTAAATGATGTATTCCAGAATGGAAACAGTTTGAAGAAGACGTTCCTAACATTCCTAACAGGAGAAAGTCAATATTCAAGATGTGTTTAAGTGCTTTTGTGGGAATATGCTACAAGTCTCAGATGTTGGGGGTTAGTGGAAGGTTGTGATCTGTTAATTTTCTTCCCATAGATTTTATCTGACAGTCACAAAGGTGTTAGGGTAGTCAGAAAGATAGAAAAAAATGGCTATTAAAAGCACTGGAGATAGCTGAGGGTAAGTTTGTCTTGGACCTGCAAATACAAGCCTTCACAATCATGATACTCAAATCAGCCAGTCAGCTTTGAAGATTTGTCAATGAAGGCATGACTTGTCCCCTGCCCCACTGGGAAACTGAGACCACAGTTTTCTTTGTTGGTTGAGCACTGCATTTTCTTCATATAAAGACCAAATGTTACTTACCATAGGGCTAGGGAAACTCACTCCTAGGGTCTGAGACCGACTAGGCAGCAAAGCAGTCTTCTGGAAAAAGAGACACCTGATAAGGTCATTACAGAAGAAACCCTTAGATAATATTGACTCTCTTGGTCATCATGATCTGTCTCTGATGCTTGTCTTTTCCTGAACTATGACATATGATAAATAACAAGAATACTGTATTTAACACAACCAGGTGCATAGAATGGCTTAAAGAAGACAAAGTTAGTATATGTGCAAAATAGGCATGTTAAACAAGAACAACAACAAACAATACTCTTTAATCAGATTAAGTCTAGACTGACCCTCTTGCCCACAGTTATCTGTACTCAATGAAATGTCATCTTTGGAGTGTTTTAAATAATTTGTCATCTTCTAATTCTAGGTTTTTTTATTTTTCTATTTGATTTGATTCCACATCCTTATGTATAGTGATTAGTTCTAATTTAGGAAAGCCTGATATTTAATATATAAATTCTGTAGCTTTTTTAGGATAATAATTTTATCTCCTCATCATTTTGGCAGCACATGGATTTTCAGGGGAGAAAGTGGCTTAGACAGATTTGGTAATAATATTATATTGTTTTGATTTCCTCTCTGATGGGTTTTGAGTTGCGGCAGGAAGCATCTGCAGACACCAGGCCCAGGCAGTTTCACGTGTAAGAGGTTTAATTGGAAGGGG
>NW_022196904.1:48563074-48568534 GCF_008632895.1 Mastomys coucha | reverse complement strand
CCCACTGGGGGGTGGTTGGATGTTCGTACCAGCGTCCTGAGAGCAATCCAAGCACCAAGAAAAATTAATAGCCAAGGCTAGCGGTTTCAAGTCGTCACGAGAAACCCTAGTGGCAATTTGGCAGGGCAATTTGGCCACCGGTGTCCTGCGGGGGAAAGTAACTCACCCTGGATCCAGGGGTTTGTGGGGGCAATAGCCCAGTAAGTATTAGGGGTGAAAGTTATTTCCGAGGGAGGGGCACCCAGTGGCAGAAGTCCTAACGCGTATGCCAAGGGGGGGCTGTATTCCATCAATTCCAGAGAAGGTTGGCCAGACCTTATCTGGAAATCTGGAGGTCTTTCCCCTGACTGATCCTATTAATTAATATGTCGGTGTCTGTGCAGCTGGTTATGAGCAATCTGGTAAATGGAAAACATGGAACTGAATTGAGTGATGTCTGAGTAGGGTACGGCTCACGTGGTTAAGAGTTCGTAGTCTAGCGGCGCTTGGCTGTAGGTTTGTTGTGTCCCACAGCGTCTGGTGTCTCTAGCAAGAAGTGGTGAGCAGACTCCAGGTGAGTGGTGCTCTCCGCGCAGAACAGCAGCCTCTACGGTGGTACTGGGAGCGCTCCCTGTGCAGGGTACTGGGAGCGCAGCAGTGGCAGCAGCTGCTGTGGTGGTACTGGGAGCGCTCCCTGCGTGGCGTACTGGGACTGCTCCCTGTGCGGCAGCAGCAGCGCTGGGAGCCGCTCCACCTGGCAGCTGGGGTCCCAGCGGCCGCTCCACGTGGCCGTGTGCCCTGTCTGCCCCGGCAGTGAGGAGCTGGTCGGTAGACGCAAACTGCCGTGTTCCCGGGTTTCGGCACCAAAATGATGGGTTTTGAGTCGCGGCAGGAAGCATCTGCAGACACCAGGCCCAGGCAGTTTCACGTGTAAGAGGTTTAATTGGAAGGGGGGTAGGGGGGTAGCAGCGCAGGAAGAGAGAGGGGAGAGAGAGAAGAAAAGAGAGAGAAAGATGGAGGAAAGTACCCATATATATATATATGTCGTGACGTAGCAGTCCAGGTAAAGGTGGGAGCTGAACCCAATGGATTCTGGGAATATGGTCGCCGTTGTCCTGGCGACAGGTCTGTGGACCCACCCACATATCTGCCGCAGGCAGGTTCTGGATGCTAACACTCTCCACCAGAACTATCTTTGTTTCCACACCAAGTGTGGTTAGTAACAGGGGTAGAAGCAAGAGACCAGCCTTGTGAGACATCAGAATTTCATAGATTGTATGGGCAAAATCAAACTTATCTTTTTACTTTAGAATAAAAATGGAAATGACACTCTGGTATAATTTGAAGTATTGTTTATTAACTTTTCATTAGCAAATTATGTTAGTATCAGGGCCTCCAAAGACCATGATGTCCCATGGGCGGGCCTCATAGACCTATTGCCAGGGCAACAGTCGCCATATTCCCAGAATCCATTGGGCTCACCTCCCACCTTTGCCTGTGGCCACTATGTTAACATTCCTCCCTCACGTGCTCTCTCTCCCCCTCCTCTCTCTCTGCTAATGCTCCCTCTCTCCCTCTCAATTAAACCTCTTACACACACGTGGAGCTGTTTGGGCCTAGTGTTTGGTATGTCCTGATGTGACCCGAAGATCTAACACATCAAATTATAAATACTTCCTAGAACTTTTAAAATGCCAGCTGTTTTCTGGGACACTGTGAAGACTCAATTATTTGGTACACATGAACTCTTTTCTTTTTTTTTTTTTTGTTTAAGAAGAACCAAGATTTATTCCTAAACATACTTCATGTAAGATGGTGGCACAGAACTTTAACCCCAGTGTTCAGGAGATTAAAGTAAGAGAATAGGGATTTTAAGGTTATGGCAAATTTGAGGCCATCAGCAGGTCTCAAAAACAAAACAAAACAAAACAAAACAAACAAAAAACCACCAACAACAAATCAAACCAGAACAATAGCAGCAAAGCAACAAGTTACTTCACAAATGTCGTAAGAACTAACCATGGATATCATTGCTCTTGGAGAGTGGTTTTTATATAGATAATTTGAATAAAATCAGTAAGTTCAACTGGTTTTGGTATTCCAGAGTTTATAGAGTTAAAATTACTTTAAAGTAGGAAGAAATCTTATTATATCGTAAAGTTCCCAAGAATTTTTAATATGTTGTATCTTAACATTTTTTAATATAGTTAAAACATGGAAATTTGATTGGTCAGACTCAGTTAGTGGTTTTACTCCCTTTATAATAATGTTTTATTACTATTTATGTGGGGCTTTTAAGACACAGGATATAAAATATAGGTATCCCTCAAGTGAAGTTCTCTGTTGACGTGTGAATACTGCATAGCTGTCACACTCCAACTAAAACCAATAACCTTTACTACACTAGCTAGTAGAATTTTGTTTGAGGTCATAGTTTTTTGCTGCTTATGAGAATAAGTGCAATTTCATCTGTGGTTAATTTCACTGACTGTTTCATGGATTTGTACAGACTCTAGACTCTAGAATCTAGAGTGCTTATGGGAATGTGAGAAGGACCAAGGCACTAAGGGACAAACTATGAGTATGTCTATCCATCTGAGTCAATATGTTTCCTTCCAACTCAAAAATGGGATACATTTTTTGTTTTCTCCATCAGGTTTTACAATATTCCTGGGAAGAAACCCTGATACCTCCATCCTGTTGGGTTGGAGGAAGAAAAAACCTCTTGTGTTGGGTTTCTTTTTGATCAGGCTTCCATAGTTTTTTTTAAAAAAAGAAGAAAGAAGGTCTAGATAAAAAAAGATCAGAGTTAACTACAGAATTTGATATAAGAGGAGTGGTACAAGAAAAAGGAGTGTGTTTGTGTGTGTGTGTGTGTGTGTGTGTGTGTGTGGTATGTGTATGTGTATAATGTGCATGTATGTGATTGAAGATCAAACTCAGTCCTTACAAATATTATGCATACTTTCTAGACTGAGATGGAGCTGAAGCACAACTCTGATGTTTCTCGACCCAGAGATGAATAGAGAAGCATTTAGAATGGGATCAGAGATTGTACACTGGTCAATGGACATGGGTAAGCCTTCCAGGCTCTTCTAAGGAAAGATCAGTACTAAGGAAAGTGAGTGCTGTTTCCTGGAATCCTCTCTTTAAGCTCTTAATTAAAATGGAAGTTTTTCTAGGTGTATCATTGGATTGTAAAAGGAGAGACATTCTAAGAAAGAAAGAAAGAAAGAAAGAAGACAGTTAAACATTACCTGACTCCTTAGCCGGAGGTATTTTGATTTTAATTTCTTACTTGTCTTGTTATGCATTATGTGTCACATGATAGGAGGTATAGTGTTCTAAAACACCGCAAATATTCCCCTCTATTTTTCTTCACACTCGGGGTTATTGAAGTGAAACTTAGGATGTCTGGTCATCTGTGAAAACACATTCTTTCCATCTCCATCAGTAGACACTTCCTTCTGACTTCAGTCTCTGATACTCCACATAAGGAGCTTTAAGAACTAAGTGTCACCATAGATCACAATTTTCAAAAGTTATTTTGTGACTTATATGACTCTGTAAGACAAGACCCTCTCCTCTTTGATCCTCCACAAAGACATTGCTTTGGTTCTTCTTTCCTGATCCCAAGGCCATAGTGCACAGAAGATGCCCCAGGCTCTCCCCTGCTGGCAGGATTCAGCTGTGGCATGAGCAGAAATTTCTTCACTGTAATAGTTTGATATCCAGCTAATGCCACTGTATGACATTAACTATGTTGAGGGAAATTACACCAGAAGAAATAGCAAATGTTACAATTTATAGCTTATATTTTCTCTTTCCATACAGTTGGTGTTACATTGATGTTAGCAAACTACTATATTAAGCCTCCATGTTCCTCTTAAATTTTGGATTTCAGTCTTCAGACCTACTCTTTTTTTGTGCCATTCTCATAATTCATTTCTGCTGAGCTTCTCTTTCTTATAAGTCTGTATAAAGATGACTCTAGAGCCTACTTTTCTTTTCTCCAAATCCCAGAGGCACATAACGAACTGACAACGACACCATTATTCTTTACCCACAGATTCTCTCTACACAGCACTCACAGCCACGTTTCAAGTCCCACGTATGCCCCTTCTTGGCTATCTTGCTGAATGAGTTTATATGTGCTGGAACTTCAGACCCTTCCTCCTTCTACTTCTCCTACCAGTGTTATCACCTGAAGTTTCCCCATCTCTTTCTTTTCACTGTCAATGTCTAGTTGATTATCACTTTCACCCACTTCAACATCTTGCCAACCACTCTCATCCATTCCAGCCACTTCCCCATTCCATTTGTGTCTATTCTTGGACCTGCCCTCAGTCAAAGTTAGGATCTGGAGTGCCCCACCCAATCAATCACTGTAGTATTAGATCAATACATAGTTTGAATTTGGAGTATTCCACTGTGCCTATTGTATTAAACAAGTGCCTCACCAACCAAACACTGGAGTGCCCAAACCATTGTGATGATTGGTTTCATGAGGTTCTCTGGTGATAGGTTGTGTAGGGCACCTGTATTAAAAAGACTCACATTGTGGTATTTGGGAAAAGTGGCAGAATTTTTAGCAGGTGGAGTATGTACTTAAATAAGCTATTAGGATCCCAGATGAATGCTCTTTTTATCCCATATACCACAAAATGAACAATCTTCATTGTATCCCACACTGATATGTTGGTTCATGCCACAGACCAAAAAGCAACAAACTAACCAATGCACCAAATCCTTTGAAGCTGTCAGTGCATATGCATTTCTTCTTTTGAAGGTGGTTTACCTCAGAAATTTATTTTGTAACAGCCATCAGAAGCTAGTGCAACCCCCCTCTTGTTATCTCATAAAAAAATGTGTACTTCATATGAATGGTAGAATATGGTATTTTGTCTTTTTCTGACTGCAGTATTTCACTTCACACAATGTCCTAAATTGTGTAGCACATCTGAGAATTTTCTACTTTTTAAGGGTGGTCTAGGTTTTTCTGTATAAAAGCATCTTTCAATGGATAGTTGTGTTGTTTTCATGTGTTGGCTATGACTAATCATGTAAACAGAAATATGGATTTGTCAGTCTGATATCCTGTTGTCAACTTACTGGATACATAGTCAGAAATGGATTTACTGATACAAAATTATCTGTTTAAGATGTTTAGGAACCACCACACTCTTACATGGTAAATGGACCACTTTATGTTCTAAAGAACAGTGCACAAGCCTGTAATTCATATGATTCCTCTTCATCCTATGTGTTCTGTGTCTCAAATGACATCACACCTAAAGATCATGTAATGCCTCACTGTAGTTTGGATTTGGAAAACCTTAATGATCTTTTTTTTTTGAATGTTTATTGATTTTTTTGGATGTACATATTCACAAACGTAGTACATATAGATAGAGTATTTTTTGTCATATTCTTTAAAATTTATAAAATATTATAACAATAAAAATGAGTATTATAAAAGTT
>NW_022196904.1:48562183-48562553 GCF_008632895.1 Mastomys coucha | reverse complement strand
CTTTTGGGTATATAAATACTTTTGAAATATACAAGCTGTTCTGAAAACCATAGTATAGTGTAAAAACACGAAATAAACAATACTTTTAATAGAGAGGCTGAGATA
This sequence comes from Mastomys coucha, assembly GCF_008632895.1. Taxonomy (NCBI): domain Eukaryota; kingdom Metazoa; phylum Chordata; class Mammalia; order Rodentia; family Muridae; genus Mastomys; species Mastomys coucha. The sequence continues at coordinate 48,562,448 of NW_022196904.1, read as the reverse complement.
GGGGAAGCAAGATTTCAAGACGCTTATATTGTACACAGCAAGACACTGTCACAAACAAACAAGCTGACAGTGTATACAGATTCTACAATGTTGGACCTCTTTCTCTAATTACCAAATTAGAGAGATCATTGAATGACAATCATCAAATTTCCAATTCCTCATATTATTGGATTTCAATCGATTAGGATCTGTTGGTCATATTAATTTTCAAATTAATATATTAAAAAAGTAATTGTCACTTCCTATTGTTTTTGTTGTAAGAGGT
>NW_022196904.1:48519683-48560890 GCF_008632895.1 Mastomys coucha | reverse complement strand
TTGTGCCCAAGGTCTGCTCAGAACACTAACCCAGACAGACTGGAAGGAACCCAAGTCACTGGGCTGGCTGAGTTCCTGTGTGCCTGGTCCCACTGGACCCAGTTACTCCCAGTGCTGGGACAGATGTTGGTTCCTGCTCACCTCTAATCCTAGGTGTGTCAGAGCGCCTGGGAGTGGAGCTTCCTCTGGGTGTTATGGGACTGGCTGTGGAGCATGCGCCCAAGGTCTGCTCTGGACCCCAACCCAGACAGACTGGAAGGACCCAAGTCACTGGGCTGGCGGAGTTCCTGTGTGCCTGGTCCCGCTGTTCCCAGTTGCTCCCAGTGTTGGGATAGATGTTGGTTCCTGCTTACCTCTGATCCCGAGTGTGTCAGAGCACGCGGAGCTTCCTGTGGCTGTTGTGGGACTGGCTGCAGAGCTTGTGCCCTAGGTCTGCTGTCTGAACCTGGGTGTGTCAGCATGCCTGGGAGTAGAGCTTCCTCTGGGTGTTGTGGGCAACCTTAATGATCTTGAGAAGTTTTTCAAATAGCCTCTCCCTCAAACTCCAATGCTAGACCAAGCAAAATTCTTTTGTATAACAGCTGTTATTGCCATACCTACTCCATCTCCCACAGTTGCTGATTATTTCTACAGAAATACAAATGTCTATTCTTATCCTTCACAAATTTTTGAATTGTGCTGCTTTTGAGTTTTGGGCAGTGAACTTTAGATTTCATTAATCCATCTTTTACTTGATAAATACTTTGTACATACTTCACTCTTTGGGTTGTAATTTTACTTTTTGACTTTTAAGAAATTATTGCTAAAACCAATATTATTTTCTTTGTCCTATTTATTCTAAAAGCTTTTCAATTCTGGGTCTTACATTTAGTATTATGATTCAGTCTCTTAGCTGATATGGTGTGATAAAACACCACAACCAAGAGAAATTTGGGTAGAAAATTGTTTATTTTACTTACACTTCTATATCACAGTTCATCATGGAAAGCAGTTGGCATAGGAACTCAAATAGGGAATAAACCTGGAGACAGGAGCTGATGCTATCTGTCTTTCTTTCCATACCTTTTTCAACCTACTTTCTTTCTTATATCGCCTAGGACCACCAGCCCACTCACTCTGAGCTAGGCCCAACCATATCAAGCATTCATTAAGAAAATGCAGTACAGAATTGCTTATAGGCAATCTTGTGGGAACATTTTCTAATTGAGACTCTTTCTTCTCAGATATGGTTAGTTTGTGTCAGATTGACATAAAACTAATGAGAACACCCATTTAGTATCATTTTTTATATTGTGCTGAGTTTAATTCTATCCTTTGTATTTGAATATCCTGCTTATCAGTACTATGGCATTGTAAAGACTGTCATTTTCCTAACTGACTCTTCTGGATACTCAAATATCATTTGATCACAAATTAGAAACTTTCAGACGTTAAATTAAAGAACCTGTAGTGTTACAGAATGAATAGTAAATTCCAAATAATGAATGACTGGCCCTTCTCTAAAGAGAAATAGATCAGCAGAACAACAGAAACCAGGACACAAGAACCGAAGGGAGAAATGGAAGGACAATACACCAAAAGAAAAGGATTGGAGTCCACTGTGGATCTACGAAGCACATAGGAACCCGAAGCCTCATCCAAAAGTTAAGACAAGTGGCCCTCGAGAAAAGACACTGGACACTATATCCACAGGTCAAGCTTGCAGTTCTGATACATCTCAAATTCAGTTAGAGTTCTAATGAGACAGTAACTCCTTCAAATGAGATTTATTATAACCTCTGGTGACACAGAGTGATTTGGCCAGATATCATAGTAAAAGCAAACATGTTGCTGAAAAGCAAGATGGAGTTCTAACAACAGGGAACAAACATGTCACTGAGGCTAGGGACAAAGTGTTGTCATAGTTCTGGCATGGGAGACAATAGTGAGAAGTCATGGGAATATGAGAGGACCAGATGCCAACACACTGAAAAATTCAGGGAGAAAGAAGCTTATCTCAGGCAGTGAAAGGTAACTTGACTCTTTCTGGCTAGAAGCTGGAACAGATCATATGAGGGTAACTGTAGAGTCTGATGGTTTTAGGTCTGAAGTCAGTACATGGCCCCACCTGCCTTGAGGTTTACTGCCAATAGAAATGAGAACTCTGAACCTCCAAAGAATACTTGACTTCCACAGTCTCATTCCATCAGGCTATTTAATGGGGAACAGGACTTGAATACAGAGATTGATCTAGCTGTATAGGTTTACTTGCTGTCCCAATGTTGCTGATATACTGCAGAGACACTACTTGCCTGGAACATTAGTCATATTGGGTGTAATAACTAACATGTCCTAGAAGCATGAGAGAAACTTCACAGTCCAAATTTGCAAAGAGATATGTGCAAAGAGAAGCACAGATTTCTGGTTTGTAAAGGAGAGACACTCTTGAAAAGAAAAAAAGGGGAGAAAAAGATAAGAGTTCTGGAAGACAGTTGATAAATAATGGGTTTGGGTTGAGCAATATCCAAAATAAGAGGAAAAAGAAAAATCTCAAACTTCAAGTAATCCTCCACCTACCTGGCAAGTTCTAATTTTAGAAGATCCCTAAAGAAACAACCTAAATTAATACTTCAGTTAATTTTTAGTTTGCATCACCCTTTTTGCTCCCCTTCCCCTTTAACAATATTGGTCATTGATATCACTCAATATCAATGCTCTCAATTCCCCAATGAAATGATACAGACAATAGAATGGATGTGACAACAGGATCTATCTTTCTGTTGAATACAAGAAACATACCTCAACATCAAGGATAGCCATTACCTCAGGGTAATATATTGGAAAAGGATATTCCAAGCAAATGTATATTCCAAAGCAAGCTGGTATAGCCATTTTAATATCTAACAAAATAGACTTCAAACTAAAATTGATCAAAAGAGATGGAGGACACTACATACTCATAAAAAAGAAAAAAATACACCAACATATTTCAATTCTTAATATCTATGCCCCAAACACAAGGGCACCCAAGTTTGAAAAAGAAACAATCCTACAGCTTAAAGTATATACTGACTCTTATACACTGATAGTGGTAGATTCAATTCCTCACTCTCATTAATGGACAGGTTATCCAGACAAAAACTAAACAGAGGAATAATGGAGCTAACAGACTTTACAAAACATTTTATAGACACACACACACAAAATACCTTCTTCTCAGCACTCCACAGCATTGTGTACAAAATTGTCCACATATTTGGGCATAATGCAAGTTTTAATAGGTAAATGAAAATTTAAATAACTCCTGGCACCCTATCAGATCATCATGGATTACAGATGGATATCAACAACAGAAAGCACAAAAATCATGGAAACTAAGCAACTCTCTATTGAATGATATCTGGGTCAAGACAAAATAGTCCTAAGTAGTTACGTTAAGAAAAAAGAAGAGATCTCATACTAACAGATTAGCAGTACACTTGAAAGCTGTAGAGCAAAAAGAAGTAAACACACCCAAGAGGAGTAGATAGCAAGAAATAAACAAAGTAAGAGTTGAAATAAATAAAATAGAAAGAGAATAACATAAAGAGTATGAAACAAAGAGTTGTTTTCTTTTGAAAATCAACAAGATAGACAAAAGTAAAAGATGGAGAGAATATCCAAATTAAAAAAAATCAGAAATACAAAGGGACACATAACAACAGACACCAAGTAAACCCAGAGAATCATACTGACATACTTTAAAAACCAAGCCCCACCAAATCAGAAAATCTTAAAGAAATAGATAATTTTCTTGAAAGGTCCTTCTTACTAAAGTTAAATTTAAGGCTAGACAAACAATTTTTTTTTCAAGACAGGATTTCTCTGTGTAGCCTTGGCTGTCCTGGAACTCACTCTATAGACCAGGCTGGCCTCGAACTCAGAAATCCACCTGCCTCTGCCTCCCAAGTGCTGGAATTAAAGGCATGAGCCACCATCGCCGGACTTAAGACAAACAATTTAAATAGATGTATAACCCATAGTGAAATAGAAGCAGTCATTAAAAGTTTCCCAACAATAACAACAAAAATCCAAGGACTAGACATGTGTAGCACAGAATTATACTAGACTATCAAAGGGAGAAAGTTCTGTGGAGTGCTGAAAAGGTACATTATTTTGTGTTTGGATGGAATGTTCTGTAAATATTTGTTAGGTTCACTTACATTATAATGTCTGTTAGCTCCATAATTTCTCCATTTTGTTTTTGTCTGTATGATCTCTCCGTTAGTAAAAATGGGATATTGAAGTGTCCCACTATTGGTGTGTAAGGATCAATACCAAAAAATCCAAACCAAACCAAACCAAACAAAACCCTGAATAACCAAAAATCTTCTGGAGATATAACCATCCTTGATTTCTAGTTGTATTACAGACATGTATTAATAAGTTCTTCAGGATATAGGCATAAAAAAACATGTTGATCAATGGAATCAGGTTAACGACCCAGGCGTAAGTTCACACTGTTGGCTTACAGGTGATTCAGCTAGCCTCATCCCAGGGACCTAGCTATGGCTTAAATCATTATCTGATGCAGGAGCATATAAAAGAACTATCCACCACCCCTCCTCATCCCCCTCATGCTCTCCCCCTCCTGCTGAGTGTCTCCCCCTCTCTCCCCTCCTCTCCCTCTCCCTCTCCCTCTCCCTCTCTCTCTCTCTCTCTCTCTCTCTCTCTCTCTCTCTCTCTCTCTGTTCTCACATGTTCCTGGCTGGTCTTACCCCACTTCTCTGCCCTCGTGGCTCTGCTCTGGTCTGACTGCCTTTACCCCTTCTCTAGGCACTCATTTCCCTCCTTTCTCCCAAATAACCTCCCCACCTTTATACCATATCCGTTGCATGGTGTGATTTCTCAGAAGGCACTTTGGCATGGACCTGCCAGGTACTCCCCACCTGCAGTATTATATGTCATAACACACACACACACTCATATGGGTACCCGAGTTTTGATTTTAAAAAAGCCAGAAATACACATGGGAAAAACCCTTCATCTTCAACAAATTGTACTAGTTAACTGGATGTTTACATATAGAAGAATGCAAATAAATTTATAATAATCACCCTACACAAAACTGAAGTCTAAGTGGATTAAAGACTTCAAAATAGAATAAGTTATACTTTAGCCAACAGAAGAGAAAGTGGAAATAGCACTGAGCACTTTGGTATAGGAGACAACATCCTGAACACAACACAGCATCAATAATACAGGCACTAAGATTAACAGTTAATATATGGGACTTTGTGCAGCTGAAGAGCTTCTATAAGGCAAAGGGCACTGTCAATTGGAAAAAGTGGTAGCCTACAGAATGGGAAAAATTTTTCATCAACTCCACATCTGAAAAAGAGCTAATATCCAAATACATTGAATTAAAGAAACTAGGCATTAAAAGACAAATAATCCAATAAAAATGGGGTATATATCTAAACAGAAATTTCAACAGAGTAATCTCAAATGGCCAAGAAATAATTAAAGATATGTTCAATATTATTAGCCATTAGGGAAAGGCAAATCAAAGCTACTTGGAGATTCAATACCTAAGATCAAGAACACAAGTGATAGCTTATGCTGATGAGGATGTGGAATAAGGTGAACACTAATCCATTGCTTGTTGAAGTACAACTTTTACAGCCACTTTTGAAATCAGTGTGGCAGTTCTTCAGAAAATTAGGAATTGATCTACCTAATGACTCAGTTATCTCACTCTTGGACATAGACCAGAAACCTCCCAAGGATACTTGTTCAACTATATTCATTGTGACTTCATTCATAATAGCCAGAAACTGGAAACAATCTTTATATCTGTCAACTGAAGAATAAATAAAGAAAATATGGTAGAAAATGGACTGTTTAAAACTGTAAGATAAAAGAAAACAAAAACAAAATCATGAAATTTCCAGGCAACTGGATGGAACTAGGAAAAAAAATCCTGAGTGAGTTAACACAGACCCAGAAAGAAAAATGTGATATTTATTCATCTATAAGTGGATATTAGCTATTTAGTAAATAATAATCAAGGTACAATAGACAGACTCAGAGAGATTAAGTGTAAGATGGGGAATAAAACTAGGCTTGGGTTGTAGGAACCCCAGCAAGATTGTGACAATTTTATTGAAAGCAATCAGACTTTGTATACCTTTATTAGAAACAGAATATAACAATTGCCAGGATCAATACAGCAGTAGTTACCAGGATACAATGAAGTTTGCAAGCTATACAGGGTGCATAAGTATGCTTTCTTGACTACTAAGGAGACATACAGAGAAATACAAAGCTGACTGAATGGAGTGCATTTGTCTTTCAGGAAATGGAAGGCATGTTGTGCCCCAGAAGCCATGAACTCTAATCTGAAAAACCTATTATGCATGCCTCTCAAAGCAGCTATACCAGGCTAACTCCATGGTTCCCTGCAGTTAAGTAAAGATGAGGTCTCTAAGGGGGATACATGGATCTTCCTGCGGAGGGGAAGTATTAAAAATAATGCAGATAAACTTGGGGTATGGAATGGATAGAAGAGGGAGAAATCACATCTGGGGCAATGCAGAAACAAAGTATAGGGAGAAACAACTGGAATGAGGGGCATTGGGAGGCAGTATGGAAATTCAGTGCAATGGAAATTTCGTAGAATTTATGAGAGTGAACTTAAATGAAGACTCCTAGTAATGGAGTGTAGCATGAAGTTTTAAAGTAAACCCACACTTGTTTCAGCTAAACGCTGGCAATGGCAGTCTTGACCAATCCCTACCACTAGCTTTACCAAACCGCTCTGGTCTCTGTTCCTTGCCCTGTACAATGGCCAGAGACCATGAATGCTGCCCATTCCTCTAGCTGGTTTTGCTAAGCTGCCAAGCAAGTGATCCTCCTGGGAATACGTGGAGCTACTGTTCGCAGTCCACCATCCATTCACCCCTGCAGTGGACTCTGTTGATGGCTGCCATGTGGCTGTACCCTCTTACTTCCCACCTGAATCACCATGAATGGAAAACGCCAGACAATCTTAATATTTAAATTAACCATGTAGGACAACCTCTGGGTGCAGAATCTATTGCCTTAAACTCATCACCTATTCTATGTTCTTCCAATTTTGGAGGCTGCCACATAGTCTAACATCTCCTGGCCTATACTCTGTGCATCGTCTCTCTTCACTGCCTTGCCCCACAAAGCCCCTTCCTCTCTCTCATGTCCTCCTCTTCCTCTCTTGGACCCAGAAAATCTGCCTCCTTATCTTCTCCCAGCCATTGGCTTCTTGTCTTTATTAGCCCATCAAATAATTAGGGGAAATCCTCCTACAGTGGAGGAGAGGATTCTAAACTGGCCATTTTGAAGCCATACAAGGCTTCCAGTAGTAGGACTGAGTTACATTTGGTTGAGTTGTTGGGCAAGGGGTTTCCATGAAGCTCTCTAAACAACCCACAATGATGCTACAACTGGGGATAGCTCTCTGAAAACTGACACTTGGGCCTTATTGCTTAATACAACATCCACAGAGCTCAGTACATGTAGAGAGGTCAAGCTGATGTCGTCATGAAGACTTCATCCCTTTGTTTAGTTCTTCATCATGGGCAAATACTCTGCAGAATATGGAAAGAACAACCTGGACAACAAACTGGCCATAAGACAAGTGGGAGCCCATGCTGGACACTGCTTGGATAGGCAGAAGCCGGAGACTGAATAGCCCAAAGACATAGGGTAGAACCAAAAATGAAAAGAAAAGAAAAAAGATTAAGAAAGAAACAAAGGACCAAATACAGGGAGAAAAGAAAAGAAAAACCACTGAAATGCTTTGGAATGACATCTTGGGCTATTCATAGATCAGTGCCTTGACAAGCTGTCATCAGAGAGGCTTCCTGGGACAACAGATGACAGCCTCTGTTGAAATTGGTACCCCTGTGGAAGTCAGTATTGAGGTTCTTCAGAATTTGAAAGCAGAAGTAGCATAAGCTCCAGTTATGCTATTCCTAGATATATGACCAGAGGAATCTATGCTAGCACACCACAGAAATATTTGTGTATTCATGTTTATTGTAGTGTAGAACTTTTATTTAGTCATGTATCTAACCACTGTAGGTTTATGCTTATTCATGCTCTAAGCTATAATGTGGTGTCATATCCTTTAGTTTCTGCATGGATCACCCAGAGCTTGCTGGGCTGTCTCTTCTCTCATGGCAGACATGTCTTCTTATTTGGGGCACTCCTTTCACTTTCTGATACTCTTGAGATGCTCTAGACTTACTACGTACATTTCCTATCCTGATTCTGGAATCAATTATTTCTCTGAGGAGCTCTGATAACTTCCATTGGATCCTGATGACAGACACCACAAAGTCTTGGCACTGAATGTGCTTGTCATTATGGAAGACCATTTTGCAGTGCTTTGTTTCATTTAAAATAATCTTTCTAGGATCTCAGTAGAGATGACTTAGTAGTTAAAAGCACTTGCTGCTCAGTTGTGAAGACTGGAGGGGAGTGAGATTCCCAACATCCACAGAGGATGGTACACAAACAACTGCAACTCCAGCTCCATAGGATCTAGCACCCTCTTCTGATCTCTATGGGCATGCACATACATATTTGCATAGGCTCTCACACAGTCAGATACACACAGGCCAACAAGAATGCACACACAATTAACAATCTTTACTTGTTCAACAAAAACTCAAAACAGAAAAAAATGTGCATTTTTTTCCTTTGAGAAATTGTTTATAGTTTTCAGCAGTCATTTTTTGAATTACTAGGATTTTTTTCTTGCTTTGTAAATCAGTACTATGATTCAATTCTCATGAGTCCTGACTCTAAAAACTCTAAGGAATGTCTGAGTTTCATTTTTGCTTTTACCAGTGTTGAATTTATCTTTTATGATTTATCATCTAATTTAAAGAGGGATTCACTTAGTACCTTCATCTATTGCTCTTAGTGTCCTCAACACAGCAAGTACATTTGTTTGTCCCAGAACTTGCTTGTCATTCAACTATAAGAACTGAGGCAACTGCACTAATGAAGCATGAGGCACACTGCTGCTTTGTATAAAGGTAAGGGATTCAGGATTGTTCCTCCTCCTTCCAGGGAAAGCACAACTTTGGGCTGACCTTTTCTGATGACACCAGCACATTTAACCAGTCTCCAAGGAACATTTCACAATGACCCATAAATCTGTTTCTTGGGCCCTAGAGGAAATTTAAAAAAGCTTGGAGTCTTATGAGGGTGTTTTCTTCCACTTCTTGTTTTAGATGTGTTACTTTGCTCTTTCTCACAGGTATTTTTACCATCCCCCAGCATTCCTGCAGCTTTCTACATAAAACTTCTAAAATGTTGTTCAATTGTTGGGTGCACCTGCAATGACTCTGTATGCTCAAATTCAGAAATGGCTTGCTAAGCAAAAGGCTGCTCTTTACAAGTAAGTGAATGATGTTGTGTTTGTGCACCTGGATGAGTGAGGGCTGGGGGCAGTATCAGGGCACAGGCTGACCTTCATTCTCAATTTACATGAGCTGTGCAAAATAATGAAAGCAACAATAATTGCCCAGGATGGAATTAGTTCATGCCAAGTTTGGTAATATATTATTACAGTTTCCCTGCGTGCATGAGGTCAATGGATAGAAGGAGAAGGTTGAAGAAAGGGCAAATGTCAATTCAACTGTTTATTGAGTTTTAAAATTAACAGAGGGGATTTACCTAGGATGTATTACCATATTAGTCAGGGTTCTCCAGAGTCACAGAACTTATGGGATAAATCTATATATGAAGGGAATTTATTGGAATGACTTACAGGCTGCAATCTAACTAATCTAAAAGTGGCTAGCTGTGGGTGGAATGTTCAAGAATCTAGAGGCTGGGTGTTTCAACTGTTTTTTTGTACGTACTGGAACCCAAAGAAGTAGGCTCCAGTAAATGTGCTGACAAATAAGTACAAGCAGGTAAAGAACAAACCCTTCTTACATCATCCAGCAGAAGGTATGGCCCAGGTTAAAGGTGTGCCTCAAAGTTTGGGTTAAAGGTGCATATCCATCTGGATTAAGAACATGGGTCATTCCCACTTCAAGATCTGGATCAAAGTTTGTGTCTTCCAACCTCAAGATCTGGGTCACAGGTGTCACCTCCTTTTCTGGATTATAGTCATTCCAGATATAGTCAAGTTGATAACTGAGAATATCCATCACAATTACTCTCTCTCTAATTTGAAATTAGCAGATTAATGTATCAGAAACTAACTGATCATGTCATCTCTGTGCCACAGGCATACCAGGGCTCTGAAAGAGCACAGCCTAGCAGCGCAGATTCACATCGCTGAACTTTCCTGATGTGGTGAGCTCCCAATGCAAGAGCCCATTCTAACTTCTTGACCTTATTTGTGGCATCTGTTCTTACAAAACAGAGAGAGCTAGACTTACCCCACTTGCCTATACTGTGGTGAGTGAATTTCAAATGCTTTATCACTAACCTTCAAAACCACTCCCCCACAGAATGATTTTTAATGCTTATACTTGCTTCATCGGTTTTGCTTATGTTTTAGTGTAGTCGCCATTGAACCTACCTTTTTTAACTGAAGTAATCCAATTATAGAACCATTTGCTATGCATAAGATGTATTGTATCTGTTGGGGGTGAGTCTGATGAGCTGGTACTTAAAGTTCATAAATTTCATACCAGAAATGGCATCCTCAAAGGGAGACAGTGATTACCATGGCATTCAAAGATAGAACTCCATATACCACCAGGTGAATGTCACCTCTTGCAGTTATAGCTAAAGGCAATTGGGTAGGACCCATTTTTCTTTTTATTAAGAACTAAAATAGGGTGATATTTTAATTTAAAAACTAAACCCAATATACTTAGACATTTAAAAAGAAACATCTCTATTTGTTCTTCAATGCAAGCTGACACGAATGTGTTGAGTCTGAGATCACCACCAGGCTTCCGTGATGTGCCATGAGAGATCAACAAATTAGATTGGAAGTTGCAACCCGATCTCAAAAATGATGGACAGAAATCATGCTGACAGGAAAGCTGCATAGCATCAAGTTGGGTCCAGAAATGTCCTAACAAGGAACTGGCTGAGACAAGCAGCACCATTTAAGACTGGCTTTCAGCCCAATGCAAGAAGTCAGGGTTCTCAAAAAGATGAGCAGAAGGGACCAGCTTCCTCTAGGTCCAGAGGTAATGTGCTATGTGTCTCATCTCATGGATCATCTAAAGTTCAAACTCATCTAAGCACCCTGTATTATAGCCAGATTATAACCCCCATTTGAGACTACCTACAGCTGCAAGAAAGATCTTGACAGTAGAATGGCAAGAAAATACAGGTCCCATATCTGCAACAAGGGGCAGTAGCCACAGCCATTGTGGACAGGCAGTGCCCAAAGAGAAAAGTCTCCTGAGCTGCAGTATCTGGCAATGGAGAAATCCATGTTCCATCTGTCCAATAGGTACAAATTTACATTCAGGAGACAACTCTCCCTCCAGGACACCAAAGGTGATACTTTCAAGTCAATTTATTCTTTGGGAGGAGTGACATGGGCTCCCCCTAGAGGTCAAGAATGGTAACAAGCTTTGTTATTGGGCCAGCCTCCCCAACTAACACCAGATAGGAAGGAGACTCAGCAAGTGAGAAGGCTGGCATTAGTTATTTATGACTTTTTATCATTATTGGTCATTGATCTTCTCATATATGGACGTTATTAAATAATATTTCTCCTAGTTAATATACTTAGCTTTTTAAAGGTGGCTGGCAAGCATATGTTGGTGCTTTAAGGAAGGCCGTAAGCTATAACTTACACATTCCCACATTCAATTGTGTTTATTATTACGTAACTACATTTATATAGTTAGAGGCTTCTTAAGTTCAGAATGCTCTTATCATCTCCAGCTTCCAAAACATAATATATACATTAAACTCAATATCCACAAACTGTATTGAAAGCATTTGAAATATAAAATTGAAGATCTTTTTTGAAAAAATTATGTGAAGAATTGCACCAGAATTTTGATGGTGATTGAATTGAATCTGCAGATTAGTTTTGGTAGTATGGTCATTTTCAAAACATTAATCCCTCCAGTCTCAGAGCACAGGGTCTTTCCATCTCCTGGTATGTTCTTTAATTTCTGTCTTCAAAGTCTTAAAGATTTTATTATAAATGTCTTTCAATTGCTTTGTTAGACTTATCCTAAGAATGTTTCTTTTTCTTTCTCTCTTCCTCTTCCTCCTCCTCCTCGTCTTCTTCCTCTTCTTCTTTTTCTTCTTGTTCCTCTTCCTCCTTCTTCTCTCCTCTTTCCCTCTTTCTTCTCTCCCTCTCTCTCTTTCTCTCTCTCTGTCTCTCTGTCTCTCTCAGGGTATTTTGAATGGCATTATTTCCTTGATTTCCTTCTGCTTGTTTATCATTTGTCTGTTAATTTTGCATCCTGCTATTCTGCTGAAAGTGTTCATCAGCTGTAAAAGTCGTTAAGGAGTCGTTAAGGTTTTTTATTTATCAAATCATAAATAAGAAAACTGTGAATTCTTCCTTTTCAATTTGCATCCATTTGCTCTCCTTCAGTAGTCTTATTGCTTAGCTAAGACTTTAAGAACTGTATTGAATAGGTATGTCAAGAGTAGACAACCTTGTCTTGTTATCAATTTTAGTGAAATTGCTATTATTTCTCTTTGTTAAGCATAATGTATAGCCATTGTATCCCAGCCTCTCCAGGACTTTTATTGTGAAGGAGTATCAGATTTCCTCAAAGGCCTTTTTTTTGCATCTAATTAGATGACCATGTAGTCTTTACCTTTCAGTCTGTTTATGTGGTGTATTATGTTTATTAACTTATGTATGTTGAACCATTTCTGCATCTGTGGAATGAAGCCTATTTGACAATGATGGATAATTTTCTTAATGTGTTCCTTAATTTGATTCACAAATAATTTATTGAGTTTTTTTGTCTATGTTCATAAACAAGACTGTTCTATAATTTTTCCCTTTTATTGAGTATTTGGTGGTTTTGATATTGAGTAATAGTTGCTTCATGAAAGAAAATATTCCTTTAGTTTCCATTTTGCATAATAATTTGAGGAGTACTGTCATTAGTTCTCCTTTAAAGGTGTAGTAGAATTATATGCTAAATCCATTTGGCACCACGCTCTTTTCAGTAAGTAAATTTTAAATTACTATTTCTATTTCACTAGCACTTATAGGTCCATTTAAATAGTGTGTTTCTCCTTGATTTAACTTTAGTGGGTCATATATTAAAATAAATTAATCTATTACTTTTTGGTTTTCCAGTTTGGTGAAATACAGGTTTTTTCTTTCTTTTTTTTTTTTTTTTAAAGGTCTGTCCTTATGACTATGAATTTCTATGAATTTCTATGTTTGTTGTAATATACCCTTTTCATCTCTACTTTGTGTCCTCTTTCTCTTTCTTTTGGTTAAATTGGCTAAAGGTCTGTCCACCTTGTTAATTTTTTTCACCAAAGAAGAGTCTTTTGGTGAACTGATTTTTTTTTTTTAGTTTTTCCCCTATTGGTTTCTATTACATCAATTTCAGCCCTGTGTTTATTTTTTCCTATCTACTCTTTGATGTGCCATTTCTTCTTGTTTTTCTAAAGAATTAGGGTGTAAGTAATCAACATGTGATCTCTTCAGTTTTTTGATGTTGACACACAGTGCTATAAACTTATCTATTACAACTTATTCTATTACGTCCCCCAAACAATCCTGAATAATAAAGGAAATAAGGTAGGTATCATTATCACCATTTCAGATATTTCACCAAATTATAGTTATAAAGACAGGATTGTACTGCCATAAAAAAGACATGTTAATCAACAGATTAGAACTGAAGACCTAAGCAAAAAATACACACTAGAGAAAAAAGACAGCATCGTCACCAAAGGAGCTTGTCAAGCTGGATGACTGCATGTAGAAGAATGTGAATGGACCTGAACAAACTCAACTTCAAATGGGTTAAGGACCTCAACATGAGACCAGTCTGATAGAAGAAAAGAGTAAGGTATAGGCTTGAACTTACTGGCACAAGAAAGGGCTTAACTGAACAGAATCCAATATCATTAAGACCAATAATTAATAAATGGGAACTCATGAAGCTAAAGCATTTCTGTACGGCAAAGGACACCATCATTCAGGCAAAGCAGAATCCCACAGAGTGTGAAAAAACTTTATAAATTATACATCTGAAAGAGGGTTAGTATAAGAATATACAAAGAATTTTAAAACTGAACATCAAGAAAACAACCCAGTTAAGAAGCATGCCTTTAATCCCAGCACTTGGGAGGCAGAGGCAGGCAGATTTCTGAGTTCGAGGCCAGCCTGGTCTACAGAGTGAGTTCCAGGACAGCCAGGGCTACACAGAGAAACCCTGTATTGAAAAAACCAAAAAACAAAAAAAAGAAAAAAAGAAGAATTGGGTATAAAATTAAACATAGTTCTCAAAAGATGAAACACACGTGGATAAGTCTGTCAGGGAAATAAAAATTAAAACTGATTTGAGCTTTCATTTTACTCCAATTAAAATGACAGTGATCAAGCAGACAAGTGTGAGTTGATGCTTTAGCTAAAGAGGAGAGCGGGAAACAATCATTCACTGCAGATCAGAGTGAAAACTGGAACGCTAATGTGAAAATCAATGTTGAAGATGCTCTCAAAAAGCTGCAAATAGATCTACAATAAGATCTAACTATATCACTGTTAGTAATATACCCAAAAGGTTATATCTTATTACAGTCATATATGTTCAACTTCTTGAACATATCTTCACTGTTGTCCTATTCATAATAGCCAGAAATTATAAATAACCTAGATGTTCACCAACTGATGCATAGATAATAAAAATGTGTTACATTTGCACAATGGAATATTATTCAGCCACACAGTCATGAAATTTTCAGGTAAATTGATGGAACTAGAGACATATTGTTTGGGTGGTAACCCAAGCTCTTAAAGGCAAACATTGGATGTTTTCTCTTATGTAGAGAGGTTAACTTTTGAGCTTTAGATGTGGCAGTCTCATTTAAAATGTCCACAGAAATGAGGTAGCTAGTAAAGGATGAGAGGTGAGAAGTAGATCTTCCAAGGGAAGGGAAATAGTATATATAATGTTATAAATTTTAAAGAGAAAAGTAGGTGAAATAAATGAGACATGAGAGGGCAGGATAAAGAAGAAAATCTGGGGAGGGAGAACTAACATTAAAAGAACTTTTAAAAGCCATATAGAAGTTAATGATTTCAGAAGATTTCTAAAATTTATAAATGGAATTTAAATGGAGTTAGCATATAAAGAAGGAGACTATGCCCCAACTATATATCATATCTATTAAGGAATGGGTTGGTCAAAGGATTGTCTTAGATCCTCAAAATATAATAGGTTATTTACAATCTTATTTGGTACCCCCCCCCCAACCTGGTGGTGGAGCCTTATTGCTGAAGACACCTGCTGCAGCCTTCCTTCCACTTCTGCCCATATATGTTTGGATTCCACATACCTTCCCCTCCTAACCTTCTCTCCACACTTGTTGCTTTATCCTATCCCCCAACTCCTGTAGGTATTCCTCACTAACCCATAGACTGCTCCTTCCAAGAATGCAGGTAGGCTGTGGGGCTGGAAAGCCTTGTGACTAGGGAAGCATGTCTGGAGCAAGAGTGAGGTCAAGACTTGTTCAAAACCTTGTCTGAAAACCTTGCCTTGAGAGCAGCAGGAATAGGAGAGTTTTTCTCCCTGCTCTGGGCCTGTATGTCCCAATGCATTATGATCCCCAACTCTACCACTCTTGGACTAGTCACATAGCCTGGTGGCCAAATTACACATTAAAATTCCTCTCTCCCTATAAGGACATCTCCCAGCAAGCACCTGGAATACATCTTCACGCAAATAAAATATTCCTAGCACCTCAGACCCAGCCAGTGATGTATACTCATTCCCTCCCCACTCTCCAAGTTTTATATAGCCCTTGTTATCCCCACAAAAGAGAGCTGATTCATTGAAAACCATCTCCAAAGAAGACTATTTCTACTACCATCTGAGATCCTATGAGAACCTCCCACCCAGCTATGCTTCTTTCCTTTTAGTCTGGCCAGAGTGCAAACAGTGCCTGGATACATCAAGTGCAGAAGCAGACCAAGGTAACCTATAGACTGTCTCCTCTCCTTCTGTCCCATTAGATCCAACCTCTCAGTCTCATTCTCAATACTATAGGAGACCTTCTGAAGTAACCTCTTCTTCACCCTCACCCTCCTACATTTCCAGAAGACAAGAAATAAGCAGATACTGGTTGAACATTCTACTCTTCTCCCTTGTGTGAACACCTTTAGAACCCTAGCCTATTCCTAGATCTCAATCCCTAAAAGTACATTTTACTTTGACCCTCCAGTGACCATAAATACCAGGTCAAAAGAAAGTTTTCTACCAGGCAATACATGGGCATCACATACTTGGAAAATCCAGAAGAAAACTAAGGGACAAAACATCTGCCCAACAAAGATGAATCCAGAAATAAGCAGCCAGATTATTCCAAACCCAGATGCCTAGATGTCAGCCTACAAATATAATCAATAACAGCCAGTGCAGTATGTCTTGAGTAAGCCCAACTATCCTACCACAACAGACCCTGAATATACCAACATAGCTGAAGCACAAGGAAAAGCCTCCCTGAATGTGATAGAGGTCCTTAAAGAGTAAATGAATAAATTTCCCAAGGAATCCAGAAAGATAAAAAATGGAAAGAAAAACACAAACAAAAAATTGTGGTAAGAAATAAATGAAACTGTTCAAGACCTGAAATTGGAAGTAGAAACAAAAAAGAAAACCCAACTGAGGTAATTCTACAAATGAAAAATTTAGATATTTGAACATGAACTACAAGAGGCAACCTTCACCAACAGAAAGGAAGAAATGAATGAAATAATTTCAGGTAGTGAAGATAGGACAGCATCTTCAACAACTAGTGCTGATCAAACATGGTACCAGCAAGTAGAAAAATGCAAGTAGATTCCTACTTATCATACTGCATAAAACTCAACTCCAAGTGGATCAAAGAACTTAAAACCAGACACACTGAACCCAATAGAGAAGAAGTTGGAGAATTTCCTTGAACTCATTCATACAGAAGATTTTCTGAACAGAACACTTATAGTGCAGACACTAAGATCAACAATTAAGAAATAGCTCATGAAACAGAAAAGCTTCTGTAAGGCAAAAGACACAATTATTTGGACAAAGCAGCCACTTACAAAATGGCAAAAGATTTTTACCAGCTCCTCATCCAAGAGAGGAGTAACATCCAAAATATATAAAGAAATCATGAAAATAAATGCCAAAACCCAAATTCAATTTAAAAATGGGGCACTGATCTAAACAGTGAATTCTCAAGAGAGCAATCTTGAATGGCTAATAAACACTTATAGAAATATTCGACGTCCTTAGCCATCAGGGAAATGCAAATCAAAACTACTTTGTATCTTACACCTATCAGAATGGCTAAGATCAATAAAGCGACAGGTCATGATGGTGAGCATGTGGAATAAAGGCAACTCTCAGTTATTAGTGGTGGGAGAGCAAAGTTTTATAGCCAATATGACAGGCAATGTGGTTCTTCCTCAGAAAGTTGGGAATTAATCTACTTCAGGATCTAGCTAAACTATTCTTTGACTAAAACATGCTTCATCCTACCTCAAGGACAATTGTTCAACCATGTTCATGGCTGCTCTATTCACGATATCCAGAAACTGGAAACAACATAGATGTTCCTTAACAGATGGATGGGAAAAGAAAATGTACATCATACAGTGGAGTATTACTGAGTTGTTAAAATAAATTGCTTCATGAAATTTGCAGGCAAAGGGATGGAGCTGGAAAAATTATCCTGAGATAACATGGACTTGTAAAGATAAATATGGCATATATTAACTTGATATATATTAGTTGCTATTACTCATTAAGTGAATGATAACCAAGGTACAATCCATTGACCTAGAAAGGTTATGTATAGAGGAAGAGTCTAAGTGAGACACATGGATCTCCCTAGAAGGCGAAAATAGATTTTGCAGGTAGTCTGGGTATGGATGGGAATGGGAGCCAGAGGTTCAGGTTGGGATGGGAAAGGGGAGATAGGATTGAGGAAGAGAGTGGCAGGAGAGATACCTGGAACTGAACGGTATTTTAGGGATAATATGAAAACCTAGCACAATGGAAAATTCTTAAAATATGTGAAGGTGATCCTATTGAAGCCATCTCTTGTCAACAAATGAGGCTTCTAGTACCAGAATCAGGTTGCATTCATTTCAATTGTTGCCCAATGGGTGCCCATGGGAATCAACAAACAACCTAGGCTGTTGCTAAGACAATGGGTTACTCTCTACAAACTGACAACAGACCCCCATTGCCAAGGAGAATATCTACCCAACTCAATGAACATGAAGAAGCTAAGGTGGTGTCCACATGGGCCTTCACCTCTATGTTCTAGTGTACTTGATGTAGGAAGGCACTTTGCAGGCTACCAAAAGAGAAATGTAAAAACCAGCCCAGCCTTAAAACCTTTGACCTACAATCTGTTATACCTTCAAGATATGCTAGGGCAATGATCTTGTAGGTGTGGCTAACCAATGTCTGATTTGAATTAAGTCCCACTTCATGAGACAGAACCCATACCTGACACTGCTTCAGAAACCAAGAACTACATAGCTTAGAGACCTAGGGTAAAGCCAAATACTACTGGTCTAAAATCAAAACAAAAAAAAATCAAGAAAATACTCTTAATGATACACTGATATGCTAATAGATCAGTGCCCTATTTAGTCATCATCAGAGAAATTTCTTCCTGTGGCAGATGGAAACAAATTCAGAGGTTCACAGCCAGACATTATGGAGAAAGGGAGAGAGGGGGGATGGGAGTCAGTCATTGGAACTTTGACAGCTTTAAGTGAGATTTCTTCTTCAAATCTCTTTCCTCAAAGCTCAAGGAACCCAAGAAAGAAGAGATAGAAAGAGAAAGAGGGGATGGGGCCACAATCAGAACAAGACCTCCTGAATCATCTGAAGAAGGCTCATATGAACTTCAGATTGAAACAGTAAGCCTGGTAACTAGCCTCATCTACAACAGGTCTTAAGTGTATACATTATAGCTATCTGCTTAGTCTTTTTGTGGGACTCCTGAGTGTGTGAACAAGTGGGTCTCTAATTTTTGTGTCTGTTCTTAGGTTTTTTTTCCCTTATGTTAGGCTGCAGTGTCCAGCTTTAATACAATTGGTTTTGTTTATCTTATTATATTTTATTTTGTCTTATTTGCTTGGTATCTTCTAAAATTCTATTCTTTTCTAATGAGAGATAGGGAGTGGATCCAGAGGAGAGAGGAGGGAGGGAAAATTGTAATCAAGGTACATTGTATGAGAAAGGAGTTTATTTTCTGTAAAAGAAAAAAGAAAAATATCAAAATAACAAAATGTAATAATATAAATATTTGAAGTTAAATGTGTTGTCACTGATATCCTACATAGTTAGGCAAAATGTTCACCTCTGTACTAAACATATACAGGCCTTTTTCCTTATTATTTCTGAAACCACATAGTAGAAGAGCTATTTGCATAGCATGTATAATACATTAGTTAGTATAAGCAATCTAGAGTTATATGATGTTCAGAGGTTATGTGCAAACACTACACCACTTCCTGTAAAGAGCTTGAACACCTTGAGATTTGGGTAGCTGCCGGGCTTTCTGAGAACCAATTACTCCTGAGTACCAAGGAATGATTGTGTTTGGAAATGACAGGCTGTGAATTTAGGTGGTGTCCTTGAAAATGATTGAGCTGGGTATTTTTAATTCATGGTAAAGAATGTTGCCCTCCAGATTCTCACATACAGAGTCAGTAACATCTATTACTTCCGAGACAAGGCAAACGCCAGTTGAAAACAAAAGATCATTGTGCAGTCCTCAGTTCCCAAAAACTTTAGACATCTGTCCTGTATATGTCAAAAGATAAATATGAAGACCCAAGGAAAAGAACCTTCTTCTTTTTTTTTTTTTCTTTGGTTTTTCGAGACAGGGTTTCTCTGTGTAGTTCTGGCTGTCCTGAAACTCACTCTGTAGACCAGGCTGGCCTCGAACTCAGAAATCCGCCTGCCTCTGCCTCCCAAGTGCTGGTATTAAAGGCGTGCACCACCACCGCCGGGCAAGAACCTTCTTATAAACATAGCAGACATATCACTTGAAGAGAATATATTCTGTCATGCTGCAGAAAGTTACAAAGTAGGAGACAGAAGTGAACATGCATGTGTCTTGAAAGTGGTAGACCATCCAGACAAGATTCTATGATGTTCAAGAAGACAGGGCTGGTATTACCGGGCTCTTTGCCAGCAGATCAGATGGGGGGGGGGCGGATAGGAGGAAGGGGGAATGGAAGGGGAAGGGGAGGGGGAGGGGAAGAGGGAGAGAACCAGCTGAACCGGATGATGAGTGTTGCAGATCTGATCTCCTGCCATCAGGAGAATAACCACCCTGAGCCGGGAATATGTCAAAGCAGGAATTCGTTTTATTGTATCGATCTTTTTCTTTATAAAGGGCTGAGAGAGGAAGTGGAGTTTTGTGCTGACATAGGGGGAGGGGAAAGTTAACTGAAGGGTATGGGGTGACTGACAGAGCCAACAAAGTTACTCTACTCCGCAGTAGCTAGGCAAAAGCAGGCTTTTCCAGGTCATGCTGAGTCACTCTAGTATGGAAGTGACTGAGACAGTTTATAAAACTCGAGCCAGGCTCGGGTTTGTCCTCAAGGCCCAAACCAGGGCCAAATAAGGCCCAACACGGTATGTCAGGTTTTCTGATTAAAGCAAGACCTGGGTGCAAGCAGAATTAAGGAGACTGCCTTTTAGGAGTGTGGGTTGTAAACCTTATGAATAGTTGTAAAATTGCCTGTGTCTTGCAGTGCCATGGTAGATGTTCACTAGGGCATTTTTAAGGATCTATTTGCATTTAATAGTCAAGGGAGGTGAACCAAGAGCCAGGAAGCAAGCCAGGCAGGATCTCCATATAATAGGCACCCTACATTTTTTCATTACTAATTATTTTGAGTTTTATACATTTCCAGAGTTGGTAAGGGAAACTACAAACTGAGCAACTTAAAACAACAGATACGTTATTTTACATAGTTCAGGATACTAGGAGTCCGAAATTAATATGTAAGCAATACTAGTTTCTTTGAAGCTCTGAGGAAGAAAAAACCCCAAAATCTATTTTGTGTCTCTCTTTGACTTGCTGCAACACTTGAGCTTTATTGGCTGTAAATTCATCATTCCAGGCTCTGTTCCATCTTCATGTTCATGGCCCTCTTTTATATGCAAAGACTACCTCAGGGAAGGTCAAATACTGAGATTTTGGGGGACAGGAATTTCAGAAACAACTATTTAATTCACTCCAGCAGAATTCAAATTTAGCATAAATTTCTAGGAAAAGATAAAAACTCAACAAGTAGGTAAGACACTAGCATAATAAAATGGGAGAAAATTATAATTCTAAACGGCTGGAAAATTTCTAACAATCATTCTTTATATTAATCACTTTTCAACCATAATTAAATTCTTCAGTGTAGATGTATTTATAAGCGTTAGAAATCTGCAGCATTTAGGTCTAATGACATTGTTGCAGAGGAGTCTGACAACTTGTAAACATAAT
The DNA here is from genome assembly GCF_008632895.1 of Mastomys coucha. Taxonomy (NCBI): domain Eukaryota; kingdom Metazoa; phylum Chordata; class Mammalia; order Rodentia; family Muridae; genus Mastomys; species Mastomys coucha. Next base: position 48,539,236 of record NW_022196904.1, on the reverse strand, counting down.
ATATAAATAAATAAGTCATGAATACATACACACTGTGGACTCATCTTTCCTGTCATTAAATGATTCTTCTGACGAGTAACATTTGAGGAATTGGAAATGCATATACATGTACATGTATATGTATATGTACATGTACATGTACATGTGTATGTGTATGTGTATGTATATGTATATGTACATGTATATGTATATGTACATGTACATTGTATGTGTATGTGTATGTGTATGTATATGTATATGTATATGTATATGTATATGTATATGTATATGTATATGTATATGTATATGGAAAGGGAAGTCAGTAAACATTATTGGTCACTCTTGGGGCCCCTAGCTCAGCTCTTCTTCCCCTTTTCTCTTTCAGGAAGTGGGCCCTCTTTTTTCTGAATCAGAGCAGTAGTGGAAAAACATAGCTTCCTTTTGGTTATCAGTCACGAGTGTGCAGAGAGGGCACTCCCCTTTTGTCTGGTTCCAGTCTATACTACTTGAGGCCTCTGGGACCATCTCTTTGGAGATCTACCCTTGGATGGAGGGAGTGTTCCTGGTAAAATGGAGAAGTCAGGTGTTTCCAGGCTTGTTTGAACTCTGGACCTTAGTTTACTTTTGGGGAAGAAATTTTACAAAAGAAATCTTAGTCCAAACCATTAATTATACACTAATTACTACTCTCTTTCCTTACCCGAATATATCATAGCTTTACATTTCACATTATTTTTGTATTGATGATAACACAGACCCATAGTGAAAGCAGACTTCTTACACTAGCTCTCATGTATCTTCAGACCAGGCAAAATCATATAGTAAAGTATAGAATTTAATACTATATCAAAGAAATGTCTTAGAAACAGTATATAGAATAGAAAATGATCTAACATCCATGAATTTTTTAGTATCTTAATAGTGTCATGAGTAGAAAAATTTACATGTTACAGGTCAACACAGTAAGTTCAGGACACATAGACAAGGTCTGTATAAAACACAAATGAGTTTCAAGATTATTTTCAGGACTAATCTTATTACATATGCAAAGATATTCTAAATTATATTTAAAGATTGAAATCAGAAACCATTTCTCCCCACACAAATGTTTTGAATAGAGGAATTCAGCCTCAGTCCCAGGACTTCCTAATGCCCTAAATTTGACATGTAAATTGAGTTATACTAGAAATCATTGGTATATAAAAGATAAAAATAAAACATGTAAGAATATTTATGTGTTTATGTATAAGATGCCATGGCTATATTGATACGTATAAACATTTTCTAATGGTCATCCATGAGGAATGGTGTCAGACAACACTCAGTCTTTTCATTTAAATCTGGCTTCTGAAATGAAGATTTCAAGATTGCTTTGAATTAGACAGCTGTAGGACAGCTTAACTTTCATAAGTTCAGATATGAATGGAATAAATTAAAAATAGATTTTAAAAACTCTCCTAGTCAAGAGAAAAAGGAAGTCACATGTTTCATGTTAAGAGTAAGTATAGAAATAATATTTTCCAGGTAACTTATTTTCAGACAATAAATCTGAGAACCAAACAAAAGCGCTCTGAGATGCCTTTCTGCTTACTGTTCACCATGATGTGAATAGTTTATGTCCCTGCTTCTCCCAGCCAGGATGTTCAGCCTCACCAAAGGCCAGAATCAATGTCTCCAAGGACTATGGACTGAACCGCTGTAACCATGAGTCATAGTTAAAGAATGTCTCTCTTTAAAAATTGTTGAAGTTGCTTAGATAATACACAATTAACACCTACTCACATTGTATCACATTGGCTAGCAGAGAAAGTAGTGTTCTCTTAAATAAAACTCTACAACATGTGAACCAAGGTTTACGTCTACTCTTTAAAGTCAATGTGGCTCTTGAGTCAAATTCAGGGATTTAACTTAATTTCCAAGTCAACACAAATCTACAAATAAGCACAAGTTTTGTTTCCCACAATGCTTCTAAATGAAGGTGCTGTATTCAAACCAGAAGACAACATAAAAAGACAACATAAATTAAAATAATAAACTTTTCCTCTTTTTGTGCACCTATTTTTCATCTTCCACAATGTCACTCCATCTCATTGCAAGCAACTAAGGAACTGTATGCTAGGTTAGACTTGGGCTGGGTGCTGAACTCCATGAATATTTGTATAGTGACTCAGATACTACAAGAACATTCTAAGTTGACGACAACTGATATAGTAATTCTTTTTCTAGTTGGGCTTCAAAAATACATCAGTTAGGGTTGGTATAAAATCTAAAAGTTGATAATGAAATGGAGTGTGGGAGGCATGAATAGTTTATCTGAAGCCATATTAGTGTGGTATGTATATCCTGCTCACTTTTATATACAGTTTAACCACTAGGACACACATGCCACAGTAATTAATATTTACAAGTTCTCAGTCACTACGTATGCTCACACCTTTTCTAGGTCCTCACACAATTCCTTCACTCGAAAATAAATCTTATTTTCATATTATTTAACTCAAGGGCTCCTTCTTTTCTATTCCTGTTTGAGAAACATGTCCACTCATAGTACTGGTGATTTTAGCAAGAAAATTCTGGCTTGTGTGCTGAGTAAATTCCTGTGTTGGGGAATCTGGGGCTTGTAGGATTAGTCCTTTCTGTCTTTATATGTGGACTCTGAGATCACACCATAGCCATGTCAGGATCTGGAGTCTGGCTTATGGAGGACCACAGTGGATGAATTCCATGCCAAAGGCTTCTTACTTCACCTTCCAACATAGGCTGTCTCCAGAAGAGAAACTTGATTATATTGCTGTTACTTAATAGTCACTGGCTCTAGCTGTCTATGTAGCAGAAGATGGCCTTATCTGGCATGAATGTGAAGACTCAATGCCCTTGAGGAATGTCATAAGGCAGTGAGGCAGGAGTGGGGTTGGGTGGGGAAGCACCCTTGTAGAAGCAAGAGGAGAGGGGAATGGGATAGAGAGTTGGTGGAAGGAAAAGCAGGAAGAGGGATAACATTTGAAATGTAAATAAAATAGTTAATAAAAAGTTCAAAAGAATAGTCATCAGTGTTTATATCACTAACAGAGAAGTTTGCCTTCATTTCTTTTCTTGCTGCTATAATAAAGTTCCCTGAAAATAGCCACTTAAGAGATAAATGTTTTATTTTTATTGACAGTTTGAGATTAAAGTACATTATTGTGGGGAAGCCATATCATCAAGAGTTTAAGACAGCTGGTCACATCGCATCTAGGCAGGCAGGCAAAGAGGAGGTGAATAGTAACTCTCAGGCTTACTTCCTCCATTTTATGCAGTCCAGGATCCTTGCCCATGGTATGCTCCTTCCCACAGTTAAGATGAGTCTTCCCATTTCAATGAACCTAATCCAGAAAAATCCCTCCTATGTATATACAGAAGCCCAACTCTTAGATAATTATACATCCTGCCAAGTTGACAAACCAACTATCACAGCCATCATGGCTTATCTGATTTTATTCCAAAAATGCCAGACTCTACTATCACTTCCCTGGGTCACAAGGTACTTGACACCCTCTTTCTTCCCTAAGGACACTGATAGGTTTCTCAGCTCAGCTTCTGCAAGGTCTCTCCTCCAAATCATCCATCTCAGCCTTTAGTCTAGTTGTCACAACCCCAGGGCCCTGGGATCAGATTCAGATCACCAAGTAGTGAGGCCCTGTTGCTGTGGAGGTTACTCTTTTGTGTGTGTGTGTGTGTGCTTTAACAAGTGTGTTTTAAAGATAGAAGTAGATGAGAAATATTGTGTGTCTGTCATACAAATGTGAAGCCTTTCTTATTTGTGGTTGATAAGTTCATATCTCTTAATGTTTGAAGAGAATCCTTTTGATTTGTCCATCTTCTTCAAGGAGAAATTTCACTTTCATGAATTTTAACACACTGGCTTTATTGACTCATACCAATTGCTCTCCTGCTTATTCATCAGAGAACTATCTTTATCTGTTTGCTGTTTATGTTCAGTTTACATCCGCTCTTGACCAGTCATCACTGTCCACTGAAATGTTTTTTCTGAAACATTTGAAAATATGTTACTGGGCCAGTAAGCAGAGATAAAGTTAATCCAAGCCCCCTTCCAGCTGTGCCTCCTCCTTTCTATTCTTTAAAGTAACCTTTGCTATTAATTGCTAGTTTGTATCATTAATAATAGTTTCACAACAATAAAATCTATTCCCTAAAAGCCTTATACACTCTTCTGTTTGTTTAATTATAATTATTTTCTTATTTGAGGCCAGCCTGTAGAAGAAGAACCACTGAATCTGAGCATGCTGAACTATTTATTTGCTCTTATCTAGGGGATTTAAAAAACTATCTCATCATATATGTAGGGAATGCAATTGTCTATTAGCACCTCAGGGAAGTTAATTCTAAAAAAATCTCCCTCAAGAGTATCAAAATATAAAAGATCCACTTCCTTGTTCAAAATGGCAAAAATATTTCCATGTGATCCCCTTATGTCTCCCTGTACTTCTTACTTCATCTCTAGATGACCCAATCTCATCCAAATCTATTTAAACAGTTGTTATAATTTTAGGGAGTAAGGACAGAAAAAAATCTGTACATGTGCAGCAAATAATTTATTTTTATTTGTTTGTAATCTGTGAATAGTTTAAAAGGCTGACTACACACACACACACACACACACACATACATATATGAGAAAAGGTAACACATACATACATACATATTTGTACATGTATAGTACATGAAGTTATAAATGGTGACTTGTTTGTAACAGATTGGTTTATTGATTACCATTTTACCATAGTTTCCATACATGTGGAGTCCAAAATAAAGCATTGTTTTGATTTGGGTTGGTTAGCATGTTTCTACTGCATTGATCTGGAATTGTATCTAATCATTTGCATAAAATAGATAAAGTAAACTCTTTAAGCTTCAAAGCAATCTTTATTGAGCATTATGATTCCCTGCACAGTGAACATGTAGTAAGAATGCTAAACACTGTTACAATTGTTGAGTGAAAAGAGGGATTTTCCCAAAGAGGTATGTGGATAGAATTAATGATTTCTGCAGTTGGTGTTTTTGAGATACCAATTAGACCAATGATATGTAATGCACATGGGAGCAATGAAGCAAATTGCTGAGTGGTGTTGCTAAGCAACCCAGGGAAGGTGGAATATCCTTTCACTAACATCAAGCTATTGTAGATGCTGAGGAAACTCACTGCACATGATTAGAACACAAATGGCGAGTGAGGTGTGGGGTGAAATTTTGTTTTATATTTATTAATTAACATCCTAAAAGCTGCTCCCGCTCCTGGGCCTTCCTCAGAGAGTTCTCCTCCATTCCCCATCCCCTTTACCTCTGAGAGGGTGGCCTCTTCCTGGGTATTCTGCCACTCTGGTGCATCAAGTCTCTAGAGAATTAAGCACATACTTTCAAATTGAGGCCACAAAAAGCAGCCTTCTGCTACATATGTGCCAGGCCTTGGGCCAGCCAGTATGTACTTTTGGGCTGGTCTCTCAATCTCTGGGAGCTCCTAGGGGTCCAGTTTAATTGACACTGTTGGTCTTCTTGTGGGGTTGCCATCCACTTCATGGTCTTCAGTCTTTCCCTTAACTCTCTCATAGGGGTCCTGGACCTCCTTCCAGTGTTTGTCTGTGGTCATGTGCATCAGTCTCAGTCAGCTGCTAGGTAGAGCCTCTCAGAAGACAGCTATACTAGGCTCTTGTCTGCAAGCAGAATATAGCATCACTAATACTATCAGGGACTGGTTTCTGCCCATTGGATGGGTCTCAAGTTGTGCCTATCAATGGTTGACCATTCTTTCAGTCTCTGTTTTATTTTTGTACCTGCATTTCTTTTGGATAGAACAAATTGTGGGTGTAAAGTTTTGTAGGGGGGTTGGTGTCCCCATCCCTCCTTTGGGATGTCTAACGGCTAAAAGTGGACTTTTCAGGTTCCATATTCTCAGTGTTAGTTGTTTTGGCTAAGGTGACCCATGTGGACTCCTGGAAGTTTCCCCCATCCAAGGTCTTTGGATTTTCCTAGAGACTCCTCCAACCCCTCACTGCCAGCAGCTGCACATTTCCATTCATTTTCCTGGTTCTCTGGGCCACTCTCTTGTCTTTCCCCATACCTCATCCTGCCTCCACCCCATTCTTCTCCCTTTCCCTTCTCCCACCAAGGTCCCTCCCTCTCTCTGCCTCCCATAACTATTTTGTTCCCTTTTCTAAGTGGGTTTCAAGGATCCTCAGTTGGGCCTTCTGTAACCCTCCTGGCTTGAGGACTGCCTCTCATAACCACACCTCTCTGCCCACCTCCTACTATTTGCCACACCTCCAACCTGGTTCCAGTTACATCGTAAGTCCCACCTCTGCAGAGACCAAAAGAAGCCACTGATTGGGCTGGCATGCTGACGAACTTGTGGGAGGGGTTTTTGCCTCACCTATTCTACCTGTTGGCTTGTAACAAAGAAGCATTAAATTCAAGATGGCTGAGCGGTCACGACTCCCGTCTAATTTTTTCACCTTCCACGTGGACAGGTATAACTTTGGCCACCCTATATTCTCCCAAACTCTCTCTTACCGTTGCTTTTCCTTCTAACTCCATTTCCCAGAATAACCCTTTCTTTAACGTTGGCGCTGGTAGCCAACAAATGGCGCCCTTAACGTGGGGCTGGTTTGGAGTTTATTTAAATAGAGCTCTATAATATTAAATATTAAGGTATATACGGCGGATTTTGCCGAAATATGGTCAGGGCGCCAGACTGGTCAGCAGGTTTGTGCTGGGATAGACAGCCAAAGGGCTGGGTTTACGGCCTCGGGCCGGGTTATGTAGCTGATTGACTCCAGTAATTGAAGACAGCTCTTCCCCCTGATATGATAGCTTGGGTTACAGGGCTAGGGGGCCTCGCAGGAAGAGAGGAACTATTGGGGACAAAAAAAAAATACAAAACTGAGCTGTGTATAGGCTCTAGTTCCCTGTGATATTTCAGGAGAATTTCCTGGTTTCCGTTCTGTGTTTTATGTCTTGTTTATGCATCGATGTTTTATGTAAGTCTTGTCTTGTTGGATGGATGCTTTTGTCTTTTGTCTTTGAGCCGCTAGGTCAGAGCTGCCCGGGCAACGGTTTCCCCGGTTCTGGCGGTGGCTGAGGGCTTCCTTTGATCTGTGCCCAGAGCCAAATGCGGGCCTAATGCAAAACACAAGCATGCTGCGAAAATGGCCCAGTTTGGCTGTGAGATGCTGCTGGGCCCAGCTCCGCCTCTCTCGCTGGGCAGAGTGCCCAGGTTTCCCAGAGCAGTGGGTGACAGACAGGCCTACAGCCCACGGCTATATATTTCTATTCCATACCACAGAGGGAGCACGGACCCCTGGTGGCCTGATGCACACCGGTCTAGAGTGGCTGCCTGCATTTCTCATTCCGGGCCCGGGCTGACACAGGCCCAGCGGCTCCACTAAATTTGGGCTGGCCACGCCCTGGTACCCGCAGGTCCGCTACTGGAGGTTTCCGTTGTTCTGTGCCCAGAGCGGGCGACTGGGGGTTCGAGATTGTGCAGAAAAAGACGGTCCCTGGCAGGCAGGCATCTGTTTCCCGAGTCCCCGGAGAGTGGCTTCTACACGTGCATGGCTGCTCCCTCCCTCTGCCACTCTCAGTACAGAGCTGACAAGTAACAGGCGGACTGAGAGCCAGGGCAATGGCGGAGAGCCACTGAGCTCCGGCTGCCGAGTGTCCTGAGAACTGAATGCAGTCCTGAGTCAGAGTACTAGAGTGTGCTGGTTCCCTGGTAGAGCAGTAGAGGGCAGACCTGCGCGACCATGGTGCAGCTGCTCTTGATGGCGGCTCTTGCGGAGCTCCCAAGCTGAAAAGCCAGGCAGCCGCTGCTGCAAGGCGGTGCATAAGTGCCTCCCTCATGCCGCTCTTGGGTTGCTGGGTAAACAACAGACCGCCACAGACCTGGGGCTTGAGCAGTCCGGGGTTGCGCGGTTGCGTGGGGGCTGCTCTTCCCAAGAGGCTGGGCAGGCCTAAATGGCCCGGGCCCTGGCGGATGCCGATGCCCGAGCAAGAAAGCGGGCCAAGGGTAGCGCGTGTGCATGCGCGGTTTTGCAATCACTTAGCACCATCTAGTGGTATAAAAGTAAATTACAAGCTAATATTTCTTACAATTACCTAGTTTCACTTTCAGAGTCCCCTTATCCAGGCAAGAAATAAATAATGCTAAGATATTTTAAATGACCTCAAAGAGAGAGGCATTTTTATGGTTGTTTCACTGATTACAAGATACCCCAATAGACAGTTCATGAGAGATAGAACTCTTTTCTCTCTGGAAACAGGTAATTGATTAGTTAACTAATTTCTCAGCATTTGAGAGATGGAGACAGGGTTATATTTCTAATTTAAAGCTGTTTTCTTTATAGTATGAAAAGCTTAGTTTTAATTTCTTATTAATCAATTAATGAGATGCCATTTTTTTCTGGCTAGTCTTAAAGATATATATTCTATTGATTATTTATATACAAGTTACTAGATTTTGTTTCATTGTTACATCCATTACTAAAGTCTAGGTTTAAGCAGGTACTATAACACGTGCCCACATATTATTTATTTATACAAATAAACTTGCTTCTACTTAATTAAGAGCCAAACTAGTTATAATCTGTGACTTAGCTAGCCCAAAAGATGGGTTGACATCACTCTGACACATTGCCATCTACTTCCTGCTTTTAGACAGGGTTTCTCTGTGTGGCCCTGGCTGTCCTGGTACTCACTCTGTAGGCCAGGCTTGTCTTGAACTCGGAAATCTGCCTGCCTCTGCCTCCATTAAAATTAGGTAAGTACCCCACCTGACTGCAGCTAGAATTAAGAAACAGGCCATACATCTAGTGGTAACTAAGTTTTATACAATAGCTATACTTTAAATTATGGACTTGACACCAGACTTGCTAGCTACAGTTCAGAGGCAGCGAGACACTTAAAGGACTTTGTGGCATGTATATAATGTTTTTTAATATTAATTTTAAAAATATTAATTGTTTATAATTGATTTTACCTTCTAATAACTATACTTAGTAATTTCATAGATTAAAAGATACTGCCTTTAATATTGGCTAAATAATTTACATTTAAATTCTTTGTCTCTACTCAGTACATAAAGCTAATGCCTTGATTTTGCTCAATATAAGCCAATTATATAAGCCTCATATATATCATATAAATTAATAAATAATTAATTATGTTGCTTATTTCAAGATACTCTTAGCTAGACCACATTTTATACACCTTTAAAAGGTTACTGGTGAGATTTATAGCCTTTACAGAATATAGAAGAAGCTTATATCACTTGTCTATAGTGATCAAACACATTTCTATAACAAAATTTAATATTTTATTATACAGCTGTTGTATATAAATAATAATTATATGATATATTCATTGAAGATATTTTAGAAAAAATATTCTAAACCATTTTTCATTCATTTAAAGTTAAAAGACATCTATTTCTTCTACTAGCAATTTATTAATTATTATTAATTGATATTTAGCTTATTACTTATTAAGATTTTTAGACAAAAATTGATATTTTTCTAAGTAAACAGATTGTCCTGATTTTTACAATATATCACCTCTTTAGCCTTTTTATAGAGATTTTCATATATAAGACACATACCTTATTTTATGTGTGTATAAGTACACTGTAGCTGTGCAGATGGCTATTAGCTATCATGTGTATGTGTCTGCTAAATATTAAACTCAGGGCCTTCTGCTGATCCTGCTCGCTCCAGGGTAATTAACTGTGACTGTCTTCAGACGTACCAGAAGAGGGCGTCTGGTATCATTGTGGGTAGTTGTGAACCACCATGTGGTTGCTGAGATCCGAACTCAGGACCTTCGGAGGAGCAGTCAGTGCTCTTGCCTGCTGGGCCATCTTGCCCAACGCTAAGTCACATGTTTTATTCTCATAATTTTCTCCCCATTTCTATGCATATTATCAAATTGTACATTCTAGTGTCAAGATTTAGCCTTATCTTTTATATTGATATATGGGTACATATACATATCTAAGTTCTTTATTACTTACAATATCTGGTCAATTTTAAAATATGATATTGATCTCAAAATTAATATTAAAATATACACATGTGACTATTTCTTCTCAGGCTTTCAAGTTATTATTACTTAAACATAAATGCTATATTAATTGGTTTTTGGCTAAATTCCTTTTTCTATATTTAATGTTCCTTATGGAACTGACAGGTTGTCAATTTTATGTTTGAATATTAAAAGAAGGGGGCATATGCACTCCACCCTGGGAACGTCTTGTTTTTTGCTTGTATTAAAAGGCATGTTTTTCTTTTTTGATTATGTTAAATAATATTTCATTTTTTCACCTCTTTTAAGTCATGCTTCACTTTTTGCTCATGTTTAAAGGCAAGTTGCCTTTTGCTTGTCTTGAAAAATCCATAATAAAATGGCGTGTCACTCCACTTATTAACACCTTATTTTCTTAATCCCACCTTGTTCTGGGGAAGGGGCTCCTTTGGTATTGATCCACAATGGCGGCCTTATACATGTATTTGCCAAGTGGATATAGGCACAAAATCTTTTATAGACATGTTTTTGTGCCAAGAATATTGGCTGAACATTTTTACTGGCCAGCAAAGTTTGCTTTGATTGGACTCCACCTTTTTCTAAGAGTCAACATTGGTCTCCCTCTATACCTAGAGGCCAAACCTTGGGTCTAAGTGTTGCTAATTTGCAACTAATGTGCCTAAGACATCTTCTAGTTATTGTTATGGTTAATCTTTTAAGTTTTTATATTAAGCAGACTCATTCCCGGAGTCTAAAGAAGATCAAAATTCGCTCAGTCCCGGAGCTCTCCTTATCCAGGCTCAATCTCTGAGTTTCTAACATGAAAAGTTACTTATTGACAACTGAACTAAAGGCCTATTGAAGGCAAAGCTATTAAAAGGGTTCCTAGCTTGGGAGCTCCTACTTCAAAACTCAACTAAGGTGTCTATGCCCAGCTACCCATCAGCACATCAGCGCTGCTTCACATGGACTTCAAGAAAGGTGGACTTCAAGAAAGATAGACTCCAGAGGGACTGTGGCAGTTCCTGGACTCTGCAGGTGTTTAAGGCATATCTTGGCATTTTGTATGGATGGATGGTGCAGAAAGAAGTCTGTCTCTCTGGTGGTGAAGTCAACCCAGACAGAGGCACATGCCGAGTGGCTGTGTTTTTGCTGAAGACATGTTATACGCCCGGTTTGCTGTCTGAGACGATGGAACCAGAGAGAAATATAGAGCCCTCCAGCTAAAAGGACCATGATGTTTCCCATACAGAATCTGTGCCAAGCTCTATGACCTTTATCCTGCTTTTTGTTTATAACTAAAAGAAGTTTCTGTACAAGATGGTGCCATTTGAGTATGCCATTAACCTGCTGTTTTCTAATAAAAAGGGAAGAATTGTAGCCCTCCTGGCTTGAGGCCTGCCTCTCATAACCATACCTCTCTGCCCACCTCTTGCTATTTGCCACACCTCCAACCTGGTTCCAGTTACATCAGAAGTCCCACCTCCGCAGAGACCAAAAGAAGCCGCTGATTGGGCCGGCGTGCTGACCAACTTGTGGGAGGGGTTGGCCTGTAACAAAGAAGCATTGAATTCAAGATGGCTGAGCGGTCCGACTCCCGTCTAATTTTTTCACCTTCCACATGGACAGGTATAACTTTGGCCACCCTATATTCTCCCAAACTCTCTCTTACCATTGCTTTTCCTTCTAACACCATTTCCCAGAATAACCCTTTCTTTAACGTTGGTGCTGGTAGCCAACAGCCTTCCTTCTTGTTTGACTTCTAATAGTCTATAGAGTGTATTGTGGGTATTCTGTACTTTTTGGCTATTATCTACTTATCAGTGAATACATACCATGCATGTCCTTTTGGTTACCTAAATCAGGATGATATTTTCTATTTTCATCAACTTGCCTGCAAAATTCATGATGTCCTTGTTTTTAGTAGCTGAATAGTATTCCATTTTGTAAATGAACTATATTTTCTGTATCCATTCTTTGGTTGAGGGACATCTGGGTTGGTTCCAGTTTCTGGTTATTATGAATAAAGGTGCTATGAACATAGTGGAGCATACATCCTTGTGGTATGGTGGACTGTCTTTTGGGTATATGCCTAGAAACAATACAGACTAGAAATCAATGTGGCAGTTTCTCATAAAATTGGAAATTCTATTATTAAAGCCAGTCAGAAAATGGTTCCCAAAGCAACTGTCTAATCTTTGAAAGAAGAGAAAAAAGGAAGGAAGGAAGGAGGGAAAGAAGGAAGGAAGGGAGGGAGGGAAGGAGGGAAGGAGAGAGGGAGGGAGGGGGAATAGCTATTTTCGAACCACCTATTATGCTCCTGCATCAGGGGACAAAAAAAAAAAGTAGAATAAAATATAAGACAAGTAAGTCTTGCTTTAGTCTCAGTGTAAAATAAGTAAATGCTGTCACAAAATGGTTACTTCTGCAAAGGTGGTATATAAAAGGTTATTTTCAGAACACAAAAGCAAATATATTAGTGAATCTTCTTTCCTTGCTTTTTGTACTTAATGTATCTAAGGATCACTTCAAATAATCATCAGAGCTCTTTGTAAAATTTCACTTCATAGTTCAGTCAGTTAAATGATAGATGCAGCCCTCTGCTTGGGCTCGAGGGTTTCTATTACCCTAATACTATAGCAGTAGACTTGGCATTGTGCTGTTCTACACTTGGTGTGAATTTTGAAGTGAGACTCTCCAGACAAACTGGATGGGTAGCAAAGTAAATGAATCTGCAATTCTGAGGGATGTTGCCAACTTCCACCCTGTGTACATTTGAGTCTCAGCAGCTCTGCCAACAAGACTGCATCCTTAAGGTTTTGATTAGTGTCACTTTGATTAGTGTGGAGTGGGTATATTTACCATTGTAGTTTTACTGTCAATTTCTTTCACTAAAAATCAAAAATAATTTAGTGTTCTTTTATGCTGTGCTATAAGTCTGTCCCTCTGCTTTGCCTATGGGCTATCCTATTGATTTTTTTCTGCCTTTTCTGAGCTTTTAAGAATTCTTTATACATTAAGAGAATATTTTTCTACTAGGATTATTGTAAGTATTTTTCCAAGTTTGTCCTTTTATTTTCTTGTTACTCTTTTTCAAGCATTATTAATATAGTAAAATGACCGATCTCCATTCACAAAATTTTCAGACATGATTTCATATTTTTATTCACTATCTGAATTGTTTCACATCCATGCTTGTGTTTCTATCAAATTTGGGCTTTATTCTGATGCATGATGTTCTATTAGCGTATGTAAGTTCTGCTTTCTCCTGACTACCATCTTCAGCATCTTTCATTAAACAGTCATTTTTTTTCTGCAGTATAGGTTCACATGGCAGTAGACATGCTTTGAAGGCCTTCACCCTCTAATATTCCCCCTCTAGAGTATGAGCAGTGCTTTTCAGCTTTCTGAATATGGCAGAGTGAAGGTAAGTCACTATTTTGGAAACTATCCATGATGTAGAAAAGAGAAAAGGAAGCCACCTGTATGATTATGCTGCACTGTAAGGCTCAAATGGTCAACAGTAACACTTGTTCTAATCCTTCTCTGCTGTGGGTTTTTAACAAACAATTTTCTGGTAATAAAATGGAATTTCCAAGGGATGTCAGCACTGAGGATGGAGTTTATATCACAAGCATGAGTTCCTGAGTTTCATTCCCAGAGTATACTTCTTTAAATCTTTTATTGGTTACTTTATTTATTTACATTTCAAATGTTATCATCTTTAGAAAACTTCTATCCTATTCTCCCTCCCCCTGCCTTTATGAGGATGCTTCCCTACCTACCCACCTACTCCCATCTCCCCACCGTGTCATTTCCCTACACTGGGGTATCAAGCCTTCACAGGACCAAGGGCCTCTCCTCCCATTGATGACCTACAAGGCCATCCTCTGCTACATATACAGCTGGAGCCATGGGTCACTCCATGTGTACTCATTGATTGGTGGTTTAGTCTCTGGGAGCTCAGGGTGGGGGGGGTGGGCTTTGGCTGGTTGATATTGTTGTTCATCCTGTGGGTTGCAAACCTCTTCAGTTCCCTGGGTCCTTTCTCTGTCTCCTCCATTGGGGACCCTGTACTCAGTCCAATCATTGGCTGCAAGCATCTGCTCTGTATTTGTCAGGCTCTGGCACAGCCTCTCAAGAAACAGCTATATCTGGCTCCTGTCAGCAAGTACTTCTTGGCATCTGAAATATAAGTGTCTGGGTTTGGTGTTTGTATATGGGGTGGGTCCCCAGATGTGGCAGTCTCTGAATGGTCTTTCCTTCTGTCTCTGTTCCATGATTTGTCTCCATAAGTCCTCCCTTGAGTATTTTGTTCCCCTTCTAAGAGGGACTGAAGCATCCACACTTTGATTTTCTTTCTTCTAGAGCTTCATGTGGTCTGTGAATTATATCTTGGGTATTCTGAGCTTTGGGGCTAATATTCACTTATCAGTGAGTACATACCATGTGTGCTCTTTTGTGACTGGGTTACCTCATTCAGGATGACATTTTCTAGTTTCATCCATTTGCTTAAGAATTTCATAAATTCATTGTTTTTAATAGCTGAGTAGTACTCCATTGTGTAAATGTACCACATTTTCTGCATCCATTCCTCTGTTGAAGGTATTAGCCAGAGCAATTAGATAGCAAAAAGAGGTCAAAGGGATACAAATTGGAAAAGAAGAAGTCAAAATATCACAATTTGAAGATGATATGATCGTGTACTTATGTGACACCAAAAATTCTACTAGAGAACTCCTAAACCTGATAACTTCAGCAAGGTGGCTGGTTATAAAATTAACTAAAACAAATCAGTAGCCTTCCTCTTCTCAAAGGATAAGTGGGCTGAGAAAGAAATTAAGGAAACAACACCCTTCACAATAGTCACAAATAATTTAAAACAACCTGTGACTCTAACCAAGAAAGTGAAACATCTGTATGACAAGAACTTCAAGTCTCTGAAGAAAGAAATCAAAGTAGATCTTAGAAGATGGAAAGATCTCCTATGCTCATAGTTGGCAGGATTAATATAATAAAAATGGCCATCTTGATGAAAGCAATCTACAGGTTCAAAGCAATCCCCATCAAAATTCCAATTCACTTCTTCATAGAGTTAGAGATATTTACAAATTCATTTAGAATAACAATAACAACAAAAAATCAGTATAGCGAAAACTATTCTCAACAATAAAAGAACTTTTGGGGAATCACCATCTCTGACCTCAAACTGTATTACAGAGCAATCGTGATAAAAATTGCATGGTATTGGTATAGAGACAGGCAGGTAGATCAATGGAACAGAATTGAAGACCCAGAAATAAAACTACAGACCTATGGCCACTTGATCTTTGCTAAAAGAACTAAAACCATCCAGTGGGAAAAAAGACAGCATTTTCAACAAATGGTGCTGGTTCAACTGGAGGTCAACATGTAGAAGAATGCAAATTGATCAGTTCTTATCTCCCTGTATAAATCTCAAGTCCAAGTGGATCAAGAACCTCCACATAAAAGCAATAGAAACTAATAGAAGAGAAAGTTGGGAAGAGCCTTGAACTCGTGGGCACAGGAAAAAATTTCCTGAACAGAACACCAATGGCTTATGCTCTAAGATCAACAATCAGCAAATGGGACCTCATAAAATTAAAGAGGGTACTTCTAACATCTTGGAACAGTGGAGTGTGCTTGGGGAGGCAGAGATCAGCAGATCCCTGCTGTGCACTGGACATCTAGTTTAATTCATGAAAAGACCCTGCTTAGGGAAATCCTGCCTCAAAAGACTAAGTGGATAGCTACTGGGACACGATACCAAAGGTTCTCCTCAGGCCACATGGACATACAGCTTCCTATGTACATATATATATTCTTTTTGTTTTGTTTTGTTTTTATTGATTTAAGTTTTATTGTATTATGATGAGAAAAGATACATAATTTCAATTTATCTGAATTTGTTAACATTTAAAAACATATTTTAAGTACGTAGAATTACATCACATTATTCTTTCTCTTTTGTACCCAAACTCCTCCCAGAGACTCCACCTTCAATACCTGCAATACCTTTTGTGTTTTTGTCATATTTTTTAAAATTTATAAAATATTGTAACAGTAAAAATGAGTATTATAAAAGTTGTTTGATATAAAACAATAATCAGTTGAACAGTCTTGTAGAGATGCTTGTCTACAGTAATACTGAAAATATGTATATTTTACTCAATATAAATTTCAAATAACTCCAAACATATTAACTGTATATTTTAAAATTATATATCACTTAGTTTTTTAAATGAACATAAATAAAGACTTTTTGTTTGTTGTTTTGTTTTGTTTTGTTTTTAGTAGAACTTAAAATCTTGGCTCTTACTGTGATATAAACCCAAAATAAGAACAATTTTTAGATATTGGAGTTCACTATAATAAGGCTGTACTTCAATGATCCTCACATCACCAAAGGATTTTACCTCCATAGTAGCTAGGCTAAGTGTTGACAGTTCTGCTGAGCCAAGGAATGAATTGTAGGCATGATTTTTGGATACAGTTTTCTTGCTTTGGTCAAAGCTATTTGACTTTGGTGATTGTCTTCATTTTCAGCCCACATAGAACAGGTTACATTTATTTAAGAAATGGTGTGTGTATTAAGATAGTCTGTCCATGAAGTCATTCACCAACTATTTCAATGAAAAGTGGTTCTGCTTGGAGGGTGGCACAGCCATTAGTTAGAGTAAGAATCTGGTTCATTGGCTGTGATGATTTTGAAAAGCATTCTCTCAGAGAAAGAGTAATTTATAAAGTCCTCTTCTTCAGACTTGATACAATAGTTACAAACATTAAGCAAAGCAATCAGTCTCACTCTTTGTTGTTCTCTTACAAGCCATCTCCCAAATTAATTGTCTACGTTTCTTTTGGCTATATAAATACTTTTGAAATATGTAAACTGTTCTGAAAATCATAGTATAGTATAAAAATATCAAATTAACAATCCTACTAATAGAGAGGCTGAGAGGAAAAGCATGATTTCAAGACTATTATGTGGTATACAGCATGACACTTGTCATGTACAAACAAGGAGAAAATGAATATGGATTGTGCAATATTGGACCTATTTCTTCAGTTACCAAATTAGAGAGCCCATTGGATGACAGCCAATAAATTTCTAATTCCTCTTATTTTGAATTACGAATGATTAGGATATATTGGTAATATTAATTTTCATATTAAGTTATATTAAGGAAAAGTGATTGTTACTTCCTGTTATTTTTGTTGCTAGAGGTGGAATTATGTTTTTGTGGGTTTGTTAAAAGATTACTTTCTTGCTTCTTCTCGGGTATAGTTTTGCTCCTTATGTTGTTTTTTTTTTCATCTGTTATCCTTAGTAGGGCTGGATTTTTAGAAAGATATTGTGTAAATTTGGTTTTGTCATGGAATATCTTGGTTTCTCCATCTATGGTAATTGAGAGTTTTGCTGGGTATAGTAGCCTGGGCTGGCCTTTGTGTTCTCTTAGGGTATGTATGACATCTATCCAGGATCTTCTAGCTTTCATAGTCTCTGGTGAGAAGTCTCGTATAATTCTGATAGGCCTGCCTTTATATATTACTCGAACTTTTTCCATTACTGCTTTTAAAATTATTTGTTTAGTGCATTTTGTGTTTTGGTTATTATGAGACAAGAGGAATTTATTTTCTGGTCCAGTCTATTTGGAGTTTTGTAGGCTTCTTGTATGTTCATGGGCATCTCTTTCTTTAGGTTAGGGAAGTTTTCTTCTGCAATTTTGTTGAAGATATTTACTGGCCCTTTAAGTTGGGGTCTTCACTCTCTTCTACACCTATTATCCTTAGGTTTGGTCTTCTCATTGTGTCCTGGATTTACTGGATGTTTTGGTTAGGAGCTTTTTGCTTTTTGCATTTTCTTTGATGCTGTGTCAATGTTTTCTATGGTATCTTCTGCCGCTGAGATTCTCTCTTCTATCTCTTGTATTCTGTTAGTGATGCTTGCATTTATGATTCCTGATCTCTTTCCTAGGTTTTCTAACTCCAGGGTTGTCTCCTTTTGTGATTTCTTTATTGTTTCTATTTCCATTTTTAGATCCTGGATGGTTTTGTTCATTTCCTTCATCTGTTTGATTGTATTTTTCCTGTATTTCTTTAAGGGATTTTTGTGTTTCCTCTTTAAAGGCTTCTAACTGTTTACCTGTGTTCTCTTGTTTTTCTTTCAGGGAGTTATTCATGTCCTTCTTAAAGTCCTCTATAATCATCATGAGAAGTGATTTTATATCTGAATCTTGCTTTTCCTGTGTGAGGTGTGTCCAGGATTTGCTATGTTGGGAAAATTGGTTTCTGATGATGCCAAGTAACCTTGGTTTCTGTTGCTTATGTTCTTAGGATTGCCTCCCACAATCTGCTTGTCTATAATGTTACCTGCCCTGGCTATATCTGACTGGAGCCTATCCTTCCTGTGGTCCTGGTTGTGTCAGAACTCCTCAGAGTCAAGCTGATCCTGTGATTTTTGTGATCCTGTGATCCTGTGATTCTGGCCCAGTTAGACTGCCTAGGAGTAGGCCTTCCTCTGGGCATTATGAGACTGGCTACAGAGTTTGGGCCCAATGTCTGCTCAGGGCACAGGCCCAGACAGACCAGAAGGAACCCATGTCACTGGACTGGTGGAGTTTCTGTGTGCCTGGTCCCGCTGATCCTAGTTACTCCTGGTGTTGGGACAGATGTTGTGTTCTCCTCACCTCTGATCCTATGATCCTGGGTGTGTTAGAGTGTGTGGCGACCACCTGCCAGCAGGAAGGATGACGACAACAGCAGGATTCTTCTCAACTACACTTTATTTGGAGCGCCCAAGTTTTATGCAAGAGAAGGACCCCGCCCTCTGGAGTGGTCGGCTTATAAACCCTATTGTGTGGATGTGTCGATGCCTGATTGGCTCAGCAGTGTCTGCTGACCACTGCGTCACCCATTTGGAGAGGGTGCAGCAGGAAAGGCAAGCATATGCAGGTGTGCAGAGTAAACATGCCTATGTGGCTGGCATTGCGCAGATGTACGGAGTTTACGTGGCTGGTGTTGGCCAGCGCCCAACAGCGCCCAACAGTTCCCCCTTTTTCTTTTAATAAAGACATATTTGTATACCCGATCAAGGAGCTGCCTTCATGGGGGCATTCCTGATCGAAGGTAGGAACCATAGCCTATCCCAATGCTTTCCCGCGTGCAGGGGACAAAATCCCGGCGGAGTGCAAAGGCCATCAGGGTGAAAAGTTTAAGCCTTCCAAGGTGCAATGGCAACAAGGCCACTTGGTGTGCAAAGGCCTTAAACTCGGGGGTCTGAGTTTAACAGCACTATAGGCCTGCCAGCCAAACTTGAGGAGAAACGCCTTGATCTAGCTCCATAAGCTCCAGCATCACCTTTTCGCTGTAACGTTGCCATTTGAGATGACAAAGGAGCCATAGGCAAAACACAAAACAACACAAGAGAACTGCTCCAAATAAAGCCACCCCCACCCGTTCTTTGAAGAAGGAAAATGCAGAAGAGA
>NW_022196904.1:48504738-48518575 GCF_008632895.1 Mastomys coucha | reverse complement strand
TGCAGCACCTAGGAAGAAGAAGCAGAAGAAGAAGCAGAAGAAGAAGAAGCAGAAGCCGAAGCAGAAGCCGAAGCAGAAGCAGCAGAAGCAGCAGAAGCAGCAGAAGCAGCAGAAGCAGCAGAAGCAGCAGAAGCAGCAGAAGCAGCAGAAGCAGAAGAAGCAGCAGTAATATCAAGAAGAACCGTGCCATCAAAGAGAGCTGTGACACCTGGGTACCTAGGAGAGCTATAACAAAAGAATATTCCTGAGTAAACCGTCGAGAGAAGAAGTCCAGGTGTTCAGTCGTTATTGCTGCTGGTAGGCAGCAGAAGCGCCGCGCAGCTGACCTCTCTTCCTTCAGTTGTTTTAACGCTTCCTGTCCCTTCTCTACTGCTTTAGAACACACTTTATTCTCCAAGCAGCTCCTAATCAGTTTCCAAATTGGTCGCACTCCACCTTTTATTATTCCTTCTTCCCAGGCGAATTCCAAATCTCTCCCTAATTCAACAAACATGGGGCAAGATTACGAGTTCCCCATACTATCACTTTTGATACGCCCTTAACGGGACCTTATTACTCCAATCCCGGAGACCTTATCGCCTCTTCACCAAGGACATTATAGCTCCAATCCCGGAGACCTTATCGCCTCTTTACTGAGGACCTTATCGTCTCTTTACCGAGAACTTTATTGTCTCTTTACCGAGAGCCTTATTGTCTCTTTACCGAGAGCCTTATTGTCTCTTTAGCGAGAGCCTGCCCTTTCGTTCCACCTTACCTGGGAACCTTCCAGTGCACTGCCCTGTCTGCAAGGAGTTCTGAGCCTTTTCTGTGTCTGTTTTTTTCCCCGTACGGGCCACCATATGTCGGCCGTCTTACCCGTCCAGCGGAAATAAGGAGGCAAACACCAAGCCCTTCTCCATGCAGTTTAATCAGGAACCTTCATTTTTCAGCATGCTGCTACTTTTTTTACCAGTACCACTGTTCCTCAGCTTAAGAGTTCTGAATCCACGAAGCTGTAACAAAGATAACACAACACTACAGGATTCTTCTCAACAGCCAATACCACCGCTCCATGTGTTGAGTTCTGAATCCTTCCAAGGATTTCCTCCTTGGGGGTCCTCTCTGGGGGCCGTAGATGTTGATTCCCGGGTTTCGGCACCACTTGTCACGACCACCTGCCAGTAGGAAGGATGACGACAACAGCAGGATTCTTCTCAACCACACTTTATTAGGAGCGCCCGAGTTTGAAGCGAGAGAAGGACCCCGCCCTCTGGAGCGGTCGGCTTATGTGTGGATGTGTCGATGCCTGATTGGCTCAGCAGTGTCTGCTGACCACTGTGTCACCCATTTGGAGAGGGTGCAGCAGGAAAGGCAAGCATATGCAGGTGTGCAGAGTAAACATGCCTATGTGGCTGGCATTGCGCAGATGTACGGAGTTTACGTGGCTGGTGTTGGCCAGTGTCCAACAGCACCCAACAAGAGTGCATGGGAGTGGACCTTCCTCTGAGTGTTATGGGACTGGCTGTGGAATTTGCACACAAGGTCTGCTCAGGGCACCAGCCCAGATGCATGTATCTTCTTATATACAAAGTATACTGGCAGATGTACAAATTTCACAGCAGAGGTTGTTGACTCACAAAGATTAAGAAAACAAAACAAGCTGGGCAGTGGTGGCACATGCCTTTAGTTCCAACACTTGGGAGACAGAGTCAGGTGGATTTCTGAGTTCAAGGCCAACCTGGTCTACAGAGTGAGTAGGACAGCCAGGGCTATACAGAGAAACCCTGTCTCGAAAAACAAAAATAACAACAACAAAAACCCAAAACAACAACAACAATAAGAAAACAAAACAAGTGCTGCAGAGTTGGTTCAGCAGTTAAAAGCACTGACTGTTCTTATGAAGGTCCTGAGTTCAAATCCCAACAACCACATGGTGGCTCATAACCATCTATAATAAGATCTTAAGCTCTCTTCTGGGGTGTCTGAAGACAGCTACAGTGTACTTACATGTAATAAATAAATATATCTTTTTTAAAAAAGAAAATATTTATCTTTGGTAAACTTAATTGTCAATTACCTTGGCCATGATTTCAATATATTAACAGAAAAGAGAAAAAAATAGAGTAACAAATGAAAATTGAAAGTTAATATGTATAAACTTCCTAAGTAATTATGGAATTCAGCATCTTCAGTTTCATTTGGCTGCTGCCTCTTAGTTTTAAGCTTTCCTGTGGTTTCACGCACATCCTGGTCTAGCCATGCCCTAGCTATCGTGTTTTATTTTCTACTTCTTTGTCTTGATTGGGCATAATACCAAAATATTTTAAAGATTTTAAAAAAGGATTTCAAGATACTAGTTTTCTGTTACATAACTCATTATTTTATTTTGTATTTCTTACTCCGTGCTTCTTCCTTTTTCCAACCCTTTAGTTGGCATTTTAAACAACTTACTTTCATTCCTCTTTTCTAATAAGTATTTGATGTTATATTTTTCACAAATCCTTCATTTAGTTTATCCCATAGATTTCTATGTTTATGTTTATTACCAACCTTTTGACATGAAAATGTTTAATGGAGATTTTGGAGTTATCCAATTAGCTCCCAGCTGGCCCAGAATGAAGGCTCCTTTTTTCTGAATGAAAACAAGGTGTTTAGTGTTTAGTGTGATGTAGCAAAATGTATCAGCATATCAGCCTTAGACAGCACTTTTAATATTGTATCCTGCCACTTGAACTCTGAAAGAAGTTTTCTATCCTTTCATTTTATTTAACCCTTTGAAGATCTCCTCATTGTCAGTGGTTAATATTCATAGGTACCAACATTATTTGAAGTTTACAATTATCTATTTCCTTATTTTCTGTAATAATTATCACAGTGCTTTTATTGTATTCAAATTTTATTTAAGTGTATACATGTTATATTTTTAACCAATCTTAGAGCACAATGGTGTGAAAAACTCTTTATTTGATTCTTTCTCTCTTCAGATTTATCATGGTTTCTATTGGCACAGTTAATACGTTATTTTGTATACAAGTATAAAATTATTTATTACATTTGCTCTATATATCAAAAGATCTGTTTTAGTCTAGCTTGATTGTTTATGGTCTGAATTTTATTTTGAAACTGTTGCTTTCTACATTCTATGCTCTCTAATTTTAAAAATTATATTTTCTTTGTGTTAAATATATATTTGGTACACAGCATACAAGCTTGTTTATTTCATTTTGTGATTCCTTATTTTTGGTTAATTGATAGATGAGGTAGGGCCTTTAGGGTAACATTGGGTATGTTTTCACACACACACACACACACACACACACACACACACACACAAACAAGCACACACATAGTTTGTTATTCTGAGGTAAGTTCTTTCTACTATTACCACTTCTAGGACTTTTGCCATGATGATGATGAAGGTATGGTCTATTTTATCAAAGGCTTTTTCTACATGTATTAAGATGATCATGAGATTTTTGCCCTTATGCACATTTAATGTATGTTGAAGCATTCCTGAATCTCCAAGATAAAGCCACCTTTGTCATATGGATAATATTTTGATATATGTCTGTGCTCGGTTTTTCAAGGATATACTCGAGGATTGTTGAGTCTGTGTTCATCAGCCTGTAGGTCTCTTTACTTGTGCTTTTACTGGTTTAGGTAGTAGAGTGACACTGGATTCATAGAATGTTCCTTTTGTTTGTTTCTATATTTTTGAGTAATTTAAGAAGAGATGGCTATAGACCTTTGAAATTCTGGTAGAACTCTGCTTTGAATCTGTAGGAACCTATTTTACTTCCAGTTAGAATATTTTTTTATTGCCACTTCAATAGTATCATTTGTTATGGGTCTATGTACATAGTTGATTACTTCTTTGATTAATGTTGGTGGTGTGGCTGGGTCTATAAATATTTGCTTTATGATAAGATAGGATATAGAATTATTTCAATTGTTCTACCCTTATTAAGGGTTTAGTGGTGCATTTTACAGAGGTTTCAATGGGATGAAAAGTAGTATGCATATTCTTTGATGTTAATCCACTTGTCATACCATTCTAATGTTTCTCTGTTTATCTTTTGTCCAGATGACCTAACTATTGAAGAAAGCAGGGTACAGAAGTGAACTACTATTGATATGTCTTTAACTCCAACTTTATACTTTTTATGAAATTGGGTACAGCACAGTTTGTGTATATATGTCTAAGGTATTGATATATTCCTGATTAATTGTTCCCTCAAGTAGAATGAAGTTGTTTATCTCTTCCAGTTAGTCCTAGTTTAAAGACTATTTCACCAGATATTAAAATAACAATATTTGCTTGCTTCCTGGTCTCAGTTGATTGGAGTAAGGTTTTTCTTTTTTTCTTTTCTTTTCTTTTCTTTTTTTTTTGAGACAGTGTTTCTCTGTGTAGCCCTAGCTGTCCTGTAACTCACTCTGTAGACTAGGCAAACCTTGAATTCATAAATCTGCCTGCCTCTGCCTCCCAAGTACTGGGATTAAAGGTGGGCACCACCACAGCCTGGCTGGAGTAGTTATTTTTAACACCTTTTTACTCTAAAGTGACATCTAGATTTAAAGTTGATATTTGTTCCTTGGAGACAACAAATATATTGCTTCTGTTCCTTGTCCCATTCGCCATGTCATTTGATTAGAGAGTTCAGGCTGTTACTGTTTAAAATCATTATAAAAATTTATGTGTCCCTTTATAGTCATTTTGATTTTTGGTTGTGGTGGTTTGGTTCTCAGGACATGTATACTTCAGCGATTGTAACTTTTTGTTTTGTTTTCTTTCTCTAGTCCTGTGGCTATGTGAATTTCCCTCTTACATATTAAATATTGCTTCCTGTATTTTTTTTCTCCTTTTATTGAAAGCAAAAACAACAGCTTGTTTATAAACACATGAAAATTAAACAACTCTACAGAATAAAAAAAAATGGGTCAAGACAAATTAAGAGAAAAATTAAAAGCTATAGGAATTTTTCTCTAGGTGTGATTTGTTGGATATACACTTTTTAGGCTCTATATCATGGAATGTTTTTATTTTTCTTTTCATGTAGCAGATAGTTTTGATGGATATATTAGTACATGTTAGTAGTATATTGACACTGAGTCTTTTAGAACTCAAATGCTTTGCTCCAGGCTTCTTTGTCTTTAAAAGTTCTCTTTGAGACATTATCTGTAAGTCTGGTGGGTTTTCCTTCATATGTTACTTCTCAGGATGCTTTGAATATATTTTCCTTGTTCTGTATACTTTGTGTGTTAGGTATGATATGCTGGGCAGAGTTACTTTTGTGATCTTGTCTATTTGCTCTTCTGTGTGCTTATTATATCTATATGTGTGCATCTTTCCTTAGTTTGTGGAGGTTTTCTTATATTATTTTCTTGAATGCCATAGATTCAAGAAGAATCTATGAATATCAATGTCACCAGGATTCTTCTCTCTCGTCAAAACTTGAAGATTTTTTTTTCTGATATACCACATTTTCTTTGAGTTTCTTCCCTGCATTAAACAAATGTACTGTCTGGTTTTGTGTGTGAATTTGACACAAGTTGGAGTTATCACAGAGAAAGAAGCCTCCTTTGAGGAAATGCCTCCATGAGATCCAGATGTAAGACATTTTATCAGCTAGTGATCAAAGGTGGGAGAGCCTATTGTGTAGTAACATCCCTGGACTTGTAGTCCTGGGTTCTGTAGGAAAGTAAGCTGAGCAAGGCAGGAGAAGTAAGCCAGTAAGTAACATTCCTGCATGGTCTCTGCATTAGCTCTTGCTTCCTGGCCTGCTTGAGTTCCTGTCCTGACTTCCTTCGGTGATGAACAGCAATGTGGAAGTGTAAGCTGAATAAATCCTTTTCTTCCCATCTTGCTTCTTGGTCATGATGTTTTCTGAAGGAGTACAAACTCTGATTAAGATGACAAACAAACAAACAAACAAACAAGTCTACCTTTGCTTGTTTGGTCTAGTTTCTCTATTTTATGTTTGAGGCCTGTGTCTTAGTTAGGGTTTCTATTGCTGTGAAGAGACACCATGATCAGAGCAACTCTTACAAAGATAAGTATTTAATTAGGGCTGGCTTCCTTTCCAAAGGTTTACTCTGTAATCATCTTGATGGAAGAAAGGTGTCATGCAGACAGACATGGTGCTTGAGAGATAGCTTGGAGGTCTACATCTAGATCAGCAGACAGCATTAAGAGAGATAGTAGGACTGACTTGAATATCTGGAACTTCAGAACCCACCCATAGCGACACACTTCCTCCAACAAGCCCATACCTCCTAATAGTGTCACTTACTGGTGACTAAGCATTTAAATCTATGACTCTGTGGGATCATTCTTACTCAAACCACCATAGCCTGATATTCTATTATCTGTTTGACTCAATTTATTTATAAAGCAGTCTCTTGTGTTTTTTAGTTGAACTATTGAGCTTTTCAATTTCCTCTTACTTACAGCTTCAATTCTCTTCCCATGTTTCTATTTCTTTACCAGACTTGGATTTCAAATACTTGGTTTTCTTATGATTTTCCATCAGCCTGTTGTCTATATCTTTTTGGTTATCACTCGGATGCTTCTTTCTCTTTAAGTCCATTGACCTGTTTCTCTGTGTTTCATAAAATATCCTTGAAGCGGTTGATGAACTTTGTTTTATTTTATTTTATTTTATTTTATTTTATTTTATTTTATTTTATTTGTGTTTTGTCCTAGGGCCCATCTATGTAATACTCACTGATAAACATTTCTATAGAATTGGTTGACTTAATGGGGGATGTGGATATTGCCTTGATCTTTTATTTTATTTGTATTTTGTTATGAAATATAAGCATGTGGATTATTTTGTTAGTTTTTTGTCTGATAGATCAGGGTAGAACATCAGCTGTGTGGACCTGGTTAGGCCTAAAAGATTACACATGGCTTAAGAGGAATGAATTCATGAGGAAACAGGGAGCTGGGCTGTCATGCAGGATGTGCAGCCTAGTCTAAATCTGGAGTTTGGGTTTATGTCTTGGGCTTAAGGAGAATGCACAGAGACAAGAATCAAGAAAATTCACAAGGCTAGACAATGGTACAAGATGTATAGGATCTGGCAAGGCAGAGAGGTTAAAATATGGTATGTGATAGTCCTGTGGGTTGGACAAGGGTGGCGTATGTTCTATATAGAGCTTGGATGCTGGGCACACTGAAGACTTTACATATATACTGAGGGTGAGATTCTGGTTAACATGAAAACTCTAATTTTGATTCCTTTAGAAACTTGCATTGTTAATCATAATGGCTACAAAAATATACCTTATGACTTTGTTTTTCTACATTTTTGGTAGTATTTGCTACCTTCCAAAGTTTTGGTTAATATCAATGGATAGAGGGTACATGTACATAGTAGGTATAAAAATTTTCACTTTGCTAGTATGAATGATACTTCATATCTTTTTATTTACTTGTAGGCTGTTTTATGTTCCTTTAGATAAACTCTAATTCAGGTTCATGGCCTATTTTAAATATAATTTTAATGATTTTTATAATTTCATACAATATATTTTGATCATATCGTCACTTAGCACCTCCACTTGCCTCTTCTGAGATCTATTACTACACCCTAAAAAAACCTTTATTCCCTTTATCTCTTTAAAATAACATATTGAATCCAATTTGTGCTTCTCATATACTCCTAGGTGGAACTATAGTGGAAATGGAGTATGGCTGGCTACACCATTAATAAAACCTGACTCTTCCTCCCCTAGCAGCCATCAACTACCTATAGAGCTTATTCTATTGGAGGCTTATGCACCCTTTCCCTTCTATGCTGTAATTGTGACTGGTTTAATCCTACACAAGCCTTGTGCAAGCAATCACAGATGCTGTGAATGCATGAGTGTAGTGTTCATGGCATGTACAGGAGATACTGTTTCACCTTAGTCCTTTAGTGTGTCTGGCTCTTTGAGTCTTTCCTCTCCCTCTTCTATGATGGATCCTGAGTCATTCGAGGGATGATACTGCTGAACCATTTTTGGCTGGGCACTCCACTGAGACCATTTCTCTGCTTTTTAACAAGTTGTGAATTTCTGCATTAACACTTAACTACCAACTGCACAAATAAACTTTTCCTTAGGAGCACTGAGACTTGTCCTAATCAACCAATATAAATATATGAACTTAGAAGATAACTTGATACTATATTCATTTAGCAGAATAAAAGCAGTAGGTTAATCGCTGGGATCTTCAACCATAGATCCTTAGTCAGATTCATGATATCGTGTATTTGTTTTCCACATGTTAAGTAGACCTTAACCCAAATCAGAGAGAGGTTGTACTAGTTTTGCACCCAGGAATAAATTCTCATGTCAGTCTTTTTGTAGAATACAGAATTCCATACTGAATGAGACTGTCGATGACCCTGCCTCACAGAAGCCACATAGCCAGTAGAAAGGAAACTTCCTAGTCTCTAATCACTTGATTTCTCCATGTCCTCTGACCAAAGTGGGTGGTATTGTTAGAAATGGAGTCTTCCTATCAACTTCTGGTGTGCAACCAAGATACATGGCCATAGCCTGTATTGTTTGGGGGTTTATTATAATTCCTTAGACCAATAACTCAAGAGAAAATATCTCAGACTTGGCACTGGGTTTTTCATTTGGTAAATTATTACTTCTGGGAGAAGTGTAATCTAGGGAAAGTGAAGTCTATCCATACAAAAAACACACAAGACATGATCCTGGCTACTTCTATGTCAACTTGACATGAACTAAAGTCACCTAAAAGCAGGAAACCTCAGTTAGGAAACTGTCACTATAAGATCAGGCTATAGGCAAGCCCGTAAAACATTTTCTTAATTAGTGATTGTTGGGGGAGAACAGAGCCCATTGTGGGCAGTGCTATTTCTGCAATGGTGATCCTGGGTTCTATAAGAAAGTAGGCTGAGCAAGCCCTGAGAAACAAGGCAGTAAGAAGCACCCCTAATCATGGCTTCTGCATCAGCTTCTGCCTCCATGTTCCTAACTTTGATGATGAGGAACAATGTTGTGGAAGTATAAGTATAACTCTTCCCCAAGTTGGTTTTGGTTTTGGCATTTCATCACAGCACTAGTAACTTGTACTAGGTGGGACACAAAACAGACAGGATTAAAAAAGAAGGTCCTTGTGTTATATGCCAAATGACACTTTATCAGACATATGTCTAAGATATAATTTTCTCTACCCATAAATTGTCATTGTTCTATTTCACTTGTTCATTCTTGCATTAAAAGCAGAATGTGTTGTATTTCCTTATAGGATTCTGGAAGACAGTGCTGGGAGAAATGCTGACTCTGCCGGTCTAGTTCAGCGGAATGATAATACCAACTAGGCAAGAGACCATTTCTGTAATACCCTGGTAAAGAACTTGTTGTCTTCTGCACTTGCTCTAAGAGCTTGGATGAAACTAAATTAGAAAGTAATTAATTCCTTTGGCAGAGGCAATTTAAAGGCAACATAATATTGAATCTGTGGTGTTGTTATTATGAATCACCATTGTGCAGGCAGAAAAATTAAACCAAGGAAGTGGATAACAAAAAATACAAAGTGTGCAGTTTACAGAGACAAAGAGCACAAGGAAACTCAATGGTGCAGCCATGGCTTGTGCTAAAGGAGACAAGGAGGCACATGCCATTAAGAAGAATCCCCCTGCTCATCACTAAAACAGAAAAGCTTTCAGTGTAATCTTCAATGTGTGAAAGAGATCTGAAGGAATTTTATGTTCCCAAGAAGTAACTGAGCAAAAAGGGTGCTGCTAATGTGACTCTTGGGGTTCAGCAGCCACCCCAAGCTGGTGGCAGAACTTAATAGTGTCGTCCATGTGGAGCTGTCTTTAGAGGTATGAATTATGCAAGTGAAAAGGGTCACAAATTCTGCCTCCATGATTTCAGAGGGTCACTGAAGCTAGACAGTACATGACAGGGGACTATCTGCATGCATGCTTGATAAGGCAAGAGGTGGTGGAAAATCGGTGCAAAGCTGTATAAATAAAACCTGGGATTCAGCAGAGAGAATATTTAGATGAGATATCTAGCAAGGAGAGCTGCATAGAGGGAACAGACCTCTCCTGAGAGAGAAATGGTATTGCAGGCTACAAAGCTAGAAGGGTGGGGCCATCTAGAGTTTTTGAAATTAAAGTGCCAGTTGTAGAAGACAGAGCTTTAAGATATGTTCTTTGATCTCCTGGGTTCTGTTCTTGCTTTGGTTCATTAATTTTCCCCTAGGCTCCTATTTTTTCCTTTTTGGATTGGTGATACGTGGATATATACATTAGCAACCTTTGTGCTCAGTTACTTCTTGGGAAGATAAAATGCCTTCAGATATTTTCTTTTATTGGATATTTTATTGATTTATATTTCAAATGTTATCACCTTTCCTAGTTTCACCTCTCCAGAACCCCAATACCATCCATCTCCCCCTGCTTCTAAGAGGGTACCCCCCACCCACTCCCACATCCCCACCTTAATATTCCCCTACACTGTGGGGCATCAAACCTCCACAGGACCAAGGGCCTCTCTTCCCATTGATGACCTACAAGGCCATCCTCTGCTACATATATAGCTGGAGCCATGGGTCACTCCATGTGTACTCATTGATTGGTGGTTTAGTCCATGAGAGCTCTGGGGGGTTTGGCTGGTTGATATTGTTGTTCATCCTGTGGGTTGCAAACCTCTTCAGCTCCCTGAGTCCTTTCTCTATCTCCTCCATTGGAGACCCTGAGCTCAGTCCAATGGTTGGCTTCAAGCATCTGCCTCTGAATTTGTCAGGCTCTGGCACAGCCTCTCAGGAGACAGCTATATCTGGCTCCTGCCAGCAACAACTTCTTGGCATCTGCAATATAAGTGTCTGGGTTTGGTGTCTGTATATGGGATGGGTCCTCAGGTGTGACAATCTCTGAATGGCCTTTCTTTCTGTCTCTGTTCCATGATTTGTCTCCATATTTCCTCCGCTGAGTATTTTGTTCCCCCTTCTAAGGACTGAAGCATCCATACTTTGGTCTTCCTTCTTCTTAAGCTTCATGTGGTCTGTGAATTCTATCTTGGGTATTCTGAGATTTTGGGCTAATATCCACTTTACTAGTGAGTACATACCATGTGTGTTCTTTTGTGACTGGGTTACCTCACTCAGCATAATATTTTCTAATCCCATACATTTGCCTAAGAAATATTTTTTACATATTAGAGGCTTATACTTAATGCATTCTCCCCTTTATTTCAGTAATAAGCATGAGACTTCTTAATGGCATATGTAATATAATATATTATATATATATACATATGTATATATACACATGTACATACATGTATACATAAATAATGTATGTGAGTGGTTACCAGGAATTGAACTCAGGACATCTGGAAGAGCAGATAATGCTCTTAACTTCTGAGCCGTCATTCCAACCCTTGTAATGTATATTTTTATGTTATTATATGTTGGAACTGTGTAATTTGCTTTTTAATGTTATAGGGTTTTACAATTAAGAGATTGTCTGGAGTCACAGAAGAGACAAGGTTGGAGTAAAAGACTATAAAGACTTTGAAGTTATACTAAATGTATTTGGCATTATGATATGGCCAAAATATTATGGGGACCAAGAACTGGAATATGCTAGTTTCAATGAGAATTTTCCTCTATAGTCTCAAGCATTTGAGTACTTGGTTTACAGTTGGTAGTACATGTTGGAGAGACATAGGTTGTGCAGCCTTGACAGAAAGAGTACATCACTAGGGGTAGGCTTTTTTTTTGTCTTGCTCAATTCCAATTTGCTTTCTCTAGTTCATGATTATTTTTGAAAATGTAATTTCTCTTTATCATGATTATTGCGTGCTGCTATAATGGACTCTTCTCCATCTGGAATTATCAACCCAAATAAAGTTTTCCTTTTATTAATTGCTTTGGTTATGGTGTTTGATCAGAGCAACAGAAAATTAACTAATACAATAGCCTTTGCTCTGTTCACTACTTTGAGTAACTCTGTCCTTCCTGTCTTCCATGATGCTTATGTAGATTCAAATCCTGTCCTCCATGTAGTTTCTGCATGAGTGGTGGATCATATGGATGTAGTTTCAGCATGCATGGTAGATCATGTAGATGTAGTTTCTGCATGCATGGTGGTTCACATGGATGCAGTTTCTGCATGCGTGGTGGATAATGTAAATGCACACATGGTGGATCATGTGGATGTAGTTTCTGCATGCATGGTGGTTCACATGGATGTAGTTTCTGCATGCATGGTGTATCATGTGGATGAATCTTCCAGCAGAGTCTTACCCATACAGTCTCACATTTGAGTGTTGCTGCTTTAAACACTTTCCTTTCATCTTTGACTTTTCACATTTTTGCTTTGAGGCATATAACTTGGGATCACTTGAAGTTTAAAATAACCATTCTGAATTGGAGATATGTTAGCTTTTCCATGTGTTGATTCACTCTGACATCATTTTTTTTTAGAACATTTCAGTCATTATTTATTTGTCCCCTATTCTATTTGCCCCACATAAGCTTCTGCCACTGTACCCTGGTTCTTCACAAGGAGAGTCTCTGTTCCTGCCTCTTGTTTTTGTTCACTGGGTCTTACGTCTGCAATTGCTATTTATCTATCTTCATATCTCCTGGGCGTGCTGTCAACTAAATTCTGTTCTGTTTAGTGTTGATGGTTTCACTTACATTTTGATACTGCTTTACCACCCTCTTTTAAGATGACTTTTGCCACCATATTCACAATATCTAGTTGCTGGAAAAAGAAATAAAAGAAGGTAAGAAAAAAGGAAGATCAAAAGGAAGGATGGAAGAAAGGAATGGTCAACAGAAGGAAGGAAGGACATTAGGATGAAAATAAGGAATGAAAGAAGGAAGAACCAGATAACTCAACATTTATTTTCTCATGGGAGCTATTTTCTATTTACCTGTATGTCTCACTTTTTTCTTGTTGTTGCTGTTCAAAATAGACACTTTAGATTGTGAACTAATTTCTATTTTTGCAGCTTTTATGCTTCGTTTATTTGTTTTATTTTTGTTTACTTATACAACTGGATTAATTTTGAACCTACTTCTCCAGTGTTGTGTAGCTTCTTGCATCCCTGCTTAGATTATTCCTTTGGTTTATTGGCTGTCATCTTGGGAATCCTTTCTGGACTTCATATTTTTTGACAGTTGAGCATGACTACATTTGTCTATATGATATTCATCCTCTACCACAGCATGTGTATGGCTTAGGATTTACTTCCTTGTTTCAACATTTCACTGTGTTACCAGCATTTTCCCCTTAGATCCAGAACTCCAGAGGGTGAATCTCTGTTTACTCCTGAAAGGGCATAGCCATGGATATCTACATAGTCCTTAGTACCTTTAAAAATTAGTTTTTTGTTTGTTTGTTTGTTTCATTGTTTTTTTTTTTGAGCTTCCCTAGTGTTTCCTTGACTCACTAGAGTTTATTCTTTTGTTCCTGTGTGACCAACATCTCAAGTTTGACTTTACTGTCAGGTCTCTCTATGGCAAGAAGGATGGTTGCAACCCTGAGTGTATCAAGCCTGGAACATGTGCACACAGCCTACCAGGCTTTCAAGGACAAGTATACCTCCAAGAGAGCTCTCTAGGCCATGACTCTGGCTTCTGTTAAACTCCTGCAAAACCTTTTACTTTACTGATGGGTGTTTGTAGCATGAGACCACTAACTCTTTTGGCTGTTTGCTATAGGTTTGTACCATTCTGTGCTGCACTCTCCCAGACATACACTTACTTCTGCTGCGGTTCATGTGATAGTGTGAAGGCTTTCTTTGTTTTGTTTTGTTTTTGTTTGTTTCTTTGTTTTTTGTTTGTTTTTTTTCTTTCTTTCTTTCTTTCTTTTTTTTT
>NW_022196904.1:48480889-48504728 GCF_008632895.1 Mastomys coucha | reverse complement strand
TTCACCTGCCTCTGCCTCCCAAGTGCTGGGATTAAAGGCATGCACCACCACAGCCCAGCATGAAGGCTTTCTTGATGATTTACCTTTAATCCCTGGAATAGCCTCTGCCCTGGGTCTGAGGGTAAACATATTACCTTATGTTGTTAATGAAAACTCTCTGGCAGAATGTTTTGTCCCTCACTTCTTGTGCCTTGCCTTGTCTGGAAAGAATCTTCAAGAGCATCTGGAGAAAGAACCATCTTCTGGGTCCCAATGTGCTGTCAGCCTGACATAGTCCAGGAGTAGGGATCAGGGAGGGCCCGGAAAAATGAGACATTGGAAGTCTGCTTGAAATGGTATCTTCTGCTAGAATTAAGAACATAGAGAATCCATGGTCTTGTTGGTTATGTTTGCCCAGGATATAGACCTTAGAGTAAGACATTTACCATATGATACTAGTGTGGAAGGGTAGATGAACAAGCAGGGCAGCTTGAATGGAAAAAAAAACTCTGCTCTTATTGATCTGTAGATCTTCTACTTACTTAAAAAGTATCTTGGAGGATTTAAATTGTTCTGTTTTAAAAACTTATTTTTACCAGCTACATTTTGAAAGTTGATTCACTAGGAAGAGGTCTGCAAAAGTGCTGACACTTCCTTTTTTCAGGTACTTCCCTATAACTAGCTGATTTGTGCCTGGTAATGAGCCTACAATAGCATTGATGATGCTGACACTGTTAAATTCTACTGAGTCTGAAAGAGGTTGAGAGAGGCTAAGAGAGGCTGAGGGGCTGAAAGAGGCTGAGAGGCTTGGAGAGGCCAAGAGAGATGGAGAGAGGTTGAGGAACCTGCCCTTGGCCATCTGAACCATGAGGGACATAGCAAAGATACCCTAGATCAACAGTTCTGTTAGGCATGAACCTTTTGGGAGTTGAATATCAGATATCCTGCATATCAGATACTTGCATTACTAGTCACAATAGTAGCACAATTACAGTTACAGAGTAGCAATAAAAATAATTTTATGAATGGGAGTCATCCCAATGTGAAAAAAGGTTGAAAACTACTTCCCTAGATGGTCTGATTCCAGAAACCCTTATCTATATGCTGTGTTACATTGCCCAGATCTGCAGGCCCAAGCTTCACAGGTAGAAATGCAAGAGGGCCTACAACATAATGAATGAAGCCACAATTTGAATTCTACAGCTGTGGCCACTAATTATAGGCTCATAGGCCACTGAGCTGCTATGGCTTGTGCAACATATTGCATTAATCCTATCAGTAACATGCTAAAAATGAAGTTGTTGTTGTTGATGTTGTTGTTTTGTTAGAGCAATCATTTGGTAGGCAAAGAACATCTCACATAACAAGAAATGAACCTGATAAAATGCTCAATGTAATGTTTACACTTTCAGTATGACATCCATATTTAAGTGTTTCAGTGTAAGAAGTTCTGTCTAAGACAGAGTGACAGCCATACAGAAGGCTTGGGCATATGTAACATAAACACTTGCACACAGCACACCTAAATGTATTACTTTGAAACCCATCTCAGTTTCTTTCTCAATAGTTCACACATCAACACTCCTCAAATTACAGTTTTTGTTTCTTTCATTGCACTTGGTCCTGATTAGCTACCTTTGCCTGACCTTCCCTGTCCCTGCTGACTATCCCTGTCCCTGCCTGACATTCCTTCTTTCCCTGCCCCTGCTTGTTATATCTCAACTCACCTGTCCTTCCCTGTCTCTGTTAACAGACACCTGTCACTTATCCCCCTTATACTGCCCACCAACCAGAGATTCCTTGTTTGGACTTTGGCGATTGTGTTTTCTCTGATACAGCACCACTTCTTGCCATATTATCTCCTTTGTTGAGACATGCTTTTCCTCCCACGACCTCTGTTTCCCTCAGGGCATCCTGTTTTTCTATGTATATTTGAATTACCATCTCAGTACGTTATTTACATGTTCTACCCTTCTCTTCCTCAACTGTCAGAGCTCCTAGAGGGTCAAAACTGTGCTACATTAACTCTGGTGTCCCTGACAACATTGCAGGACATGTAGTCATTATTTGAGGTACTGAAATACATTTCAAATAAGCCAGTATTGCTCAGAGCACACTGAGGCAAGGAAGCAAACACCATCTTAGGAACACACAGAGTAGTGTTAATCTCAAGACAGACTGACAAGATGCTTCTAAGCCTCTGAAACACAGAATATCCTAACTTTCTCTTCATTTCTTTGATGATTTCAAGGAGAGTGTGCTGGACCATACAGTGATCCTAATTTGAACCTGAAAAGGCTTCTGGCCTTCTTACAGTCAATCATACCACCAGATCCTATCAAGACAGTAATGACCAGTTTGGTGTGCATAGTTGGATCACCCAGAGCACATGAGTGGAGGGTACTTGACTCCTCGAGTTCTGTGCAGCCCTCTCAGTGTAGCCACATATTGAATTCATCTCTGAAGGTCTGTGGCAGTTGTAGGAGTCAGAATTCTATGTAAGGCTGGAAATTTGCTTGCTGTGAAGACCAAAAAGTCAAGTTAATCCTAATCACTAGAAACCAGAATAAGTGTCCCTAGACTATTTAAGGGTCAGTAAGTGTGGGGAATAGCCCAGTTACAAGGTTATGGATGCTCATGGGGCCTCTGCTCCTTTCTCTTCCACTCCAACAGCTAGGGGTGTCCAGGCTTGGAAACAGTGTCTCTTGTCCGATAGAAGCACTCACTCTATTGTACCCTGGACAGAGCAGGAAAACCTGAGAGCAAAGAAAGTAGCAAGTAGCAGGTGTCCACAGTGCTTCAGGAAGTGTGAACTTGGGACCATAGGCTTGGCATTGATATGAGGCAGTAGGGACTCCAAGTCATTGATACACAAGATACCAGTTTAAAACATTAAGAGCTCCTCGTAGTCTAAAGTGATTTGATGCCAAGTCTTTCTCACTGTATAGCTCTGTGAAGTCAAACAATGACCAAGTTCAAGAAGATATAGAATGTGGGGTGTCTTGATGTTTTGGGGCCCAGAAATATCCATTTCCACAACAGATTCTCTGAAATAGCTAGTTTAAAACCACTTTTCTGTGTTTATGTTTCTGATTTTGAGGTGATCCACAGACAGATACTGCACTTCATTTAGGCCCAGTTCCTCCTGGGAATGGTGTACTTTCCCAACCCCCTGAACCTGATTCTGAGAAAGGCGTCAGAAGATACATTTGGGTGTTCTGCTGGTCTATTTCATTGTTGTTTATGTTTTTGTATAGTCTTTTCATTTTCACTTATTCAGAAAATAGTTCTCAACACCCATTACTAAACTACTTACTGCCATCTTCTAAGGCAGTGGAGGACCAAAACAAACTTAGGAGTGGGAGTGGGGACTAGTTTAAGAAAGGAAAACTCCCCACATATCAGATAACATAGCAATATGAAAGCTAAATATAATGCTCTTGAGTTGGTTTGGTCTTGTAAAACATAAGGAAAGCTGCCCAGAAGAGTCATCATCAGCATCTTTATATGTGACAAGAGTATGCCCAGCTAATCAGAAGGAGAAAAATACTCCCTGTAGATGCTGGTTAAATGGTATTTAAATTCCTTTTTCTGGGTGGTACAGTTCACGCCTTACTCTGATAGTAGAGAAAGAGAAATCACTCAACTACATTGTTACTTAATAAGTTCCTCCCCTTTAATTACAAATTCAGTGCTGATCTGTGAGGTCTGCTGATTTGGTTGCTACTGTTAAAGGCAGAACAGCCTTGCCCAGCTCAGTGACACAGCTAATATGCATGGATATTCCACTGCCTTCTTGCAGAATTGATTTAATATGGAAGGTAGTAGGACACATAAATTACTGCGGTGTCTTGGTGATCTCTGAGCTGATTAGTCCTGTTTTAGATGCCAAGGAGTAATGGTCTTGCAAGTGGCTGTGCTTTATAGGCGCGGAGTGAACATTACTGCAGCACGCCCACCGTCTGTCATCCTCACTGCAGTGGCAAAGCATCCTCTCTGAAAACCCCGTATTGATTATCCTGCAAGATACAACTGCCAGGATGCTGGATTCAAAGGATTTCATTTTCCTAGGCTCAAGATCTGTCTGACCCACCATCCCCACCCTGGGAGAGACACAGTCCTTTAAAGAGAACTTACTGGAGATGGAGATAGCTTATGACCCAAGTTTGATCCATGAGACTCTCAATGTGCAAGGACAGAACAACACCTGCAAATTTTCCTCTGACCTTCCCAAGCACACACTGAATAAATGTGAAATAAATAGATAAGTACTTTCCTAAAGATTAAAGCCAACGTGGCAAGGCCTCCTTGCCCCTCTGGCGTCCTCTTGTGTTATACATTTTAAAAAGGTATGTTCTCATCCCAGCATGATCCATAAGCCCCATGGGTTTGTGTGCTGAATAATTTTATGTTAACTTGACATAGGCTAGAGTTATCTGAGAGGAGAGAACCCCAATTGAGAAAATGTCTCCATAAGATCAGGTTCTAGGCAAACCTTAGAGCATTTTCTTATTTAGTGATTGACGTGGGAAGGCCTAACCTATTGTGAGTGGTGCTCTTTCTGGGCTGGTGGTCCTGGATTCTTTAGGAATACAGGATGAGCAATCCATGAGGAGCAAGCCAGTAACCATCAC
Organism: Mastomys coucha; assembly: GCF_008632895.1. Classification (NCBI taxonomy): domain Eukaryota; kingdom Metazoa; phylum Chordata; class Mammalia; order Rodentia; family Muridae; genus Mastomys; species Mastomys coucha. Next base: position 48,500,115 of record NW_022196904.1, on the reverse strand, counting down.
TCCTCATGGTCTTTGCATCAGCTCCTGCCTCCAGGTTCTTGCACTGCTTGAGTCCCTGTGCTAACTAATGAACTATAATATGGAAGAGTGAACAACATAAATTCTTTCCTCCTCATTTTCAGTCATGATGTTTCACCACAACAATGAAAATCTTGACTAGGGCAATTGGTTAGATGTGCTGTGAAGGTGAAGGAACCTGCTCTATTACATTGTGGTGATTCCATCTATTTCTCTTATACTTCCCTTCCTCAGCTACCACCAAACTTCTCCATCCTCCCTCCCAGTTCTTCTCCAATATCCTTCAACCAAGCCATACCTTATTATGGGTGTGATAATACAGGGTCTCTGGAACCACCTTCTTGGTGTAAAAGTCAGGCATAGTTTAAAGGTACTGAAAATCAGGTCTCAAGTAGGGTTTCTTTTCTCTACATGGCTAGTCACAGCAAGAGTTGTTCTGAGGAGAGAAAGGAATTGAGAGACAGGTAATCTTAATCTACTCTTGTGAAAAATAACCCAAACAGAAAACTTTCAAATAGATCAGTGGCTGTGTGGAGCTATGAATGGCAGGAAATAACAGCAAGAGATAATGCTCTGGCTGAGGGAGTTGGCCTATATCCTGGTGATTGAGCCAGTTGCTTGCATCTATACATGGGTTAACACCCATAGGACTATAAATTCCCAACAGCCAATTTTACTGTATGCAACTTTTAAAGCATATATAGTAAAAGCTGTATATTTAATCCATACACTCACTAGTCTGCAGTTTTGGGTACCCCATGTTTTCATCCTCAACAAGGATGAGAGGTGCTGGACAGAAAATCCCGCGCTCAGGCATCTTCCTTCTCTGCTTCTAAGTAAGGGTGAATTCAGAGAAATAAAGCACAGCTCTTCTTCACTCTTATGTCGTCATTCCACTGAACACCTCTCCTAAGGGCTGCTGGGCTTTGTCCATCTTTAATTCACACAAGCCAGTCTTTTCTAGTTCTAGAAAACACTGCTCCTGCCAAGAGTAAGGAGTGGATGTGAGAGGAATATTTGAGAGCATTCAGTAATTCAGACACAGCAGGAAGCACAGTAAGATTTTGCTGAAGGGCCTTTCTGGGAAGAAGAATCTGCACATAGAATGAGTCATTGTAAGGGTTCCCATTGCTAATGTGAAAGAAAGAGCCAAGGATTGCTTTCATTTCTTCCTTGTTATGTATAAAAAGGTCCAGAAGGCTGTTTTAATTACCTTCTCTAACATTCATACTTACTAGCTCCCATGATGTCAATTTAGTCCTAAATAGTTTCAGTGCATTTATAAGCAAGGTGGGTTACTGTTTTCCAGATAAGACTTCAATCATTTTTTTTTTTTGAAACTCTGAAAATTTTGCTTGCTGCAATAGAAACGTCGTTATCTTTATTCGCAGTTCCATAAAAATGGAGAGAAGAAAAAAGTCAACTTCAGGGTTTTATATGTCTCTTTTTCCAGAGACAAGACTTACAGCATTGCTCTGTGCTTCTCATCATACATGGGACATACTGATGAAGACAGAAACTGCATGACCTAAAGGAGATTTCTAAACTGTTCCAAGCAGGAGGCACAATGCAATGACCCACCCCAGCAGCCTACCCAGCCCTGCCCGCACCTTTGCTCTTTTGCTCCTCCTGGCTCTTGGCTTCTCCGTTTCACCATCCACTCCTTTACCTTGAAAATCCTACAGCATTTGCAGACAACTCCAACCCACTTTGCCCTCAAGAATTTAGTAGACACCTCTATGGAAGAATGGCTTTATTATCCAACATAGCCTCTGCATCGGTGGACCCCAGCAATTGTAGACAGAGCTATCTAAAATACTACTTGTCCAAAATACATGGAGTATCTCCTCTTGCCAAGAATCTGAAGCACATGCACTGTCTTCTCTTGTCTTCAACACCATTGGTATTGGAATTAGCATTGCAAGCCACTTCCAGGTTCATACTGTCCTAGTTACGTTTCTATTACTGTGATGAAAGACCTGACCAAGGCATTCTACAAAAGAAAGCATTTTCTGGCCCTAGAGACATTGCAGGTGTGGCTGCTGTGTCATATGTATATCACTAGGTGGCAGAGAGGAGAGAGGCTAATGACTACACTCAGTGTTCTGACCTAAGAACATCTGAATGATTACTATGCAAACATTCCTTGAAAAAACAAACAAACAAACAAACAAACAAAAAAACTGAACATGAGACAATCATCAGTCTAACACCAGGGTGCCTAGAAAGGGAACCAGCCTGAGATGACCACCAATTCTGAACCAGGCAGGCCTAGACAGGCTCTCAGGATGGGAAGCAAGCCTGAGACTAGAAGAACCCCATCTAGCACCACAGGCTCTGGAAGGAAGTAACCCTGAGAGAGATGATTTTTGCAAGCAGTCACTCAGGTGAGCTGTGCAAGGAGATATGAGCCTGAGGCCACCACCAGACTAGTGCTATGGGACCAGACAGGGAGTTAGCCTGAAATGACCACCAGTTCTGTACCAGGCAGGCCTGGGGGTGCAGTCTGTGCCCAAGATGACCCTTGCTATCGTCATAATGCACACGTGGAGCATACTACTCCTGAGACCACTGCTGAGACACTCAGAGACACCAGGTGCCATTAAGAAGAGCAAGTAAGTGGTAGAAAAATGGAAGAGAAAGAGAAACAGAAGGATGTGGACATAATGAAGAGAAGCAGAACTGGAGACTCGAAGGTAGTGAGGAACAGCCTGATGTGAGTAGCTGGTGATGCCACCTGGGACCACAGTGGGGTCCTGACAGGTGCTGCCACAAGGGACCACATTGGGCTCCATGACATTGCAGTAGCAGTGGTCTGTTACCACCAAAAACCAGGCTGAAGTCCCTGGTCTGACTGCCTCCTGGGGTGGAGATGTTAATATCTGAGGGCTGTGTAGAGCTTGCCCCACCCTATACGTAGGAGCACAGGAGATAACCTAGGGGATAAGAGCAGGAGAGCTGCCCCTGCCCCTAGCCAGCTGCAGTATTTGGGAGAGCAGGACCTGCTCATTGTGGGAGTTACAGGTGAGCCAGCCTATAGGAACTTGGGTGAGCTGGCCCTACCACTAGTCTCCTGTGCTGTGGTGTGGATGAGGGAGAAATACCTTCCTTTTTTCCTTGCCCCTTACCAACTGTAGCAGGTGGGAGGCCAGGCCCTGTGGCCCCCCAACAGCTGCAACACTCAGGAAAGCAAATCTGTACCTCATCTTGGAATAGTAGAGCTGACCCTGCATGTGGGGGCTATGGGTAAGTTGCCCCTAGGCTTTGAGTGTGTGAGTATGAGAGCTGCCTCTTCTCTGCCGTGCAGTGGTATTGGTGAAGAGAATGATCTCCTCCCCTCTTTTGTGCCCTGGCCACTAGCAGAGGGTAGTAGAGTTGGCCCCATGGGGGTCATGAAAGCAGGAGAGCTGTCCCTGTCCCTGATCTGCTGCAGCACTTGAGTGAACAGGCCATGCATTTCACATGGACAGCACAGTAGCGTTGACCCTGATAGCAGGACTGCAGATGAGCTGGCACTGAGGGTGTGAACATGGGAGAGCTGGCCCTCCAACTCATCTGCCCTGTGGCAGCATGGGTGAGGGAAAGATGCCCTTCCTTACCCTTACCCCTTGCCATCTATGGTAGGCTCTCAGGTCAGGAGAGCAGGATAGCTAGCTGGTCCTGCCCCTTGAATGCTGCATCACTTGGGAGTGCAAGCCCTGCACATTGTCTGGGCAGCACAGTAGGACTGGCCCTGAATGTGGGTGTTACAAGTTATTGACCTTTAGGATGTGAGCACAGAAGAGTTGGACCTCCCTCTTGTCTGCTAGGTGGTGGCTGGCCTGGATAAGGGAGAGACACCCTCCTTCCCTTCCTCATTACTTGTCATCTGTGGCATGTAAGAGAGTTGGCCACAGGAGAGAGTGGGAGAAGTGACCATGTTCTTTACCAGCTGCAACACTTAAGAGTTTAGGCTTTGAATCTCACTTGGGCAGCAGGGTAGAGATGTCCCTGGTTGCATGGGTTTCTGGTGAGATAGCCTTGAGAGTGTGAGAGCAAGAGAGCCAGTGGACTGACTAGCTCAGATACCTCTGTGGTCCAGATCTAGGACTTTGAATTGTCCCACTCCAACATCTACCTCATCAATGAACTTCTGGAGTACATGAAAGGGCTTGTCCTACAGATCCAAAAGTACAGGATCTCCATGAAACAGGGCAACATCAACAGGATATTTGAGAGAAGTCCCAGTGAGGTTCCAGTATTGATATAGTAGCAGAAGCCAGAGGCCTTGTAACACACCACTGAGTCATTGCAATGAACTTTTGCAAGCAAAGAAGTGTAGACAAAAGGGTATAAATTGGGATACATTGTGACACACTACAGCTTCCACAGTAAGTTACTTTTTTCCTCTTTTTGGTTGGGGGCAAGGGCAGAGGGCATGAGGACAGAGGGAGATGAGTGGGATTGGAGTGGATGATATGAAATTTCTGAAGAATCAATAGAATTTCTTTAAAAAGAAGGTATTTAATTGAGCTTATGGTTTCAGAGGGTTCAAGTCCATGATGGCATAGAAAAGGCATGGAAGCAGGAATATCTGAAAGCTCTTATCTTAATCCACAAACAGGAAGCCGAGAGAGCATCCTGGGACCAGCACAACGCTTTTAAAACCTCAAAACCCACCTGCATTGTCACACTTCCTCCAACAAGTCCATACCTTCCAATCCTTCCCAAGCAGTTACTCCCCAACACCAACTGGAGACAAGTTATTCAAACATATAAGCCTACTATAGCCATTCTCATTCAAACCACTACCTGGCTCCCATTGTCTTATGGCCAAATGTATTTAGTCTAACTTCAAAAGTCTTCATATTCATTCAGCCTCAATACTGTTTATAATTCATATGTTCAAAGTCTCTTCTGATAATCCAAGAAATCTCTTAATTACAATTCTCTATTAAATCAAAATACAGATAATATACTTGCAATGGATGATGGCACAAAATAAAAATTACCATTCTCAAAGAAAGAAATAGTATGAGGAAATAATAGATGAAATATTGTTCCTCTAACATCCTGGGGCCTCAAACAAAACTCAGGCTTCACTTCACGGTTTCATGAAATGGCCAAATGGCTACTTAGGTTCTCCATCCGGGAATCGTCTGTACATATCTAGCCTCAACTGATCTTTACAAGCATAGAGGGAGATTCCATGAACCCTTTAGTCATATTTTCTTTTTGAACATTTTTTCAGGAGAGTGCAATTGTTGGAATAAGCCTATAAGCTATCCTAATAAAGTTCTCCCCCTCTCTCTTTATATATATATATACATATATATATGTATATATATGTACATATATATGTGTGTGCATGTGTGTGTGTATGTATATACACATATTTACACATACATATATATGACTTAATATGAATGATTTAATATTAATTTACTATGAATCATACATATATGAATGAAAGGCTATATATATTCAGTCATTCATTCTATATGTCTATATATTCATTCATTCTATAAGTTTTGTTTTTCTAGAGAATCTTGATCATTGTTAACTTTATCTGTTTTCTCTTACAATTTTCTCATGAAGACATGTTGTTTGTGTCACATAATTTCTTATAATCTGTGTTTTGCTATTTAAGGTTCCTTAACACATTCCTCTTTTCTCCAAGTTTTATGAAGATAGAAGGTAGGGCCATTGTATGGATAAGACTCACAGTTGAATTTATTCATGCCAAAATTTTGGCATGAATGGAAATATTTCTGCTAAGAGTCCATGCAAGAGAACACCTGTAACTTTAATTTTCTTCAATTTTTGTTTTTAATAGTGGTTCTTACATGTTTCAACCTCCCTTTTAGTCCATCACCTACCAGAGATGGTGGAAAGAAAAAGGATATGAGGGAAGTGGATCTGTTTAGAAATAGTTCTTTGAAGAAACTTCCATCTGTGTTCTTTGGAAATCAGCACTTCAGTTCACAGGTTAGCAGCAGGAGCCCGACCTACTCACAAACACTTCACAGATATACCAGCAGCCCAGTTCTGTAAAGCAAGGATAGCAAACATGAATAAGCAGTGGTAGTATTATCTAGCAGAGACAGTCAGGCCTCAGCCTCTGCACAAGTGAGCAGGAGGCACTTGGAGGGATGCCAGGAGTTCTTGGCTATGCCTCTCTCAGCAAAGGGAAGATCAACAAAGGCAGGAGAACCAAAAGCTTTACACAGCTAGCTGTTCCAGCAAGCCAAGTCCAGCTTCCTTTACTGTCTGTTGAGTTCTTTTTATACTCTCTCCAAACATCACATGTCCTCCACATGTCTTGCCTCAGCATGCCTCATGTCTCAACATGACTGTCTGTCTCAGCTGACACCACTCTGTCAATCAGCCCAAGTTGCAGAAGTGGCAAGAAACTGCAGCACAACACAAGAAGATTTTTGGTTCATTTTCTCTCTATGGAGTCCTGACAAAAAGGAGCTCAACTACACAATGTAATGTGGATCAATACATGTGTGTCATTAGCGAAGAATTCTTCATCATGTGTCCGTTCATGTGCTTACTTTAGCAGAACTTCCTTTCACTTGTGTCTGTTTCATCAAAACATTCCTTCATGAATCTACCTTAACCTTTCACCTGCATCCACTTCAGGAAAATATCCCTATTCGTGTTTGCCCCAGCAAAACACCATCCAATACAGCTGACCTTCCAAAGAATTCTTAAGTTTCCAACTCAAAGACCTGATTGTGCTTCTGTGATGTCAGTAGCCATTAATGACCTTGGGTTGGAAACTAGTGCTCTTCTAAATATTTATTCATTATTCATTGGTTCCTTTTCTTGTTGCTGTGAAAAGAACTGGAAAGGGGGTTTATTCTGCCTTAGAGATCTAGGAAACACGCTGTGGCAGAAAGGTACAGTGGCAGAAGAAGTAGACAACTAGTCATCCTGCATCTGCAGCTAGGAAGCAAGCAGAGAACAATAGATGTCTGAGCCTTCTATTTTCTATTTAGTCAAGAATTCGATACCATGGATTCCCGTTGCCTGTGTTTAGAATGGGCCTCCCTGCCTTCATTAACCTAATCTAAAATGTCCCCAAGAGACATGGTGTGGTGTTTTGAATAAGAATGGCTCTCATAGGCTGATGTTTGGTTATCTAGTCTCTAGTAGGTGTAACTGCTTATTAAGGATTAGAAGGTATGGCTTTGTTGGAGGTAGTGTGTCACTGGGGAAAAACTGAGGTTTCAAATACCTTCTGCCATTTCCAGTGTATGCTGTTTTTTTGCTTGTTGTTTTAAATGTGAACTTTAAGCTACTGCTCCAGCCACTAGTTACCTCCCACTTCTACCTCCTCCTACCTCTGTTCTAACATCATAGACTCCAACTCAGAAATCAAAAGCCCCAAAGAAACTCTTCTGTAAGTTTCTCTGGTCATTGTGCCTTATCACAGGCATAGAAAAGTAACTAATACACATGGCCAGAGGTTTCTTTTTTTCCCTCCTGAATAATTCTAGATTCCATCAAGTTGGTAAACATAAACCAATATGTTATAGAAAATAATTATATAATGGGAGAAAACTTCAATCTTGTCCACTACTGCTTGACTTCCTTTAAATGCAGTTTTTAATAGAGAAACAAGATGGGTGATTCATGTCCCTCATTATTTACTGCTTTAAAAATTTCATTGATGCTCTCTTGTGTAGTGTGGTAACTAGTGATAAAGATTAATTTATAGTTTATTTTTAAAAGCCTAGGAGAAAGATACATGTAATTCCAGTATATGAGGGATAAAGCAAAAGGATCAAGAGTTCAACCCTAGTCTGGATTACATATCCTGGGTCTCTCTATACCATCACTGACTTTATACCATTAATCTATATTTCTATAAAACCAGAGAGCCGGTCCACATGATCACTGGCCTTTCTACAATCTTACCGAGTCTCTACATGACATCACTGTCTATCCATGCTCATAATGTAGGTAGCAACTTTGCAAATATGGTATACTTTGTCAAGATTTGCTATGTAAAAAGGGGTATTGTTAAGTTTTTCAAACACCATTTATCCTTCTAAAAATAAGTTGTTTTTCATATAGTGACTTCTTTAATGTTCCATTTTAGTATATTTTCTTTGCTAACATTTTCAAAATAAATTTGTTTGCATTCAGTGACAGCAGAAGAAGCCTTCCTCTACTGAAAGGATAAACAGGCTGAGAAAGAAATTAGGGAAATGACACCCTTCATGATAGTCACAAGTAATATTAAATACCTTGGTGTGATTCTAACCAAGCAAGTGAAAGATGTGCATGACAAGAACTTCAAGTATCTGAAGAAAGAAATCAAAGAAGATCTCAGAAGATGGAAAGATCTCCCATGCTCATGGTTTGGCAGGATTAATATAGTAAAAGTGGCCATCTTGCCAAAATCAATCTACAGATTCAAATGTAATCCCCATCAAAATTCTAACTCAATTTTTCATAGAGTTAGAAAGAGCAATTTCCAAAGTCATTTAGAATAACAAAATACCCAGGATATTGAAAACTATTCTCAACAATAAAAGAACTTCTTGGGGAATCACCATCCCTGACCTTAAGCTATATTACATACAGAACAATAGTGATAAAAACTGTATGGTATTGGTATAGAGACAGATAGGTAGATCAATAGAACAGAACTGAAGACCCAGAAATGAACCTACACACCTATTGTCATTTGATCTTTGACAAAAGAGCTAAAATCATCCAGTGAGAAAAAAGACAGCACTTTCAACAAATGGGGCTGGTTCAACTGGAGGTCAGCATGTAGAAGAATGAAAATTAATGTATTCTTATATCCTTATACAAAGCTCAAGTCCAAATGAATCAAGGACTTCCACATAAAACCAGATACACTGAAACTAACAGAAGAGAAAGTGGGGAAGAGCCTCGAGCACATGGATGCAGGAGAAAATTTCCTGAACAGATCACCAATGGCTTATGCTCTAAGATCAAGAACTGACAAATGGGACCTCATAAAATTGCAAAACTTCTGTAAGGCAAAGCACACTGTCAATTGGATAAAATGACAACCAACAGATTGGGAAAAGTTCTTTTTTTTTTTTATTAGATATTTTCTTTATTTACATGTAAATTTTTCCATTCCCAGTTTCCCCTCCAAAAAACAAAGAAACAAACAAAAACAACAAAAACAAACCCCTGTTGCCTCCCACTTCCTCATGCCTGCCACCCCGCCCTCTCCCACTTTCTGGCCCTCGCATTCCCCTACACTGGGGCACAGAACCTTCACAGGGCTGAGGTCCTCTCCTCCTATTGATGATCGAATTTGCAATCCTCTGCCTGAACAATCAGACTCCTCCATGTGCAGTCTTTGGTTGGTGGTTGAGACCCAAAGTTCTTTACCAATCCTACATCCAATAGAGGGCTAACATCCAATATGTACAATGAACTCAAGAAGTTAGACTCCAGGGCAACAAAAAACCCTATTAATAATGGGATACAGAGCTAAACAAAGAATTTTCAACTGAGGAAACTCAGATGGCTGAGAAGCACCTAAAGAATTGTTCAAAATCCTTAGTCATCAGGGAAATGCAAACCAAAACGACCCTGAGATTCCACCTCACACCAGTCAGAATGGCTAAAATCAAAAACTCAGGTGACAGCCGATGCTGGCAAGGATCTGGAGAAAGAGGAACACTCTTCAATTGTTAGTGGGATTGAAAGCTGGTACAATCATTCTGGAAATCAGTCTGGCAGTTCCTCAGAACACTGAACATAGTACTACCTGAAGACCCAGCTACAAGACTCCTGGGCATATACCCAAAAGATGTAGCATGGAGTTTTAAAAAGAATCCATGCTAAATCTGGCTATGTGCTAGTATTGGTGGCTTTCCTCAAACCTCATGGCTTCTATGTGGCCATTTTGCCCTGGTTCCTGAGGCTAGCTTTCTAAGCTAACTGAACCAGTTTAACCTTAATTGCCTGGAGCTGCTGCTCACATTCTCAGGCCATCTACCCACTGTGGCCAGCCTGCAGAAGGTCAGCTACTATTCAAGCAACTCCCCTTAGCCCTATAAAATGAAAATACTAGAGACATATTATATCAGCCAAATTTATAATGGTAAATTCCCAACCCCAAAATACCTAAGCAAAGAACACTCAACTCAACAATATAATTATAAGCTGTATGCTTAGGTTGGACAAATATACCACTACACTACTCTATTACTTATATATAAAAATCCTTAGCTACTTTTAACTTCTTTAGAACACATGGGTCTGCTCCATCTTCAATCTGCTTCAACCTCTTCCTACACCTTCTTGACCTCCATCCTCTATCTCTCCTCTGCTCTTCTTTTCTCCCTTCTCTAGAACTTTCAGTTCTACCTTTTCCTTCCACTGCCCAATCACAGACTATAACTTTATCTGATCAATTAGGGTTCCATGTGACATCACCTGAATATGTGATCTACTCCCCATTGGGGCACCCCTCTTGAGGGAGCAGAAAATACAAAAAATATACCATCAAAAGATGATTTTAGTAACAAAATTTTACTTGTAACATTGTTGAAGTTTACTGGCACATGCTAATAAAAACAGATACAGGGTTAGCCAAGCTGATTATTGGTCATTGGATAAAGGTGTTTACCACCAAACCTAACTATGTGAGTTCAATCGCTGTGATTCAACTGACTCCTGCAAGTTGTCCTCTGACCTTCACTTATGCATTCTCGTGCACTGCTAAGTGTGTGCATGCATTGGTGTACATACACACACATATGATGAATAAATAAATATTTCTAATTTTTGAAAAAATATCACCTAAAGTAATAATATCACATTTCCATTCCTTATATCTGTCATAATATTGTCACTGCCTCTTCCATTATCCTTAGAAACAAAGCACATTTGTTCCTCCTCCCTTGCTGCATGGCATGGCCAGTGTGTTGTTGTGATTAAGTTTCAGTTATTGAGCCATATGCAACCAAACAAAATTATAGCTTTTGCTACAGCTGTTAAAATGCTCTGCTTATTTCATATCTGGGATTAAGGTTCAGCTGGGTCCATAACTAAGGGAATGAAGTGAAGGAATCTGCTCAGGAATCTGGTGAGCATGTGTGCTTATTTCCTTCTTGTCCTGATAACATTTCTGCTTTGGCATGCTGATGTGATGGCTGGAGGATGAAACCACATTGGAGGAGTGAAGGTGATGGTTCAGTGAGCTTCTTATACTAATACAGAATTGCGGTCCTTCACTTATATGAAGAAGAATCAGATTCTTGCCTTGTTTGCTCTAATGTAAGTTAAGGGCACCGTAATATCATTTTTAGTGACTCCAATCTACTTTGACAATTCTGCCCATTTGCCTATAGCACAGTTCACAAAGTACTTGCCCTTGATGATTTGAGATTGAACTCCCAAACTCACATTAAAAAGACAGGAATTGGTCTCAAACCCATAGAGATCTGTCTGTCTCTGTCTCCCAAGTGCTGGAATTAAACATTTGTACCACTATGCTTGGCTTGTCTCAGCTTATATTACCTGACGTAATTTAGTTTTATGAACTGAAATGATCTGTGATTGTAAAGGTGAGCAGTTGTATCATAAGGAAAGCCACGTTCACAGAAAAGTTGGTTATATGCCTTAGCTTTTGTTTGGTGTTTGCTGACCACACCTAGGCTTTGACAATAATAACAAAGGGGCTAGAGGCAAGGCTTACTGGTTAACTGCACTCCCATAGAACTCTAACACTCTCTACTAAAGAACTCATGTTAAATTGTCAGCACCCACATTCTGGTAACAACTGTAACTACAGTTCCAGGGGTTAGGATGTGACCTCCTTGGGCACAAGGCACATATATGGTAGGGAAAACACCTATACACATAAAATAATTTTTTAAATATTAAAATATGACTAGGCATGGTGAACTATACTCTTAGTCCAGAGATAGGCAGATTTCTGAGTTGAAGATCAGTTTGATCTACTTAGCAAGTTCCAGGATACCTAGTACTACATAGAGAGGCCCTCTCTCAAATAATGGCAAAAGAGAAAGAAAGAAAGAAAGAAAGAAAGAAAGAAAGAAAGAAAGAAAGAAAGAGAGAAAGAAAGAAAGAAAGGAAGGAAGATAGAAAGGAAGGAAGGAAGGAAGGAAGGAAGGAAGGAAGAAAGAAAGAAAGAAAGAAAGAAAGAAAGGAAGGAAGAAAAAAAGAAAAAAAAAGTCAAATGTTGGAACGTGACATGGTTATACTCCCAGTACTAGGGAAGTAAAGACAAGTAAATCTCTGGAGCTTGATTTCAGCCAGCTTAGCTATTCAGCAAGCTCCAGGTTATTTCCAGACCCTGTCTCAAGATGAGATGGATAGATTCCTGAGGAATGAGTGACACCTTAGCTTGTCCTTTGGCTACAACATGAAAACATACCTACATGTATGTGTAGTCTACCATGTATGTGCAAGTGCACACTCACAAACACACTGATAAAGTTTGTAGGCTGGTTTGGTAGCTACCACATAACACTCAATTCGGGAGTCCAACCTTCTCAGAATTGTTCAAGTGCCCACCCACATGTTCATCAGGACTCAGAAAATGTCTTCCAAGTGACTGTGGATGACTATGAATCCAGAAGGACTATTATTTTGCCTTGAAATATATAGTCAAACAAGCAAGATTTCCAGGTGCTCAGACTTTTGCTTGGGTCATATTTTAAGACATTTTCAAACACTTAGGCATCCTCAAAACTGTTAAGCAAAGGAACGAACAGTTTTATAACAAATAGTGCTAGAAAAATGGATAAGTGCAAGAGAATGATCCAGGACACTTGACTCATGAATTGAATAAAGGATAACACAGCTGTTAGCAACCAGCAACAGCCACAAAAAATAGCAGATGAAAAATTCTGGCTGACTGTGTAGTGTCGGGTACATTCTTAGATGCATTATCAAAAGCACCAAGAATGAAGGACAGCAAGCGTGTATAATTTTGTGTATCAAGGAATGTTAGAAAACATACTGATATTCATAGAATGGGCTAAGTTATTTCAAACCAAGTATCTGGTAAGGTGTTTGAATGTAAAGTATATCAAGAATACTTACATCTCACAAAAACCTCAACTGAAAATGGACATAGGATTTTTTTTCAGTTTTTAAAGTCAAGCTTGGCTATCTTCATGTAGTTCTCAAAGACAGACATATATAGTTTCCAAGTGCTGTTCTCATTAACTCTTCTCCCACAAAACTACTAACTATTATCATTATTATAAGAGGAAATTCTGAAAGCTCTGTGACTTATTCAAATATGGGGAGAAAAACAAAAATGATCAGAAAAGTTTGTAGTAATTTAACAAAATTTTTATAAGCAAAGCAATACAAAAGTAAAGAAGAAGAAGAAGAAGAAGAAGAAGAAGAAGAAGAAGAAGAAGAAGAAGAAGAAGAAGAAGAAGAAGAAGAAGAAGAGGAAGAGGAAGAAGAGGAAGAAAGAGAGAGAGGTAGGAAGAAAGAAAGAAGAAAGAGAAAAAGGAAAGGAAGAAAGAAAGAAAGAAGAAAGAGAAAAAAGAAAGAAAGAAAGAAAGAAAGAAAGAAAGAAAGAAAGAAAGAAAGAAAGGAAGAAAGAAAGAAAGAAAGAAAGGAAGGAAGAAAGAAAGAAAGAAAGAAAGAAAGGAAGGAAGGAAGAAAGATTTTCTCAAAAAAAACAGCTCCCAGTTTTGTTGATTCTTTATGTAGTTGTTTTTGTTTCTAGTTGGTTGATTGCAGCCCTGAGTTTGATTATTTCCTGCCATCTACTTCTCTTGGGTGTATTTGCTTCTTTTTGTTCTAGAGCTTTCAGGTATGCTGTTAAACTGCTAGTGTATGCTCTCTTGTTTCTTTTTGGAGGCATTCAGAGCTATGAGTTTTCCTCTTTAGTCCTGCTTTCATTGTGTCCTATAAGTTTGGGTATGTTGTGCCTTCATTTTCATTAAATTCTAAAAAGTCTTTAATTTCTTTCTTTATCTCGTCCTTTGCCAAGTTATTATTGAGTAGCACATTGTTCAGCTTCCATGTGTATGTGGGCTTTCTACTGTTTTTGTTGTTATTAAAGATCAGACTTAGTCCGTGATGATCTGATAGGATGCATGGGATTATTTCAATCTTCTTGTATTTTTTGAGGACTGTTTTTTTTTTTTCTGATTATATGGTCAGTTTTAGAGAAGGTACCATGAGGTACTGAGAAGAAGGTATATCCTTTTGTTTTAGAATGAAATGTTCTATAGATATCTGTTAAAACCATTTGGTCCATCACTTCTGTTAGTTTGACTGTGTCTCTGTTTAGTTTCTGTTTCTATGATCTGTACATTGATGAGAGTGGGGTGTTGAAATCTCCCACTATTATTGTGTGTGGTACAATGTGTGCTTTGAGTTTTAGAAAGGTTTTTATTTTTGTTTTTGTGGTTTTGGTTTTTTTTGTTGTGTTTTTATTTATTTTCATTTTATTTTATTTTTTTATTAATGTGGGTACCCTTGCACTTGGAGCATAAATGTTCAGAATTGAGAATTTTTCCTGGTAGATTTTTCCTTTGATGAGTATGAAGTGTCTTTCATTATAGTTTTTGGTATCTTTTGGTTGAAAGTTGATTTTATTCGATATTAGAATGGCTACTCCTGGTTATTTTTTGGGACTATTGCTTGGGAAATTGTTTTACAGCCTCTGAGGTACTATCTGTTTTTGACACTGATGTGAGTTTCCTGTATGCAGCAAAATGCTGGGTCCCGTTTACATATCCAATCTGTTAGTCTATGTCTTTTAAATGGGGAATTGAATCCACTGATTTTAAGAGATATTAAGGAATAGTGATTGTTTTTTCCTATCTTTGTTGTCGTTGTTGTTGTCGCTGTTGTTGTTAGTGGTGGAATTATGTTGGTGTGGCTAGCTTCTTTTAGGTTTGTTGAAAGACAATTACTTTCTTACTTTTTCTATGGTGTAGTTTCCCTCCTTGTGTTGGAGTTTTCCATCTATTATCCTTTGAACAGCTGGATTTGTGGAAAGATATTGTGTAAATTTGGTTTTGTGATGGAATATCTTGCTTTCTCCATCCATAGTAATTGAGAGTTTTGCTGGGTATAGTAGCCTGGGCTGGCATTTATGTTCTCTTAGGGTCTGTATGACATCTGCCCAGGATCTTCTAGCTTTTATATCTCTGGTGAGAAGTCTGGTGTACTTCTAATAGGTCTGCCTTTTTATATTACTTGACTAGTTTCCATTACTGCTTTTAATATTCTTTCTTTGTTTTGTACATTTGGTATTTTAACTATTATGTGACAAGAGGAATTTCTTTTCTGGTCCAATTTATTTGGAGTTCTGTAGCTTTTTTTATGTTTATGGGCATCTCTTTCTTTAGGTTAGGGAAGTTTTCTTCTTTAATTTTGTTGAAGACATTTACTGGCTCTTTAAATTGGGAATCTTTGCTCTCTTCTATACATATTATCCTTTTGTTTGGTCTTGTCATTGTGTCCTGGATTTCCTGAATATTTTGGGTTAGGAGCTTTTAGTTTTTTGCGTTTTCTTTGACTGTTGTGTTAAAGTTTTCTATGGTATCTTCCACACCTCACCTGAGATTCTGTCTCCTGTCTCTTGCATTCTGTTAGTGATGCTTGCATCTATGACTTTTGATTTCTTTCCAATGTTTTATATCTCCAGTATTGTCTCCCTTTGTGATTTCTTTATTGTTTATATTTCCATTTTTAGATCCTGGATGGTTTTGTTAAATTCCTTCACCTGTTTGGTTGTGTTTTCCTGTAATCCTTTAAAGGATTTTTGTGTTTGTCGTCCCTCAGAGCATAAGTGGTGGTCTTACTTGTGTTCACTGGTGTGCTAGGACTCCTGGGAGACCAGCTCTCTTCTGGTGGGTATGGAGTGCTGTGGCACAGTATTAGCTCTGGGCACTGTTGCAGGGCATAGGATCTGAATAGACATTTTCTTAAAAGTGAAAATGTGTTTAATGATACCCGGAAACATGCCTGACATTAGTCATAGGGGAAACCACATAGGACCAAAAAGCAAAATATAACAAGTATTGTCAAAGACATGGAAAGACTGAAATCTTGCACAGTCCTTGGGAGATGTAAGATCACACTGACACTTTGACAATAATCTAGAAGCCTTCAAATGATGAAACAATGATTTTGTCAGACCACCCATCAAATCTTTTCTAAGACAGTAGAAGAATAAAGTTACACTCATACAAAGACTTGTTTATGAATATTTATAATGGCCCAAAATACAAACCCTGTCAATCAGCTAATGAATGAATACATAATAAAATGTGGTATATCTTAATAAAATGTACCAATTCTAATGGTACAAAAGTTCACTATGTTATATAAACTTTGGGTCTGGTTAATTTTGATTTGTGATATTTTTGTTTATTTGCCAAGTATTTTTTTAATAAAAAACATTTATACCATTACAAAATTAAATAGAAAATGCTTCCAAAAACAAAACGTGATGAATCTATATTCTGGAGAATTATTTATCCACAAAATACTAAAGTATAGATATCTGTTACATCATAAGTGAATCTTCAAAATGTTGTGCTGAGAAGTACTTTCATCTAAGATAAAGTTTAGAAGCATTGTTTGATGTAAATCAGTGAAATAAAACAAGATAATGAAACAATAGTCCTGATTTCTACAAGAGGTAATAACTGAAATGCATTTAGTGAGCCAAGTTGAAGCTCCACACAAACATAGATAGGAATTCACATAGCCAATGCCCAGCTGGTCTGCATGGCTCAACTGGCTTCATTGGAAATTTCATTGTCTATGTCCACATGATGCTGGAACATTACTATCATCCTGCTGGAAAGAGACAAACTGAGCCAGAAAGGTGTTACAAAGGCAAAGATGGACAATTAGCAGATGTGGAATCAACACAGATTGCAGAGCTGAAGAAAGATACGTGGTATAGATGCACAAGATGACATTCTCTGCACCCAAAAACATCAGCTCAAACTGTGAATACAAGGCCTTTCCAAAACCTTACGTATTGATACCACCAGGGCCCTCTCAGGCAGTCGATACGGAAGATGATGTATATGTACCTATAGCTTAGCTGTCTGAGTAAGAGACAGTGTGAAAGTGTAGGCTTCCACTGGGTTGAACACGTTGCCATAGAAACTCAGACAAAAGAAAACTTGTTCAAACCTCACTAGTGCACAGCATTCTACACAATTGGCTTTACAGGCTGAGAACAGAGTTGTACATTGCTCCTCCCTCAGGGGAAATCAAAACTCGTTCCATCAAAACAGTACTGACTAGCACGTAATTTTATGAACTGTTTTACTTTGATTTCATGTTATCTTTTATTTCTTACTTTATGTATGTTAAAATTTTTGCTCTAGAAGGAATCTTTTAATGTTCATACTTTAGATTCTTTATTGCTCAGCGAAGTTTTGTGATTATTCTGTATGTATCTGCAGTCTTGCTTTCATGTATTCTATGGCTCTGGACTACACTCATTTGCTTCCTCCCAAACCCAGGAAGGGAGTGCTG
The DNA here is from genome assembly GCF_008632895.1 of Mastomys coucha. Classification (NCBI taxonomy): domain Eukaryota; kingdom Metazoa; phylum Chordata; class Mammalia; order Rodentia; family Muridae; genus Mastomys; species Mastomys coucha. The sequence goes on along the minus strand of NW_022196904.1, from coordinate 48,482,607 downwards.
AGTCATTGACCCTACTTCCATTATCAGTCCCTTAAGCTTTAAGCTCAGGTGTTCAGGTGAACAGAGCAGACACAGGGCCACTCAGACTGGCCAGCACTCAGGGTCATTGGTACTTATGCCTAGAGAAAGGTCATTTGGAGAGTCCTTAGTGCATACAGTTCTGAGTTCGTTCCTTTTCCCATAATTGCTTTGCTTTTACACATTGAAGAGGTTTGAACAGGGCTTTCTTGTCACCCTGGCCACCCATATTGTCTGATCTGGAGTCTCACAGCTGGAACATGAGGCCCTTGACTCTGCTTACTCAGCCTTGAAAGACACTCCACTATGTGTGGCAGCATTAAGTTGGAGCATGAATTCCTTCAGTGAGATGCATTTGACATAAAAAAGATAAATACTCCGCAGCCTCACTTCTATGTGGAATCTGCAAAAGGTGAACTCTTAAAACTAGAGTAGAATTAACGAGAACTGGGACTTAGAGAGGGCAATTGTGGAGACATTATTCCAATGGTAAAAATGTCCAGTTATAAGATGAAGGAGTTTTTGAGTTCTAAAACAGAACCTGTTGGCTATAATTAGTAACAATGTGATGTATACTTAAATTTTATTGAGACTGGATATTAAATGTTAGTGTCTCTCACATTAAAAGATAACTATGTAACATGATATGTGTGTTAATTTGTTTGATTGAGAGTACTTTATAGTTATTATATATTAAACATTATTTTATTTATCTCAAATGTTTAACTTGCCAGTCATACTACATAATACAGTGTTTGAACCATAAATAAATCAATGCCAGGGCTGTTATGATTGTGAAAATAGTGTGCTTGCATACTGCCAGTGCCCTGAACAAGATGTGGTTTATATAAAGGGCACAGCTCCTAGGCTTTTCATCATTTTATTTCCAAAATTTGATTTTCTTATTAAAGTTTGGCAGTTTTCTGGTGCTACAATAAATCTACTCTGTGTGTTATTCACCCAATTCCAGGAGTATACTGAAGAAAAATGGAAGAGTAGAGGTAGGCAAGACTTGGACACAAATGATCACAGCAACTAGAGGCAGGAAATAGCTCAACTATCCTCCTCTGACAAGTGAAAGAACTGTGGAATACACTCAACAATGGGGAAAAATTAATGACGTGAATCATTAAATAGCTATTCTGGATGAAGAAGCCAGGTTTTTTTGTTTGTTTGTTTGTTTGTTTCTTTGTTTGTTTTAAGGTGCAGTACTGTGTGTCAGTGAGCTCTGTGTGAGGGTACTAACAATTTGTAAAAGGACAGGCTGGTATATGGTTTTAGAGGTTTCAGTCTGTAACTGGTTGGCCTGGGAGCCATTAGTGAGACAGTTTTATAAAGGTTAACAGTCAGAGGCTGGAGAGATGGCTCAGTGGTTAAGAGCACTGATTACTCTTCCAGAGGTCCTGCGTTCAATTCCCAACAACCACATGGTGGCTCACAACCATCTGTAATGGCATCTGCTGCCCTCTCCTGGTATGTCTGAAGACAGCTACAGTGTATACTCATATAAATAAAATAAGTAAGTCTTAAAAAATATCAATAGTCACTCATTCCAGAGTCAAGGAGCAAAAGGACATACTGCTTAGGACCTAAAGATCTTTCAATTGAATTCTACTTTTTAAAAGACCCACTGTGCCCAGTGAAGGAATTAGAGAAAAGACCAATGGAGCTGAGGGGTTTGTAGCCCCTTAGGACGAACA
>NW_022196904.1:48472905-48480541 GCF_008632895.1 Mastomys coucha | reverse complement strand
AAAAAAAAAAAGACCCACTGTGTTTTGTAGCATTCCCCACCGCCCCCAAATACAAATCCCTGTAGAAGCATATGAGAACAAGACTGAATTGTGGCATCATGTTTGACTTCCCTTACATAAGATTCTACAAAGTGAAAGGAGAATGAGGATTGTAAGGCTCAGTAAATAGAAATCCCAAAGCAACTTAAAATAACCTTTAGCTATGAAGAATATATTTATGGGTTCACCAAAGTGTGGTTCTTCAAGAAAGTGTGCGAGTATGTTTGTTGCTTAAAAATACCAGATTACATTTTATTCATATGTGCTTTATGACACCATTTATACCTCATTAAAATTAAATTTAAGTTACTATAAATTTACTTTCTTTGTGAACATTCTCCTTCAGGAAGCAAGAAGCTCAATATTCTGTTGATGAGCAAGCTTCAAAGCTCTTGCTAAGGGATTCTGTCACTAACGCTAGGGATAAGTCTGCTTGAAAAAGAAATCTTGTTTAAATGAAGTGATTTGTCTTGTTTTCTGAGACACTGTTGGATGCAATGGAGATACCAGCCCATTTTCCTTGTAAGACCTTAACTCATCCTGTAGCATGGCTGGCTGGATAAAGCAGCCTATTTCTGAGTGTGCCATGTCCCACTCCATGTAGATAACAGACAAAGAAGAGTGTTGATGAGCACCATGGCCGCATGGCTGCCATGCTGGATGAGATAGCTGACGTGACTTGTCCTGTTTCTTGTAAAAAGAGATTGAACTCTGTCCATTATTTCCAATCAAATTGAGTAACATTTCAAGACGTTATATAAAGAAGGATAGCTTTACTTTTCTTGTATAAGGTAACATAAATTTTTAGCACTGTGAATTAACTACCAGAGAGTAGATACACACAGAGATGTACCCCAATAGGAACAATTGTGTATGCTAGCATGGCTCTGCTCACCTTCTTTTCTGCTGCACTAGGCATGTTTTCCTTGTAACTAATGATGTACACTTCACTTTTCTTCTTCTGGAATTTGTTGTTAGCAGTGCAGGGCTCCTCTACCCAGTTCTCATAGCCATCAGCTAAAGATCTTAAAATAAAACCTGGCTTCAGCACTACCGTCTTTCCCTTGAAGCTTCACGCAAAGAATTCACAGTGTAATTGTTTCAGTACTTGGCACCGTGTCACCAGCGGTTATGAATATGCAGCTAAATCTCTGCCGAGCTGCAATTAAAAACAAACCTCTCAGTGTCTTACAGAGTACATTCAGTGCTGCTTTATATTACAAATAAAACAATAAAATGTAACATAAAACATTGCTGTTATGTAACACAGAGTTACAACATGCCAGCATTCGCGTAGAAGCCCCATCTCACAATGCACAATATTGCACACACAATGCACACAGCAGCAGAATGCAGCACTTCAGTGATGTCTTTACCTGATGCTGACCTGTTTATTATTATTATTATTTATTATTATTATTATTATTATTATTATTATTATTATTATTATTATTATTTTGTTTGCTTTACCATTTTTGTTTTTTAGGAAGGGACTAGCTACATAGTCCCACTAACCTTGACAAGATAAGCCTTAGCCTGCTAAGAGTTATGATAACAGGTGTGAGATTATACTAATCTCAGCCAAGTGTAGCCCAAGCTGTCCTCAAACTCATGATCTGTTTTGTCTCATCCTCTTCAGCACATTGGTTTTTCTCCATGTTTCATGACAACCAGTCTATGAACATTAACAAAATTTTGAAATCATTCTTTTATAATTAAGAAAATTAAAAACATTCACTGTCCATTGAATAATCAAAAACTACCTCAGAAAGGAGGGTGGCTATTTTTGTTTGTTTTGTTTTGTTTTGTTTTTAATCAAGGAAGAGCCAATACAAAGCTTGCAATTTAAGACTTGGGTCCTCCAACAGTAGACTTGTTATTGCAGAGTGTCAGAGTGTGTAGGAAGGTAGAGAATATTTACGGTGGGGAGTACCAAAAAGCTGTGAAAATGCTCCTCCACACACCACTGTCCTTTCTGTAAATAAAACAGCATGAAAGCCACTTCCCTAAGTACTGTGTCTATGATTGCCACAAATAACAACTTTTGTGGATGCAACGGTTTAAAACATTTTCTTAAAGGGACACAGTGAAAATGCAAAGTGTCTGTAAAATGTCAGCTCCACAAGTAAGGCCAGATAAAGTTCCCAAAACCCTGGAAAATATTTTCAAAGAAAATGTCTTCTTTGTTAATTTTTCTCTTGATCCAAATCAATCTTTTTTCCTGTCTACAAGAAGCTCAGCTTAGCTTCAAGGATAGTGATGAAAAATGAAAAAAAAAATACTCAAACAAGTAGTACCAGGAAACAAACAAACTTTGATATTCTAGTATCTGACAAAATATGGTGCATTTTAAAAGTATGTAATGCCTAATAACACTTTTGGCTATAGGACCTTGTATTATATTTTATATTTGTGAAAGTACTTGGCCTTTTGTCCAATTCTAGAATACAGAAATCCAAAGGTGAATGCTCCAACAGTATATTCCTTCAAAGAGGTCACTATAACAAAAATACAGACATGAACTTATTCATTTCTCAGAGAAGAAAGTAGTAACTAGTAAGGAGGTGGGGCAAATGTTATCTCGAGGTCTATATCTTTGCAGAAGCTAAAGTAGAGACTGGGCCTTAGATTCTAGTTTGTGACTTGGTGCTCTAGGCTAATCTCTGCCATGTTATCGTTATTTCTCACTTCAAAATTATGACAGCACCCCAAAAGGAAGGAAATGAAGGTAGGAAGGTAAACTAGGAGATCTGGGGCATAAAAATGGAACACTGGGTGAACACAACATCATTCAGTATCCCCATGTAGTTAAAATCATGAAGAAGCATGCATTCAAGTTTTGACTCTTCTATGTTCTTTTGCAATGTCTAACCTTGTCTAAGTATTTAGTGGCCATTTTTCCATCTATATCTTAAGAAACAAAAACAAAACAAAACAAACTACCTTGCTGGGACTAGAGAAATCTCATCAGTTAAGAGCGGGTATTGCTCTTCTAGAATAACCAGGTTTGGCTGTCAGTATGCACATGACAGCTCACAACCGCCTATTCTCTCCTGGCCTCTGTGGGTAGCAATCATACATGTGGCACACACATATAGGTAAAACACTCATAAACATAAAAACTAAATAAGAAGGATCTATGCCCCAGTATAGGAGAATTCCTGGGCCAGGAAGTGAGAGAGGGTGGGGTGTTGAGCAGGGGGAGGAGGGAGGGAACAGGGGATTATTTTAGTTTTTTTTTTTTTTATTTTTTTTTTTATAATTTTCTTATTTTATTTTATTTTTCTTTTTTTCTTTTGGAGGGGAACCTGGGAAAGGAGATATTGTAAATAAAGAAAATATCTAATAAAAAAATCTGAAATCTTGTAGAATTTTGTGTAAGTTCAAGGAAATATAACAAACTTACTCCATATTTTGAAGTAACTTATCACATCATTCTGCTATTACAAAGTAACTAGACAGGTAAGCAGGAGTGATAACACAGGGGGGAGCCCTGCCCTTATAATCCCAGCTAAGGAGGTGGCTGAAGGTCAAAGGCAGTCTGAACTATATAGCAAGGCTCGGCCATAAAATACAAGGGCCAAGCACAGAGTGCAGTGGCAGAGCACTCACTCTTCAAGGAGGATAAAGGTCCTGTGTTTGGTATCAACCAGGGAAAGGAGAACAAGGGGAAACAGTGTTGCTTCTATCAATCTTAGAATAAAATGAATAACCAGAAGCCAACCCAGTAAATATCAATTTCAAAAAATGTCATTGTATATTTAAATGTCTGGTTTGTAATGCTGATCTTTTCCCCAGAACAGCTTCTCTTCAAAGTAAACAAACCTGATTCAGTCACTTAATCTTCATATAAAGTTGCTCTGTCTGAGGGAAAAACAATCAGCAAATTTAGACTTCATTAGCTCCAGACTCTGTCAGCAAGTCTGGTAGAGACATCTCCACAACAGGTATCATGTCCCTTCCTCTGAAGCCATTCACAACCACAGGACTTCCGAATCAAAGGCAGCAACTGAGGGAACTCTCAAGTTCAAATCACAGCCAATGCCTGTATAACCCAGCTATGCTCCTCCCGACTTTAAGAATGTCGTCCCTTGTTCCCTGAGTCAGAAGAATACCTGGGGTGTCTGGGCAACAGAAGAACTCTGACTTTACATTTTGTTTTTCCTAATGTCATAACGTTGAATACAGTCCCTCACTTTAAATTGTTTTGCTTTTACATAGGTATAATAAGTTGTAGCCACATCCCAGACTTTGTATTCTTACACTGATATATCTTGAAATATTCTTTGCCTTATAAGTTGGCCTGTCAGGATCCATGAGTGATAAGTGAACAAAAGAGGCTCCAATAGCATTTCAGGGATACTTGTTTTCCACAAAGCTTCACATTCTCCTCATCCTCACCTTAATTGTGATTCTCCTGGGACATGCACAAAAACTCCATGTAGCCATAGACAATGTTCAGGGTTCCCTGGCTTCTCACTCTTACAGGCATTTCCATCAGACCTACCGACAAGTTCTGCCATTCAGAAGACTAATAATAATAAGTTTTTGCCCTACCAATTTCCAGCTGGAAGCTCCACACCTTACTATGTCTAAGATTTTGTCAACTTCAAGTTCAATGATTGATATAAATTCATCTTACAGAGAAGTTCTGGGGTTCTTGCTGGGATGGGAATCTGGGTACATATCATGCATATCATCACTTTCAGAACTCGATGCTCGAAAACAATTCTAGGCTTTCTGCAGAATTTTAATAAATAATAACAGTCTCATTTTAAAAACCAAACAACTGCTTAAAAATAAGGTATAGCAAAGTTTTATTTTGTTTGTTATTATCCTGAGAAATAGCTGTGTCAGGAGAACAAAAGCTTTCTTTGTATAAAATCAGCACAAGTTATTTTTCTATCCAGTATTGTAAACACCATTGTACCTATACTGTCTATTATCATTTTACAAGTTGAAAGGGAAAATTTTCCATCTCCCTAAAACAGACACTTTTTTGATAAAAATATTTTCATTTTATAGGCACTTTTAGGGAAAACATAAATTTAAAGAATGTTGACTATGGGAAACTAATAGATAAAAGAAAGCCATGTATGGTTTAGCAGATTGACTTAGTAGCTACAGTAGGTACATGAAGACAGACGTGTACTGAAACACATCAGTGAAAAGGGCTAGCATGCATTAAGTGGTAACCCTCAGGCTCAGTGGTTTCAAAGCAATAAAGATTCATTTCCGAAGAAAGTCATCTGCCACAGTTGGTTGACAGACTCCAAAGTTTGGTTAGAAGGATGGTCTACCTGGTACTAGCAACCATCTCTATGAAATACCAACAGTTCTGAGGGTACCGTACAGAAGATAAGGCTCCTTTACCAGTCTCTAGAAGGTAGAAGAAGGACAGCCATACTCATCATTTAAGAAAAAGAAAGTGTGAAAATGGAAGGGCCTGATTGCTCTGTGCATGGGAAGCAGAATAGAAGGGCAAGCAGTAAGCAAAGATGACAGGTAACATGGCCTATTTGGTCAGAAGAAAGATGTGAAGCTTGCATGGTAAAATGGTGCCAAAAAATTAACATCAACCTCTGGCCTCCGCATACACATTTACTGGCATGTACAGCCACACACACACACACACACACGGAAACACACACACACACACACACACACACACACACACACACACATTGGCTGTAGCAGTCTGAATTCTAATAGGAAGCAGAAGCTTTCTTCCTCTAAGACATTAGACATTATCAAATTTATTAGAGGGCTTTCTAGGCTGTTCATGGTGTCTCCCTTGGGTTTGAGAATACATTTTTTTCCACATTAAAATCTTTGCTTAAGTTGATTTATTCTATGCATTTCATAGGTTCCAGAATTTTTCACATACAGTCATCTCTCAGAGCAGATTGTGCAGCATGAAATAAAATTATAGAATCAAAATTAGAATGGTATATGTAAAACAGAACCTTATAAAACTTAAATATCATAAAGGGAATCCCCACATTTATAGTCAGAAAATACTGAGAAGTACTAATGCATTCCCCAGTGCTGAAGAAATAATAGCAACAGCCTGCTTGACTCCGAATCTCACAAGATGCTCTGGGTACTATAGATCCACAGTATGGAGTGAGAAATGCCATGATGAAGTTACATCTGGACCCTGGTGGCTGTGTTTGTCAGAACTGATTGATGCAGTTTAGAAGGTTAACTGCTTCATTGATATTAATTCCATTTTAAAAGAGAAAGCAGGGAAAGTGCCTCTCTTGACTCCTTGAAAGCATGATTTGAATGATGCTGTATAATTTTGCAGTGTCTGTTCCAATAATTGGTAAGCACAAGTGTTATGTGTTAATTATCTGGAGAAGCCACTTATGCACAGCCAAGGAAGCATTCGGTTCTTTGCTTGTCAGAAAGGAAACTGGACCCAAGCTGCTGTCCAAAAGCAGGTTCAGGGAAGAGGCTCCAATACTGTGAGCTTTCAAGGCAGGAAGGAATGAATCCATACAATAAAAAACATCCATGGCTGTGTTAGAGTTCCTGTATTATCCATGGGAATAGCAACAAAACAACAAAGCATAGTTGATGGCCTAAAGAGGTTTAAACTTAGAGTATGCACAGTAATTATAGCATATGTAGAGAGTATATACAATCAGTCCCCAGGCATGTATAGGTTATACAAAGAAAGGAGAGGTAGAAAGACTGAACAAAGAAAATGTCACCACATCAGGTACCAGAAAACTGAGGCCAGGTCTTTGAGGGCAGTGTCCTATTGATATGAGGACCATTGTCATGAGGCTTGCTTTGAAAGTGTTGACATTTTCTAAGGATATTCCAAGCCCTGCAGATAGATGGTAAGAATACCATGTGATCCACAACCCAGGTCAGTACATGGCAGTATAGCACAGAGGGGTGTACAGAGCAACAGGGCAAATATGTTCCTATCATCAAACGCTTGAGTGGAAAAAGGAAGAGAGTATGTACATGCCATTAGGATGAAGAGGAGGCTTCATGGATCTCAAATGGGCACACATGCTTGAGCTAGTGTTAAAATTTCTCTTTAAGCACAACAAAGTCACTCCTGGCTTTACCTTGACTGACATTAATAGTCAGTCACAGTTGTTTCCTAGTAGCAGTAGGAGAAGGAGGTACTGTTTTTGTTTTGTTTATTTTGTAGTGTGTGACTTTACATGTATATCTATATGGCTGTGCATGCCAGTACATGTGCATGTGGAGGCCAGAGGTTGATGTTAATTCTTTTCCCTCATTTTATAAAGGATAAATCTAACACATAGAGTTGATGACTAATGTGTCCAAGACCACATAGCTAGGAGGGGACAGGTGCTCAAGAATTACTGACTAATTTGTGATAGATATGGGTTAAAAGTGAAAGAACTAATCTGTAAGCATCAAAGCATAGTTAGACACATCTATGTCTCAGAAGTTCATCAGAAGGCTTTGAAATCACCAGAATATGTACACTAGTCTGGTGTGTTAAGAGGGTGACAGAAAAGGAGAGTGAAGGGTAGGGTAGGGGGAGAGAGAGAGAGAGAAAGAGAGAGAGAGAGAGAGAGAGAGAGAGAGAGAGAGAGAGAGAGAG
>NW_022196904.1:48422679-48472769 GCF_008632895.1 Mastomys coucha | reverse complement strand
GAGAAGAGAAGAGAAGAGAAGAGAAGAGAAGAGAAGAGAAGAGAAGAGAAGAGAAGAGAAGAGAAGACTTAAATCTACTAAAAGTTTCCTTTACCTATTCAAGAGTGAGACAAGTCCTGGTCCTGAGAATGACTTCTAACACATTACAAAACGATTACTGAATTTTCTGGATTGGTTTCCTGAGTATGTAAATAAAATAACCCAAAATTGTATTTGAAACTGAGCAAGAAAAATATTTTCCCAAAAGATTTTGGTTTAACTGTGCAATGAGATGCAGTACAGTTGGAAACTTTTGATTACATTTGATAAGAAGACAAGCTGGACCTTTGCAATTTGCCTCTTCCTAATTAAAAGCATAACTCATAAACAGTCACACTAACATGTTTTTCTGTTAACTCAATATACAGAGATTAGGCGAGACTATTACTTGGAAGTCTATCTTTATTAGATGGCAGAGAGTACACTAGAGTTCATAAGTAATGACAAAATGGATTTGGAAATTTTAAATTAATTCTGCTTGCAGTCACTGACCATTATTACTCTAACTGAACTAAGTAGGCTGTATTTTTAAATAATTAAGTATATGCTTTAAAAATAATAATATTTGGCTTACAATGAGTAGGTGAAATAAATGCCCTTTATCAAATAAATATTCCTTCTCAGTGAGGCAGGATAAAAAAATAAGGGAAACTAGGGGTTATGAGAGGAGAAGTTTCCTTATCCTGAGATCCAGTTGTAGGTTTCTGTTACAGAAAAGCAAGAAGGCAAGAACAATTAATAATTGTTCAAAGCCCTCTCACCTTCTCAGCCATAATCAACAATTGTGTAGCAATCTCACAATGGTATTCCATTTATAGGAAAGGGTATATCTTAAGTGCCTTCTGCAATCCTCTTGGATTCTGATTTTAACCTTATCATATTGGAATTCTATTTACATTTCACACCTCCATGGTAAACCTTTTGGCTAGATCTGACTTCTCCCTACTCTCCCTTGGGACCCACATACCCACACTTATGAGTGTCTTCTTTTCTTCAGAGTGTCTCTCTTTCTCTTAAATCATGTGCTTATTTCTTATAGAAAATATCCTCACTGAAGTTTCCAGCTCCACTTCAACAGAAAACAGGTAGTTTTGGAGTTGTTCCTAATGGTGATGCCATCAATTACAGTTTAGCCAGGGAACACATCCCTAAAAGTCCAGGGGAACTCCCCAGGCTGCTGAAGGTGGCAATGAGGAGCAATCTCTCTGTCCTCTCATTACTGACACTAGGAACTATAAAGAACCACTGAACTTAATGGCACACACATAGTAACTTTTCAGCTGTAAGCTTACATTTATAAGAAATGATCAGGTTTCTATTTGGAGACTTAGAGAGATAGAAGAGGTAAAAATCCACCCAAATAATGAAAAGAGAAGGTAAAACTTCGAGTTGTGACAAGTGAGTAACCACTGGATGTAACACATTAAGAATAAAATGAAGACATCATGAATTTTGCAGGCAAATGAATGGAACTTCAGAATATTATCCAGAGTGAGGTAACCCAGAGTCAGAAATACATGTATGGTTTTTACTCATTTATAAGTAGACAGCAGCCATAAAGTCCAGGATAACCATCCACAGGCCCAAACAAATTGGGTAATAAGTTAGTCCCAAGGGAGGATATATGAATCTCACTCAGAAGTGCAAACTAAAAAGTCATTAGTGGTGGACGGAACGAGGGAACTGGGTAGGAGAAGGGATGAGGAAGAAAATAGGAATGCCAGTGAAGTGTGGGGAGAGGGGGTCTGGAGAGGGATGGAAGTGGCAATGGTGGTGGTGGGTGTGCATCTTTGGTGACTAGCTGGAGGCCTGGGATTAGATCGGATAGAGGGAGCCTGTGGGAGTGACTCTAATCCAGATTCCTGCCAGAGAGGGATCTAGACTGAAGTGACCACCTCCTATAGCCAGGAAGTATTTGGAGGAGGGAGAGGGACATCAATCCACCCACACAACCTTCAAACCCAAATCTGTCTTGCCTACAAGGTGTTCAGGGATAAAGATGGAGCAGAGACTGAGGGAACAGCCAACTAATGACTGCCCCAACTGGAACTCCATTTCCTGTGAAGAAAAAAACCAACACTATTAACGATACTCTGCTATGCTTGCAGAAAGGAACCTAGCATAACTGTCTCTCAAGAGGTTTCATTCAGCAGTGGATAGAGGCAGATGCAGAGACCCACAGCTGAACATCAGACAGAGCCCAGGTAGTCTTGTGGAAGAGTAGCAGATAAAAGTGAGCTGCTGAGGTTTGATCACTTGCTGTGTTGTAATACTAAATACTGGCCCCCAAGGCCTGGTTGCCTCCAGGGATGAGAGATACTGCACATACACCAAGTGTTACTATACAACTTTGTTCCTTAATTTAAAACAATTGGTTGAATAAAAATGCTGACAGCCTGCAGATGAACAGGAAAGAGGCAAGTGTGGTTTCGGTTCCTGGGCTTAGGGTCTGAGGAGAACCACAAGAAGAGAGAAGGTCTTAGAAAGAAGAAGACTCAATGGGTAGGTGAGTGATGAAAACATGTCCATGGGAGTGCTGGCCAACTGGAGTTAAGAGCTTCACAGATGGAACATGGCAAGTTATAACTCAGGGTTATTAATGTGGAAAAGTAGATTTCAATATATTAGAGGGTAGATATCTGCCCAGCTATAGGCTGATTAAGGTTTATTGTTAATATATATGTTTTATTCTTTTATCTGAGAACTGAGTGTTCTAAGGCAGAGTAGGAACCTCCACATTGAGATTAAATATTTACTACAATAGTGAATAAGCCAGAGGGGTCAAGGACACCACAAAAAATCTTACAAAGTCAACTAACCTGGGACCATGAGGTTTGACAGAACCTGGGCCACCAACTTGGGAGCATACAGGAGCTAGACCTAGACCTCCTACACATATGTGGTAAATATAAAACTTGATCTTCATATAGATCCCCTACAAGTGGAGTGGGTCTGTTTCAGTCTCTATTTCCTGCCATTGGATACCCTTTCTCCTACCTGGAATGTTTGGTTGGGCCTCAGTGGAAGAAGATGTGCCTAGTTCTGCTGGGAGTAGATGTCCCAGGGTAAGGTGATACCCAAAGGAGACATACCCTTCTCTGAGAAGAAGCGAAGGGGTCAACTGGGGGAGGAATTTGCAAAGATGGGACTGGAAAGAGAGGAGGGTGGGCTTGATCAGGATGTAAAATGTATTGAAAAATAAATTGTTAGAAGAAAAAGGAGTAAACTGTGAAAGGCAACTCATGGTCTAGCACTTTTTGGGCTTTTCCAGATCACTATCCTATTCACATTTTAATTAAACTGTCTCCATTTCTATTTCCAACCACAAGTCTCTTGTCAAATTCTTTAGGTTAGAATATATGAACCTGGAAACCTCAGATGATCTGGAAAACAGATCTGTGCCTTAAATAAAATGAGTGACTTTTTGGAACCAACCAACTTACTGAAATCACAGAACAGGACATGGGTGTTTGTTTAACTGGAATAGAAACAAATGACCACTGCAGAAACTGCAAGAACAATGAGAATGTGTTTTCAACAAATTGATGAGCACTAAGTGGCAACTACTGATAATATGTGAAGCCTCTATAGTACACAGACCTTGGAGAACTTTTTCTCCTTAGAGATGCCAAGAATTGACTATGAAGAACCTTGAGAAAATACAGAAGTAGTTTAGATATGGGTTTTGAGAAACTACTCTCCTCTCTGTGAGAATTCAGTTGAATTACAGTGCAGGAGGGAATAGGTCAGAATCCATTGAGACAAATTTCCCTTAATACAAATTTTTTTTTAAAAAAAACCCATGATCTATATCTAAACTTCAATCAATGCATTGATACTCACTGACATTTCATGAGACTATAGAAAAAAAAAAGAGAGAGAAGCTCTACCCTAGAGGGAAGGACAAAAAATATGTTTAAGACAGGAATGTACTGGAAAGGGAGCTATGAATACTTGGGAAGAACACACTTCCAAAATTACATCACAGCACATGCTGGAGACTAGAGAAGACCCCAGGATATGACACATCAGGGAAAGCCCACATCACTCCCATTTCTGAAACTTTCTCCATCTTTCTGTCACTCACCACCATGATAATAAGCAGTGATAGTAAAAAGCAGTAAAACAGAACAACATAACAATAATAAAAAAGTCTGGGAAATCTACAGGACCCAGACTCTGTTGCTGAGGTATGGTGGAAGAAACCAAAGCCAAACAAACAAATAAGCATAAAGTCATGGCATAAGAACCCAAAGATCCACTTCTTCACTGATGGTAGGCATAGAAAACACAAACTTAGAATTATCTTTGTTTCTCAAGAAAAATACTCAAAGACCTAACAGAATGCAGGAATGTTTATTTCTTAGATATAATTCACATACACCTCTTCTAGAGAAAATGAAAATGACATCATTTTTTTTTGGAAAGATAACAGACTGCAGGAAAAGAAGGCAAAATAGTTATTAGTACTAGATACATAGTTTACACAAGTAACCATTATAAACCTGGGACTTTAAAAATCACTGATTGTAAGGCTTCTGATTATTATGGAGAAGGTAGACAAGTGGATAATGAGATGGAAAAATTCAACACAGAAATGGAAGCTATGAGAAAAGATCAAGTAGAAAGCCTAGGGTTAAAAACAAAGATAGCGTTAGAAGAAAGATTTGATGGTCTCAAACCTACACTCAATGCAGTACATATTAGGAAACTTAATAATAAACTGAAGAATAACACACTGAAATGAATAAAGAACATATAATTAGCAAAACTGGAAAAGTCACCTAAAGTTTGCAAGAAAGTATAAAGTAGTCAACTACTGCTGTATGGTATTATTTCTCAGAAGACATGAACTGATGATTGCTTACTCCAGACTAGGAATCAACTACTGTTCCAAAAATATCACATGTTCCAGGTTGCTTCCTGTTGCTGTGAGAAAACAATGGCAAACCAACTAGGCTGAGAAAAATGGATTATTTGGCTTAATACTTTCATGTCACAGATCATTAATGTGAGAAGCCAGGACAGGAGTGCAAGCAAGACTCTGGAGACAGGAACTAGAACAAGAATCATAAAGGAATATTGGTATTGGCTTGCTTCCAATAGCTCACTTAGTTTGCTTTTTGCATACAACTTAATACCTCTCCAAGGGTGGCACTCTTCACAGAGCACTGTTCCAGAAAATGCTCCCAAGGGCCAATCTGATGGAGATGATTACTTACTTGAGGTGACTTTTAGTTTGTAACAAGTTAACAAACAATAGCCAGCACATCGCCAAACTCCTGTTAAGTTTTCAGGGGGCTTGTTATAGAGGTCTGTCTGAGGGGTTACTTAAAGGAACTGAAATGACAATGACAGCTGTTTCACCAAAAGCCTGTTCCAGCAAGGACTGTTCATGAAAAATGGAAACCTGGAGATCACCACACAACCTACAGGCAACTTAATAGGTTGGAGAGTGTCGTTACTAGATAGCTCAATTGGTTTGAGTCTCTTTCAAGCAGCAAAGCTGGCCTCTAATCTTTCCATGCAACTCAGTTGACTTGTGAGCGCTTCCCAGTAGTCCTTGTTATTAACATGTACGTGGAGACTGAGGGACCTAGGAAATCTGCTCATTTTCAGGGACTTCCTCATGCCTTTGAGCTTTTACCTTCCTGAGTCTTAAGGAACGTCCTACAGAATAGAATGCTTCATCTCCCTAAAGAATGCTCCCTGACCCCAGCCCTGCCTTAATTAGCTTCCCTCCACAACAAAAAGCTTTAATCTCAGAGGTAGTTGCTACATCATGGCCAGGGCACAATGTTGTCATTCTAGAAAGAAGTGAAAGAAATAGAAAAGAAGGTGAAAGAGATGAAGAAAAATGAGTCATGAAATGTTGGAAATAACATAAATGAGGTAAAAACTGACAGAACTGAAGAGAAAGCCATTTCAGTCAAAATTAGAATTTCAGGTGCTCTGAGTACTAGATGGGACTGTTAGAATCATTCAAGGGGGGAGCTTGACCAACATGGTGAAAGAACTGGCCACACTGGGAAGTATAAGGCTTTAAATAGGAGCTGGCTCTTCCCATGACACAGGAAGCTTTCCCTCCCACAACCCACAACTGAAGGCAGAGCAAAGAACTCAATGACCATTAAAATGTTCAATTAGGGCTCAGGAGTGTAGCTCAATATCAGAGCTTTGGCATGTTGAAGTCATTAGGTTCCGTCCCCAGAACCAAAGATATTTGAATGACTCAGAATAATATGTAATTCAAAGTATCAGTCAGTAAGCCACTGCAGAAGTTAAAGTGGAATGCTTAGTAAAAGCTACCTGGTGTCATGAAGACAGAGCAGTCCCAAGGATGAACTCACTGAGGGACAGACATCAGACAGAGCTGCAGTCACAGCTGGAGGTTACAACATGCTACTTTTGTAATTTGTAAGGAAAAAGAAAAGCTAGATCAGACTTAGAAAAGATGCAGATATTATCTATTAGCACGTGAATAACTACTGTGTTTTTGGGTCTGTTATCTTTGAAATTCTGACATTGGCAAGGGAAGAATCTTAGAGACAGGGTCTTTGAAAGCCAACTTGGCCATGATGGGCTTCTTTCTTCTCATGAGGTTAGAAACCTCATAAAGGAGGCCTTGTACAATATTTGACACTCACCTTTTTCAAATTTTCCCAGAAAATATAGCCAGGTACCCCTGGGACCCAAATGCTATTTTTGTAACCTGAGACTTCCAACTTGAAGAATTGTGAGATAACATTTCCACTTTTTATATAATTAGTGTTGTGTGTTCTCTTCTAACAACACAGAGTAAATTAAGACAAATATTATACTCCTTATCTGCTCTATGTATCTCCATCTGCCTATCATATCCTACCTGTATACCTATTATTAGTCTGTTACTTATCTACTATGTTTCAAGCATCTATTTCTGTATCTCTACCTATCATTTTTTATCTACCCATTCTCTAAGTATATGTCATCTATCTCTTATTTTATTTACTATGTATCTGCCATCTACCTTTATATATATTTTATTTTCCTACCTATCATTTTCCATCTACCTATTTATATCACATATAAAAATGATTTATTATTTGTTACTTAGTACTGATTTGCCTCCTATTTCTTACTAAATCTTTATCTAACTACCTAACATATTCTATCTACCTTTTATCATCCATCTACCATCCATCTATCCATCTGTCATCTATTCACCATCTATCATCTCTATATCTGTTATCTTTTATTTATTATGTATCAGTCATCTAGCCATCTCTCTATATATATTTTTATCTACATATCTATCATTTTTTGTCTACCTACTATCTGTTGTCTATCAAGTTACCTAGCACTATGTTCACATAACATGTTTATTAAGACAGACTATTTGTCACTCTAAAAAATTCAAATCTCAGAATACAAATATATTAGCATGTGTTTTGTAATTTAAATGTAACTAAATTATGAGTAAATGATTATATATTTGTATAAAAATTTATATTCCAAAAAGAAATCATAGGAGAAACCAGAAAAATATACCAAACTGAGCATGATGAAAGTATGAGTCTGCTTCTTTTCTAAATCTTAGAAATGGAAGAACCGATTAATCCAGAATAAATAAATAAAAAAAAAACACTCACAAAAACAAAGACCAAAAATATGTTTTAAAAATGACAGTCAATGAAATAAAGTAAATCTAAATAGCTTTAAATGAATATTTAATCCACAAACAAGCCCAGCCAGACTAATTAAAATATGGAAAAGCTAAAATATAGCTAGATTGCAATTACTCTGCAATGAATAAATACTTTAAACAATCAGAATGTTTATTGCAGAAGCTTACAACATTAACTTCAAAACAAGGTTTGAGTTTCTTTATGTTTCTGTGACAAGCCCTCCTGAGCAAAAGCCATTTAGAGTCGAATTGGGTTCACTTGGCTCTCACTTCCAGGTCCCAGTTCATTATTGAGGGAAATCAGGACAGAAACCATAGCAGGAATCATGCAGGCATGGAGTACAGAGTAACACTGATTGCTAGCTCCCTGATTGTCTCACTTTAGCTAATACTCAGCTAACAGGCCAATATGATCTAGGCCAGCAGTTTTTAACCTGTGGGTTGCAACTCCTATGGAGGTTATTAGATAACCCTTTCAAAAGGGTCACCTAAAATGATAAGAAAACACAGATATTTACATTAAAATTCATAACAGAAGCAAAATTACAGTTATGAAAATAGAAACAAAAATAGTTTTATGGTTGGGGTCACCACAACCTGAGGACAGCATTAGGAGGGTTGAGAACCACTGATCTAGGCAATTCATCAGTTAAGGCTTTCCTCCCAGGTAACTCTAAACTACTCCCAGTTGACAGTTGAAAATAACTAGGACAAATAAATAAAATTAAAACAAAAATAAAAGAATATTGCAGACAAAAAAGATTACCATTATAAATCCTGGAGTTTGTTATAAAAAACTTTCTCCCTTTTAAATGTGGCCATTTAAATGAGATGAGAAAATTTCTTGAAAGTTGAAGTTTTGCTTAAAATAGAAGCAGAAAAAGAAAGACACATCACTCATTTTATTTTATATTTATTAAAAACTCAAATTTAAAATGAAATGTTTCTCCCAAGAATGAATTTGTCAAAAATAAATATATGAAAAACTCCAACTACTATGGCTACCACCATATTTACTATATTTATTGCTTCCTGGTGTGAGAGTTGACTTTGAAGTCTCATGGATATTAAATACAGGTTCTGCTGCTAAGCCATTCTGAATCTTAATTTTACTTATAAAGGAACTCAAACTTCATGCTGAATTCCTAAGTGAATATCCAACTAAATTACAGGATGGCTCCACCGTTTTTCTTTCTTTCTCCCTTCCTTCTCCTGGAGTCGGTAATCTATTGGCAGAGGACTATAGTTACATCAACAGCAGACAAGCCAGGAGGCATGAAGTAATGCCATACTCCAGAGCCAGGTGAGCTGGCACAAGGTGCAATAGAAGCACTGGATTGGATACCAAGCCAAGATCAACTGCTGCTGTGTGTGGTCTGGATGCAGGTGCCGGATTGTTAGGGCTGTATATGAAAGATATGTAGATCCTACTCACTTCTTGCTAGCGCATTGTTCTTGTTGCCAGGACTTGACTTTTGTCCCAGGATAAGACATTTCCTGGCTGAAGACAGCTTTTAAACACCCACAGAATGTATACTGGCTAAGCACAGGAGACAGGAGGGTAGGAAGTACATGGACTTTGCCACTAGAATTTAACATCTTCCATGAAATCTCTATCTTATCTCCAACAAATATGCATGTAATAATTCATACTTTTTAAAGATTTATTTATTTTTTAAAGATTTATTTATTTATTTTATGTATATGAGTACACTGTAGATATCTTCAGACATACCAGAAGAAGGCATCGGATTCTATTACAGATGGTTGTGAGCCACGATGTGGTTGCTGGGAGTTGAAATCAGGACCTCTGGAAGAGCAGCCAGTGCTCTTAAGTGCTGAGGCATGTCTCCAGCCCAGTTCATACGTTTAAAACTTTCTTACCAAGCAACATACAAATTGTGTGTAATGTCTTGCACAAATAATATTGTTTCTACCAAAGATTCTGTGTGTGAATTATCTACTCCTTAGAAGATCCAAATTTGAGTATCTGTTTCAATTTTTATCTGCTATAGCCCATGAAAGCTATCACACAAGACCTTTTCCATAAAGGTCAGGGCAGCAGAGAAAATTCCCAATATGAGATGCTTCTTTTTCTAAGAGAATTCTATGGAAACACTGCTCTGTGGCATCCCTGTGATGATGACACCAAGAACACCATCAGTGTCATGGGGAAAGAATATTCACTGCAGATACCTTCTCCAAAATTACTTCTAGAGTACTGTATTAGATAGGGTTTCTATTGCTGTAAAGAGACAGCATGACCAAGGCAACGCTTATAAAGGACAACATTTAATTGGAGCTGGATTACAGGTTCTGAGGTTTAGTCCATTATCATTATGGCAGGAAGCATGGTAGTGTTCAGGCAGGCATGGTGCTAGAGGAGCTGAGAGTACTACATCTTGTTCCAAAGGCAAACAGGAGCAGATTTGATTCCAGGAAGCTAGGAGGAAAGTCTCTCAAAGCCCAACCCCTCTCCCCACCCCCAGCAACATACTTCCTCCAATAAATATATGGTCAAGCCTCTCACAGCAATACCTACTCCTGGTACCAACTTCTGTCTTAGTTAAGGTTTCCGTTGCTGTGAAGAGACACCATTACCAAAACAAGTCTTATAAAGGACAGCATTTAATTGGGGCTGGCTTGCAAGTTCTGAGGTTTACTTCATTATCATCCTGGCAAGAAACATAGCAGCATCCAGGCAGGCATGGCACTGGAGGAGCTGAGAATTCTACATTTTGATCTGAAGGCCAACAGGAGAATATTGGCTTCCAGGAAGCTAGGAGAAGAGTCTCAAAGTCTACCCTCACAGAGACATACTTCCTCCAACAAGGATACAACTACTCTAACAAGGCCACATATCCTAATAGTGCCACTCCCTAGGCCAAGCATATTCAAATCATCACATGTAGGAAATGGGTAGATACAGTAGAGTTACTTAAGCTAGCTCATGAGATCTGGCAGTCAGTGCCTCTGCAGCACTCAATAGTTGGAATATTCTCAAAATTTCCATATATAGAGATATGGGTAGAGAAAAATCTCATAAAATCTTTCATACAAAACATGCTTTAAATTGCTATTTATTTATAACTTAGAATCTTATGTGATCCAGCCTGGTTAAGATTTCTAGGTAGGGCTGGATTGCAGCTTTGTACTCTTTGCCCAATTTTGAAAATCCTGTTTAGGTAAACAAGTGGAAACAATTAACATTAAAAGTCAGGGGAAAATAATCCAAAATAAAAGCTAGAGGGAAGAAAAATGATGAGAAAAGAAAGAATTTATATTATCATAGATTTTATTGCTATGATGTTTTTACATCCTGCATTTACATATGTGTAGAAATGGCTTTATCTTAGCTGATAAGAATTATATTTTAGTAAAATAAAGGTTCCTTAGTCTTCATTAAAATCAACACAAAAATCATATTTTGTGCCAACATGATCCTCACATTCAGAACTAATAATTCCTTACTAGATGAATAGACAGACATGTGAATGACAGAAAGATCATAGATTGATAGTAATACCATTACTATAGGAAAACGGGAGTTTAGCTACATGCAGCACTGTAATATAAACACAATTTTTATTCAAATCTTAACAGTTGGTTTAGACTGGTTCCAATTTAGAAGATCTGCTCTGACTTTCACACCACATATATTTTACACTCACAGTAAAGCTACAGATTTAGAAAAACGTTTTAAGTGATAATAGTGCTAATGAAATGGTGGCTCTTCCTTTGAACTGCAAGACAGCTGATGTAAGAAGTTGCAAGGTACAGATGCCCAATATGCATTTTGAATTAATTATTGTCTGTCTTTTGCCTCACTAGGCAGCAAAAACAATAAGGCTGAGGGAAGAATTTTGTTCTAAGTTAATGTTTTATGAGTATATTATTTCCAATGGTGTGTGCACAGAATGTTAAGTTCCATAGGATTTGAACTTCTTCATTTAGTATTTGGTACTGTGTGATCTTACATCATTTGTATAGATCATCATTATTTGTTTCTAACTTTTCAGAGGCGTGTCTTAGTATTCCATTGCTGTGAAGAGGAATTATGATAACGGCATCGCTTATAAAGGATGACATTTAATCAGGACTGGCTTGCAATTTCAGAGGTTTTGTCCATTATCATCATGGTGGGAAGAACAGTTGCATGCAAGCAGACATGATGCTGGAGAAGGAGCTCTGAGAGTTCTACATCCCAAAGAGGCACTAGGAGACACTAGGAGACTGGCTTCTACACTGGGTGGAACTTGAGCATAGGAAACTTCAAAGCCTGCCCCTACAGTGACACACTTCCTCCCATAAGACCACACTTCATAATAGTACCACTCTCCATGGGCCAAGCATTCAATCATATGAATCTTTGGGGGACATACATATTCAAACCACTCAAGGGGACAATACCCCTTAGGCTCATCATACATGTTTGATTACAAGAAAATTGTATAGGGTTACTATTCCACCGAATAAAAAGGATATCTTTTTCTAGCTGGGTACTGGCATTAAAGGGCTGGAGAACAGGAACTTCTGAAGCAAGATTTCAGTGGACTAATGTAACTCTAAGCATGTAATGGAAATCGGTTCTACAGGGCTGGAGCACCAGGAAATAGGAGATAGGCTATAAGTCTGTGCTTTCACAAAAAATAGAGAAGGCATAATGGGAATTGAAGGCTGATGATGTTGATGCCTGGCTCTCGAGTGCTCAAGGCCGTAACAGAAGGAAGATTGTGTACATTTTATTTTCTTTGCTAAAGTTTCAGGGAGCATGACATTGGAAAGTGTCTATTGTGTTTTGGGTGACTAGCTCTGGCTTCCTGCTACCTTGTGTCATTGTTGGTCAGAGAAGAGGCCATCAATGGAGAAGCATGGCTTCAAGACTGCTGCCATAAGCCTATGTAGAGTGAGAGCATGCAGAGTCAGGATGGCTGTCCCAAGCATCTCAAGATTTTCACATACACTCAGTCCCCCCCTACTATAGGATCCCCCCCCTACTATACAAGAGGTCTGAGTGTCTTTGTGAGCTTGCACTTCTAAGACATTCCAATACACTATTACTATGGACATATACATAGAGGAACATGTTTTGTTTTTTTGGTTTTTTTGGTTTTTGGTTTTTCGAGACAGGGTTTCTCTGTGTAGCCCTGGCTGTTCTGGAACTCACTCTGTAGACCAGGCTGGCCTCGAACTCAGAAATTCACCTCCCTCTGCCTCCCAAGTGCTGGGATTAAAGGCATTTGCCACCATGGCCCAGTGAGGAACATATTTTAAAGCATCTTTTAAACTCCAGCATTCACATTTTATTTCACTCAAGGAGGATCTAAACCCACCCTGTTACATGGAGGTTCTAAGTCATTGTCATGATCTCTGCCCCCCTCTCCCTCTCCTCTACTTCTCCCTCTCTCTCTCTCCCCTCTCTGTGTCTGTATGTCCTTCTAAATATGTGTTTATATTTGTTTTTAAATTGTTAAAATTATATTCATTAACTTTACTTATTTAATGCATCTCATTTATTTTTCATATGATATATTTTGATCATATTCCTTCCCTCCTCCAACTCACTGATTCTCCCCACCCTTTTAACCAACCAACTTCATAGTTTCTTTCTCTTTCTCTCTCTACAAAAATATCAAAACAGGCATCAATAAACATACAAAAAATAGCAGAACAAAATAAAAAGCATGCACACGAGTGTGAAGCCTCTCTCTCTCTCTCTCTCTCTCTCTCTCTCTTTCTCTCTCTCTCTCTCTCTCTCTCTCTCTCTCTCTCTCTCACACACACACACACACACACACAAAAACCAACAAAAAACACAAAAAATGCAATAAAGGCTATTTTGTTTTGGTCAACTATTCCTAGGCAGTGTGGTTGATGCATCCAGAAACATTCAGACAAAACTGATTTTCCCTTGCTAGCAGCTATCAATTTCAAATGATTTCTTGGCTAGGAGTGGAGCTTTGTGCTTCCTTTTATCTCCTCTGGAATTTGTCTGATTTGAACTTGTACAAATTTTGTGAATGCAGTCATAGTTTCTGTGAGCCGGGCAGTGATGGCACACACCTTTAATCCCAGCACTTGAGGCAGAGGCAAAGCAGATTTCTGAGTTCGAGGCCAGCCTGGTCTACAGAGTGAACATAGTTTCTGTGAGTTTACATGTGCATCAGACCTGTTATGTCTAGAACACACTATTTCCTTGGAGTCATCTTCAGAATCTTTCAGTCTGTCTGCTTTCTTTTCCAAATAAATACCTAAACCTTAAGGAAATGGCTTTGATAAAGATATTCTATTCAGGGCTGAGTTCTCCAAAGTCTCTCACTCTCTGCACATTGGGAGTCTCTGTGCCAATTACCATCTATTGCAAGACAATCTTCTCTAGTGAGAGATGAGCAATTCACTGATCTATGGCTATAAACATATGTTAGTAAGAGTACTTTTATTGCTATATTCCTTTAGCAGAATAATAGTAATAGTTTTTCTCCTATGAATGATGGCATATTTTATCATTGGTTCTTGGCTACTTTGGCAGTGTCACATATGAGTTCCACCTGATGGAGTGGTCCTCAAATTTAAGTTTTTAAAAAGTGGTTGATTTCTCGCATAACATTTGGACCACTAATATAGTAGAATATCAGTCAATAGGAATGAAGCTTGTAGTTGGGCACCAGCTTAATTTTGTTTTCATATTTGATGATATAAGTCAATGATATCTACAGCAATAGGGCCTTGACATCAGGCTGTAGAAAACACCTAATAGCCTTGACTTTAGCTTATGATATTTGTAGAATCTATGAGACCACATTGGTCAAAAACTCCATAAGATGTAAATCATTATGAGCACTAGAGATTCTATTTGGTGACATAAATTAATTGCAGAATTGTACGACCCACTATAAGTTGACATCATTTAACTTTCATATATGAAAATATATTTTTGCATACATACATGCATACGTACATACATACATACATACATATGAAAGCTTCGACAGTAATAGGTTTCCATATGCCTTCTCAAAAGGTCTGATATGTTAGTTGTCCACCTCTATATTCTGTCCTTTACTTTGCCCTCCACTGTTCCTCCCCATTGAATTCTCTTATTCTAGTATCTCGTTTATTCCTGTATAATACTAATTTCCTTTACCATGAAATAGTCACTACCTGATAGGGATTGCATTGAATCTGTAGATTGCTTTTGGCAAGATGTTCATTTTTACTATATTAATCCTGCCAATCCATGAGCATGGGAGATCTTTCTATCTTCTGAGATCTTCAATTACTTTCTTCAGAGACTTGAAGTTCTTGTCATTCAGATCTTTTACTTGTTTAGTTAGAGTCACACAAAGGTATTTTATATTATTTGTGGTTATTGTGAAGGGTATTGTTTCCCTAATTTACTTTTCAGCCTGTTTATCTTTTGTGTAGAGGAAGGCCACTGATTTGCTTGAGTTAATATTATATCCAGCTACTTTGCTGAAGTTGTTTATCGGGTTTAGAAGTTCTCTGGTGGAATTTTTGGGGTCACTTAAGTATACTATCTTATTATCTGCAAATAGTGATAACTTGACTTCTTCCTTTCCAATTTGTATCCCTTTGATCTCCTTTTGTTGTCTAATTGCTCTGCCTAGGACTTCAAGTACAATATTGAATAGGTAGGGAGAGCGTGGGCAGCCTTGCCTAGTTCCTGATTTTAGTAGGATGGCTTCAAGTTTCTCTCCATTTAGTTTGATGTTGACTACTGGTTTGCTGTATATTACTTTTACTATGTTTAACTATGGGCCTTGAATTCCTGGTCTTTCCAAGACTTTTATCATGAAGAGATGTTGGATTTTGTCAAATGCTTTCTCAACATCCATTGGACTGAGCACAGGGTCTCTAATGAAGGAGATAGAAAAAGGACCCAAGGAGCAGAAGGGTTTGCAGCCCCTTGGGATGAACAACAATATGAACTAATTAGTACCCTCTGAGCACCCAGGAACTAAACCATCAACCAAAGAACACACATGGTGGGACTCATGGCTCCAGCAGCATAGCAGAAGATGGCTTAGTCAGTCATCAATGGGAAGAGAGGCTCTTGGTCCTGTGAAGGTTTATACCCCAGTGTAAGGGAATGCCAGGGCCAGGAAGAGGGAGAGGGTGGGTTGGTGAGCAGGGTGAGGAAACAGGGTTTGTTTTTTATTTTGGTTTTTGATATTTTTTCAAAGGGGTAGCCAGTAGAGGAGATATCATTTGAAATGTAAATAAAGAAAATATCTAATAAAAAAAGAAAAAAGAAAAGAAAAGAAATAGTCACTCCTTGTCCCTGGTCCTTTTCTAGCTACCTTACCTCTGTGGTTATTTGCATCAAAATACACATATGCAACAGTTGTCTTTTGAAGCCTTAGTTAGCTTACTTAAGGTGATTGGTTCTATCTCCATCCATTTACCAAAAAAAAAATCATAATTTCATTTGACTTAACACTTGAATAATATGCTATAGTGTGAACATATTGCATTTTTATTATCTATTCATTAGTTGGTAGACATCTATACTTTTTTCTTTATGAATAAAGCAGCATCTACAAAAACTATCTAGTAGTTACTATAAAATCTAACATCACACATAACAGAAAATGTAATATTTTGCTCTTGTGAAAACTCTGTTTTGTCTTCTATGCTCATTTATTATTTTATTTGTTTTCATGATGCTCTATTTTATTAGTTCCTTGTATGTTCTAGATACTAACCCATTAATGGATGTATAATTGGTAAAGATTTTTCCCATTCTGGTAGCTTCCATTTTGCTTCCATCATTGTTAAACGATGGTGTCCATTGTTATACAAATGTCTTTTAACTTCCTAAAGTCCCACTCACTTTTGATCTTAATGTCCATCCTATTGGTGTCATCTTTAAAATTGTTTCTTGGGGAAGCTGTCTGGTCTTGTCTTTGTTGGATGACTATTATTTTCTTTGATTGCTGTTGCCAACTCTGTGCCCTACCCAAATGTGGTATCTGCGATGGCCTTGGTTGACAGCAGTTCTGTAGATTGGCAGGAATTCAATAGAGATGGGTTATAAGGAGTGGCTGAAAGGGGTGGTCAGAGAAAACTAGGGGATCCCTGGGTTCTGAATCTACAATAAGATGCCAAGCCCCAAGTGGGTAGATAAGGATTTTGAGAAGGGAGTCAGGCAGTGAGAAACACACAGATATATGAGTAGTCTGGAAAGATGCAGAATGGATTAGGTAGGATACGGAGGTAATCTACCTGGGTCCCAGTCAAGTGTGGTGGTTGTGGAATTGCTGATAGAAAGATGTTCTGCAGGTTTTCAGGGAATCACAAAGTAATGGAAATTGGCTAGAAAGAAAGGATAAATAGAGCAATGGGGAAAAACTAGGGGGACCATGAATTTGCACTAAGAGGCAGAGTCCCAGTGGGAGAGAGATGAGCTGAGAAGAGGGGCTCAGACTGGCAGGCAGTTGTACATTTAAGAGTAAGTCTGAAAAGACAAGAGTATAGTATGGGGAGGAGGATAAATGTCTTATACATGAGTTCCATCCAGGGGTGGCAGCTGAGAATCCCTAGTAGAGAGCTGTTCTGCAAGTGGCTGAAGAGCCACAAAAGAATAGAAATGGGCTAGGGGAAATACTGGAATGGGCACTGAGGAAGAACTTCTAAATAATGCCTTTTTATCATATTCTCACACCTCTCCCAACTCCTCACAGATCCATACAATATGTTTTGATCATATTCAGTCCCGCTTATTCTTCCACATCTATCTCCTTCCCTATTTACCCAACTTTGTATTCTTTTTCCCTCCATCAAGCCCAATTGTGCTTAAATACTCTTAATGTGTGACCTTCTGCTGGAGCATAGTAGATTTATCAGAAAGTAACATTTTAAAAGAAAGTTGACTCTGCCTTTCCCAGCTGCCAGGGTTGTTAACAACTAGCTAACCAAGGTTTGTCATGCCCAACTACTCTCTTCGTGCTGGGATTTGTCTGGTTTTGGCTTGTACAGGTCTTCTGCATAATGTCACAACTGCTGTATGTTCATATATGCAGCTACCCTGCTATGTCTAGAAGGCATTGTTGCCTTGTAGTTTTCCATTGCTCTGCCTTATACTCTTTCAGCTTCTCCTTCTACATGGATTCCTGAGCCTTTGAAGGCAAAGGTGCAACATTTCATTGGTGCCACTATTGCACCAGTGGACAATCTTCCCACGGTAGTCATTATTGTAAGGCTCCCAGGATTCACAATGGGATTGATGATTGTTTCTTTCTGTTGGTAACATGCATAACACCTACTAGCAGTATGAAATCTAGCTAGTAGAATTGAAATTGCCAGGTCAATACTAGTTTGATTTCATCACTTCCTATGATGTAAGTATTTGGTATCTTCATCAATAAGGGCTTGCTGTCAACTTCTAGAGGGGAACAATGATAACCCAATTATCATTGCAAAGTCCTCATCATACTCAGCCTGTCAGTACATACATTTTTGCCCCTTTGGTTCTTATCTATTTTTTCAATAGCCTTAAGTTGAAATGCTCTCATTGGTTTAGTTCTTACATCTATTTTTTGTTGTTCCTACCCCTTAAGTCGAAGCTGGACTAGAACATGTGATATTTCTGCATCTGTCTCTCAAGTCCTGCTGCTGGGGGCATGTATAGTCATTCCGGCACAAGATCTTTTAATTATCTAGTTTTGAGGTTTTAAGAAGCATTGCTAACTTCTGGCTCCCCTGCACCTTCAGGAAGCACTTTCTTTCTGGAACTACCTTGGTCTCTGTCCTGTGAGCATGACAGTATAGTACACAGTCAGGCAAATGCACATTTCACAAGCTTCCTACAGCAGACCTTTTCCATCTCTATCTCCAAAGGCTGTAGCTGCTGAGGTCAAAATCTTTAGATGCACTCTTCTTATTATTGAATATTTTCTTAATTTAAGTTTCAAATGTTATCCACTTTCCTGAATTCTACCCTGGAACCCCACTATGCCATCCCCATCCCCTTCTTCTATGAGGGTGTTCTCCCACCCACCCACTCACTCCCACCTCCCTGCCCTAGCCTTCCCCAACACTGGGGTATTGAGCCTTCATAGGACCAAGGGACTCTCCTCCCATTGATGCCTATGCTACATATGCAGCTCAAGCCATGAGTCCCTCCATGTATTTCTTTGGTTTGTAGTTTAGTCCCTGGGAGCTCTGGGGTTCTGGTTGGTTGATATTGTTGTTCTTCTTATGGGGTTGCAAACCCCTTCAGCTCCTTTCTATAACTCCTCTGTTGGGGACCCCATGCTCAGTTCAATGACTGGTTGGGAGCAGCCACCTCTGCATCTGTCAGGCTCTGGCAGAGCCTCTCAGGAGACAGCTATATCAGACTGCTGTCAACGTGCACTTCTTTGCATCCAAAACAGTGTCTACATTTGCTGTCAATATATGAAATGGATCCCCAAGTGGGACAGTCTCTAGATGGTCTTTCCTTCAGTCTCTACTCCACAATTGGATCTCTCTGTCTCCTCCCATGAGTATTTTGTCCCCACTCCTAAGAAGGACCAAAGCACCCACACTTTGGTCTTCTTTGTTGAGCTTCATGTGGTCTGTGAATTCTATCTTGTGTGTTCTGAGATTTTGGGCTAATATCCACTTATCCACGTGAGCACGTACCATGTGTGATCTTTTGTGATTGAGTTACCTCACTCAGGATGATATTTTCTAGTTTTATCCATTTGCCTAAGATTTTTAAGAATTTATTATTTTTAATAACTGAGTAGTACTCCATTGTGTAAATATACCATATTTTCTGTATCCATTCCTCTGTTGAAGGACATCTGGGTTCTTTCCAGCTTCTGGCTATTATAAATAAAGCTATTGTGAACATAGTGGAGTATGTGTCCTTGTTATATGTTGGAGATTCTTTTGAGTATATGCCCAGGAGTGGTATAGCTACATCCTCTAGTAATACTATGTCCAATTTTCTGAGGAACCACCAAACTGATTTACAGAGTTGTTTTACCAGCTTGCAATCCCACCAGCAATGAAGTGTTCCTCTTTTTCCACATCCTTACCAGTATCTGCTGTGATCTGAGTTTTTGATTTTAACCATTCTGACTGGTATGAGGTCAAATCTCAGGGTTTTGATTTGCATTTCCCTGATGACTAATGATGTTGAACATTTCTTTAGGTTCTTCTCTGCCATTCGATATTCCTCAGTTGAAAATTCTTTATTTAGCTCAGTACCACATTTTTTAGTAAGGTTATTTATTTGATTCTCTGGAGTCTAACTTCTTGAGTTCTTTGTATATATTGGATATTAGCCGTCTATCAGATGTAGGGTTAGTAAAGATCTTTTCCCAGTCTGTGAGTTGCTGTTTTGTGCTATTGACAGTATTCTTTGACTTACAGAAGCTTTGCAATTTTATGAGGTCCCATTTGTTGATTCTTGATTTTAGAGCATAAGCCATTGGTGTTCTGTTCAGGAAATTTTCCTGTGTCCATGTGCTCGAGGTTCTTCCTCACTTTCCTTCTATTAGTTTCAGTGTATCTGGTCTTATGTGGGGTTCTTGATTTAACTTGGACTTGAGCTTTGTACAAGGAGATATGAATGGATCAATTTGCATTCTTCTACATGTTGACCTCCAGTTGAACCAGCACCATTTGAAAATGTTGTCTTTTTTTCTACTGGATGGTTTTGGCTCCTTTGCACAATATCAAGTGATCATAAGTGTGTGGGTTCATTTCAGGGTCTTCAATTCTATTCCATTAATCTTCCTGCCTGTCTCTGTACAAATACCATACAGTTTTTATCACTATTGCTCTGTAATATAGCTTAAGGTCATGGATGGTGATTCCTCCAGAAGTTGAGAATAGTTTTTGCTATCCTGGGTTTTTTGTTATTCCAAATGAATTTGAGAATTGTTCTTTCTAACTCTATGAAGAGTTGAATTTGAATTTTAATTGGGATTGCACTTGAATCTGTAAATTGCTTTTGGCAAGATGGCCATTTTTACTATATTAATTCTGCCAATCCATGAGCATGGGAGATCTTTCCATCCTCTGAGATCTTCTGTGATTTCTTTCTTCAGAGACTTGAAGTTCTTGTCATACAGATCTTCCACTTGCTTGGGTAGAGTCACACCAAGGTATTTTATATTATTTTTGACTATTGTGAAGGGTGTCATTTCCCTGATTTCTTTTTCAGCCTGTTTATCCTTTGAGTATGGGAAGGCTACTGATTTTTTTGAGTTAATTTTATATCTAGCTCCTTTGCTGAAGTTATCATGCTTAGGAGTTCTCTGGTTGAAATTTGAGGATCACGTAAGTATATTATTCTCTCATCCACAAATAGTGATATTTTGATTTCTTCCTTTCCAATTTGTATCCCCTTGACCTCCTTTTGTTGTTTAATTGTTCTAGCTAGAACTTCAAGTACTATATTGAATAGATAGGGAGAGAATGAGCAGCCTTGTCTAGTCCCTGATTTTAGTGGTATTGCTTCAAGTTTCTTTCCATTCAATTTGATGTTGGCTACTAGTTTGCTGTATATTGCTTTTACTATATTTAGGTATGAGCCTTGAATTCTTGATCTTCCAAGGCTTTTAGCATGAAGGCATGTTGAATCTTGTCAAATGGTTTTTCAGCATCTATTGAAATGATCATGTAGTTTTTTTTCTTTGAGTTTGTTTATGTAGTGGATTACTTTGATGAATTTCCATCTATTGAACAATTCTTGCATTAAATCCACTCTTAACTCCTTAACTTACTGTAGCCTGGTGTGTGCCTCACCTACTTTCTACTCTAAGCCCCCCCACTTGCTTCTCACCCTGTCCAATACTGTGGCTATTTCACTTGTCTTCCTGTCCCCTCCAAATGTCTTCCTGTTGTAGATTATTGGCACAGAGCCAGCTTGGTCCTGTTAGTAAGACCCACTACACCAGTTCCTTGCTCCTACTCTTTTGGAATCTGCCATCTACTTGAGAATCACTATCCTTAGGATGGCATTCAAGGTCCCCAGAGTCCTGCCTTTCTGCCCTCTCCTTGCTTCCTTGCTCCTGCTTCATTCTCATGTTTTCCAAACACCATCTTCCTTGCTACTTTTACATCTAGGCACTTCCATGACTCCCTCTGCACCTGTTGCCCCTGCATCTAGAAATACCTTCCTCCTGGTACAAAGAAATCTAAAGCTTAGTTAAATTAAACAGAGTTTGATGGTAAAAATAATAATTCCTTCCCTTGTCCAGGGAAAGAAAGGTTGTAAATCATGATTCATCTCTGGGTTGATATTCATCAATTCTTGGCTTCATCCGTTAATCTGTTGGTAGATTATGGCTGTTCTTTTTTAAAACATTGGAGCAACATTCTAACTAAAGAAATAATCACAGGTAGTATAATGTAAAAAGAAGCTGATAATTAAGAAAGCAAATCCCACAGGTATCTGCCATACAACTTATTGCTCCTAACTTTACCAAAAGCAGGTAAGTATATGCTATTTTAATTTTTTATACTTCTTTTTATTTACCAAGAGCAGGAAAATATATGCTATTTTTATTACCAAAGCAGAAAAATATATGCTATTTTATTTTTTTATACTTCTTTGTTTTCCTTTCCCTTGAGCCCTGTATGTCTAATATTGTCTCTTCTTTTTTAAATAACACTCACAGCTATGAACTAAATAGGTGCCTTCAAAAGTGGTTTGATGTTTTAGGGATGTAAGCCATTTGCTACATGTAACCAGAAAATATCCTGGTTTGACTTGAAGCTCTATAAAATGTGAAAAATATTTGATTTAAGCTTTTTAAATTTTAATTTAAGGTTATGCTTTGTTTGTTTCATTATTTTGGTTTTATATGAAGTGTGTGTGTGTGTGTGTGTGTGTGTGTGTGTGTGTGTGTGTGCTGTTTTGATTACCTACCTAGTTTGGCTAAAGCTTTAACTATTCCTCTAATCATTGCAAGAAGTTGGTACAACATTTCTTCTCATAGACTTTGCTTTAAATCCATTAGCACTTGACTTTTGATATCTCAGCATTAGTTTATCTTCTCATTTTCCCTTAAAGAGCAGATATATAAATAGTGCCTCATTAAACAAAGTCAGCACCTGCTCTGCCTGGCACAGCATTCATAGTTCACAATGTAGAGAATCTGTCCTCAAATGAGTTCCCCATGAGTGTTGTCTATGAATGTCCTTTGTCCACTCAGGATTCTACATTTTGCTTGAGTATTTAAAAACAATGATTTTTCAAAACAACCTCTTGCAGGATAGTTCTTGCTTATCCGTGACAAATGCCTTCCAAGCTCCATAGCAAATGGCTAAAACTGGATAGTGCCAACCCCACATATTTCTCAGTTTCATCTCTGTTGCTGTGATAAAATACCTGAAAAATAAACAACTTAAGAGGAGAAAGGGTTTATTTGTCTAGTAATTCTAGGTAGTAGTCCGTCATTGTGGGAACATCCAGACAGGTACTTGGACCAGATCATCACAGTCAAAAGCAGGGAGAAAAAAGAATGTATACATGTTGTTCAAGCTGAGGGCCATCTCCACACTTAAATAGTTTAGAACCCAAGCCCAGGGAACCTCACACAATACCTCACACAATGGGAGGTTCTTCGCATCTCAGCTGAGTCAATTTAGGATAATGCCCAACAGTGTGCCCATAGACCAACATGATCTAGACAACTCTTCATGGAGACTCTTTTTCCAAGTCATTCTACGTTGTGTCAATTTAACAAAATTAATAACTAATACCTAATGATAACTCTGTTATTGTCCTACATATATAATATTATAATCAAGTTATGTCTTCCATTTTTGTCCCTGCATGTTCTTTCTGTCTTCTTCTGCATAGTTAATGGAGTAATATTAATAAAAAATGAACAATTATGGAAATATATTCTACTAAGTTACATGAAAATACAAGGAACCATAGATAATTATTAGTTCAACAGATTCTAAAAGGTTATGTGAGTATATACACTCTCAAAACTGTCAATTAAAGAAAGTGCATATGGCTGGCCTGTCATTGTCATGTCTTAATTTCCAGAATCTCCATTCTTAGACTTCCCTGCTATTGCTAAGTAAAATAAATGTTAGTATAATACAACAGGCTGATATTAGAGTTGATATGATAAATCTGGTAGCTATACAACTACTAACTAGCAGATATTATATACAATGTGGATGTAATAAACAAAATGATACTTCATAAAGAACAAGTGATTTAATTATACCAATAAGAAGAGTACACAATTTGAATTTTGTAAATTGTTTATTCATTGAATTTTACATGTAATATTTTTATTTGTATTGGAGTCTTGATAATTGCAACTATAAACAGCAACATAGCAATTTATGAAAGGAGTGTCTACTATATTTGTTGTAGCAAAAAAGGTTTCAAAATTCAGTTTGAGAACTTTTCATGTAGGTATCATTCTTCTTTCAAGCCATCAAGCACTTCCTTTAATTTACAGCTTTGAAATAGTATATACTCACATAACCTTTCAGTGTCTGATGTACTTAACAATTACCCATGGAACCTTGTATATTTATATATTCTAATAAAATTTCTGGAGAATAAAATAGAGCATGAAACAACTTCACTCTTATGGGTATATTAATTTGTGATAACAGAGATTCTTATAAATTATATATATTAAATTTTACCACAGCAAATTTTCTAGTTTAAATGCTGGGTATAACATTATCATTGCAGCAAAGAAAATATAGGCTGAAGTTGGAAAGTAACATCCTTACTCTCTTCTTCCCCAGCCATTTTGTATCCTGCAGTTATTGCTCAGAGCCATCCCTTCCTTCAGTTCTTCTGTTCCTATTCTGATCAGCTGCTATGAAGGTACATGCTTTCAAATTTAAGTTCTTATTCTGCAAAAAATGTACATAATAGAAAGATTATATGAAAGAAGTGGTGTTACCCAGATATTATGAGAAAAGGCTCAAAGGAGCAATGGAAAAGGTGTTTGATAGTCAGAGGGTGGATCAGTCAGATTCCAGCTAGTAGGGGAAGTGGAATGCCAGTGATGGGCATGAGGCTAGACTGGGCCACAGAGATATAGAACAAAGTTACAACCATGAGGAACGTAGTGTTACACCTAAAAAATCTGGGTTTGAAGTAAGATTTGGATAAAAGAATGGATGCTTTATGAAAGTAGGAATTTAATAAGCCTGTAACTTTCTTATTCCATTGCATGAAGTTTTAAGGAGTCAGATATGATGGCTCATAAAGCTGAGTGTTGTTACCAGGACACACTCTACCCTTAGAAATCTAAATCCATACATTTTTCAGTCCTTTATATAAAATGAGACAATCCTTCCATATATGTGCTTTAAATCACCCCCAGAGTTTTTATAATATTGTAAATGCTACATAGTTGTTATCTGGTACTGTTTTATGAAAAATGTTCAGAATGAAGATTATATGTGTTCAAAACAAATAAAATCTTTAAAAACATCCTCTAAATATTTTCAGTTCATGGTTGGCTGATACCACTGACATGGACGTGGAAAACAATACCAGTTACATAAGTATGAATATATCCCATGTGAGAGGAAGAACACTTAACCTTAAATATATGGAATCACTATACAACCTAAAAGTCATTGAAGATGAGTGTGAAGGTATTAAAACTCTTGAAATAACAATCATAAGAAGAATAACAACAACGATGCAAATGTTTTATGAAAGAAAAGACCATGACAGTCTTCTTCACTATGATCTCACTGAATATAAGTGGAGGATAATCTATAAGGGACAAAGCTAAATCTCTGATTAATTTAACACTCTACAGATATAACTTCCCACTTGTATGAATTGTGTGTCCTTCTGAACTATGAGTCAAAATGCTTTCTCTGAGTTGCTTTCCTCAAGGTATTTGATCATGGCAACGGAAAACTAACAAATATCGAATTGATATGGTAGAAGTATTTGCTATAATAAGCCTGATTGTATTTTTTTTGTTCTTTGTTTTTTATTAGAAAAAAGTGAAAGGTTTTGGAACCTTAGGCTACAAAATCCATTAAGTGCTGTGGGTAGAGATTAATGGACCTTCTTGTGGATGCTTGGAAGTTAGAAGTTCTGAAAGAACATGGATCTTGGAGGTTTAGTTCTTGAGGCTTCAAGGAGTGGAGGCAAGGAATCTTTTAGCAACATGAATAAAGACCATATGATATTTTGGCAAAAAATATTGGCTGCTTTCTGTTTCTGCCCTGAGAATTTGCATGTGGTTGAAATATCCATCGGGGCAAAGACCAAATCACATAAATCCAAGTTTGGAACTTAGGATTTCACTTAGAAAGGGCTTAAGCTGGTCCTCCTACAGGGTTGCCCTCCTCCTCAGCTTCTGCCAGCCTTTTCCTAATTCAACCACAGGGGTCAGCAGCTCTGTCCATTGGTTGGGTGCAAATTTCAGCATCTGATTCTTTCAGTTGTTTGTTGGATCTTTTGGAGGGCAGTCATGATTGGTCCTTTTTTTGTGAGCACTCTATAGCCTCAGTAATGCTACAAGCCTCAGGGCCTCATCTTGAGCTGAATTTCACTTTGGGCCTATCAATGGACCTTCTTTGACCAATTGGCCAATGGCTCTTCTCCATTTCCATCCCTGAAGATCTTTTAGACAGGAACAATATGGGTCAGAGTTTTGACTGTGGAATAGCAACCCCATCCCTCACTCAATGCCCTGTCTTTCTTTCTGCTGGAGGTGGGCTCTACAAATTCTCTCTCCCCACTGAAGGGCATTTCATCTAGAGTCCCTCCCTTTGAGTCCTGAGAGTCTCTCACCACCCAGGTCTCTGGTATATTCTGGAGGGTCCCCACAACCTTCTACCTCCTGAGGTTGCCTGTTTCCATTCTTTCTTCTGGCTCTCAGGACTGCAGTCCTTATTCCTCAGCCCAATATCAGATCATGTTCCTCTCTTCTACCTCCTGGCCCCTTTCCCTGCCAGGTCCCTCCCTCCCTCACCCCTTGTGGTAGCTTTCTTCTCTCTCTAAAGTGGAACTGAGGAGACCACCTGCAAGATCTCTCAGATACTGGTTCACCAACCAGGCAGCATATACCAGCTGATATGAGGCCCCCAAAACACATACAGCAGAGGACTGCTTTGTCAGGGTTCAGTCAGAGAAGATGCACCTAGCCTTCAATAGACGAGGCCCCAGGGAGTGTAGAGGTCTGGTAGGGTGGAGGTGGGGGTGGGGACCTCCTCATGGAGGCGGGGTATGGGGAGGAGGTATGGGATGTGAAACAGTCTGAGGGTGGACTGGGAGGTGAGCAAAATCTGGAGTGTAAAAAAAAAAAAAAGAAAAAAATAATACAAAAGGGCTTAAGATACAACTCCAGGTTTGCAAATGATGGAAATAATTTCTCTGGCAGAAGAAATTTCAAAAGAACCCAACAGGGAGTCTGTGACATCGTTATCATTGATTACTCCTATACAACTCAAAAATTTAAAATGGTGATAAGTGGGACAGAAGGAAAATTTGAAAACATGTCCTTTAGAGAGAGAAAGGACAGTGGGAAGTGTAAGGCTAAGTTACATGCTGAAGAGGAGCCTATAATTAGTAAAGAGATTAACACCATCAGATAGACTTCTGCTCTGCACTGCACCAAAACGAAAAGAGTTTCCTGAGGGCAAAAGTCACATTGGTTAAGGGGCCAACTTGTGAAAGGAGATAACCTGAGGGGTTTTCTGATCCTAAAGTGAAACTGCCCGCAGTTTCATGAGAACGGGGTTCTCCTCAGCTAGAAGGGAATAAAGGACCTGAAATAGAGGGTTTGAAATGCAAAGAGAAAACACGAAGCCAAGTTTCATCCCAATCAAGGCTCCTCTTTACTGAGAATAAACCAGGGTTTTTATAGTGACAGGAGAAACTGAAAACAAGTCTCTAGA
Organism: Mastomys coucha; assembly: GCF_008632895.1. NCBI lineage: Eukaryota > Metazoa > Chordata > Mammalia > Rodentia > Muridae > Mastomys > Mastomys coucha. The sequence goes on along the minus strand of NW_022196904.1, from coordinate 48,445,189 downwards.
TTACACTGCAAAGAAAATTCAGGTGCCAAAGTCCCCAGGTTCAGAAGATCTTCAGGCGGCTAGCTGGCTGGCGTACTTAGCTGGTACGTTTGGTCAGGTGGCTTCTTCAAAGACAAACAGTCAACAGAGAGCAACTGTCTTAGCTCCCAGGTGTTAGCCCCCAAACAGAGGCTGCCAGGAGTCCGATGGATGACTGAAGTGAAGAGGGGATCTAACAATTCCTCCCTTTTTATTTTAAAACATTGCCGAACAAAGACAATCAAACATCACAGTTTTGCACAGGAAATTTTTATAGTGCCTGGGTGAATATCATCTGCAATTTATATTTATATAGTATCTCTTGGCAAAATATCTTACCCGTCTTTGAGAACACATACATCTAGTTTGTACTACAAACCGGGTTTATTTTGTGTTTTTCAAAAAAAAAAAAAAAAAAAAAAAACAGCCACTCAGCACATGCCTCTGTCTTAGGTGATTTATTTGCCAAAGCCCTAACTCGTAGAATGCAGGTTTTCAAAATGCACCTTCTTCTGTGCACCCAATACCAAGACATGCCTTTATTGTCTGCAAAGTCCATAAACTGCCACAGTCTTTTGAAAACCACCTTCTCTGACGTTATTGTAAAGCTGCACACCACTGTACTGGAGATAAGTGTAGACACCTGATTGAGCTGCAATGTATCAGCTCTGATTCTGGGAACCTTTACTGAGAATAAGCCTCAATTCAAATGCAAAGTAATAAATTCAGGCTAGTACTTCAGGATTTCACCAGCCTGAAACAGCTGAATGCTGTAGGAGTGACTTTTACTTTTGCTCCGGGCATGAGCTAGTGAATTCGAATTGTTTATTTAGCTTCAGGAGAAAGCAATTTTTTCCAGATCAATCGGGCATTTCCAGAGTGACAGAAAAAGCTGTCAGCTTAAAAACAAAAGAAAAAACCACTTTTCAGCAGTACATTTAAACACATTTACTAAGAAAGCTGTGGATCTGAGTCCATCTGGCATATTAATCTTTCAGGAAACCAAGGAGCTTCATCCTCTTTCTGAGAAAAAATACACACAGACCCTCTGTCCCAAACCAAAACAGGGTCTGGACCATGCCAAGCATTAGTGAGTGGATCTCTCCACTTCACCATGCCATATGAACTTGAAGGTGTGCCTTTGGAGATCTAGGAGGATACAAATTCCCTCCTTTAGTTTTCAAAAGCTATTTTTAAGAGTGCGGTGTGCACGTTCAACAATCCCTTGTCCCATTGGGTTGGTTATAGGGAATCCCAGTTTTATGTTTAATGCCAAAATTTTCACAAAATGACACAAAATTTTTGCCAGAGTAAGCTGGCCTATTGTCTGTCTTAATGACTTTAGGTAAACCCATAACATTAAAGGCTTGTAAACAATAATCAATTACATTCCTAGAGGCCTCTCCTGTATGCAGGGAAGCAAATATAAATCCTGAACAATTATCAATACAAACATGTTTATATTTAAGCTTTCTGAATTCTGCATAATGAGTTATATCCATTTGCCAAATATGATTGGGCATAAAGCCTCTTGGATTTACCCCTAAATGTGGAACTGGAGACAAAATAACACAACTAGGGCATTGTTTTGCAATCATTCTTGCTTGTTCTTTGGAAATTTTATGTTTGAGTCAAAGTGTGGCTAGAAAGATGGAATTTATTATGATCCTGCTTAGCTAGTGCAACAGGATCTGAAACTAACACTTCTCCTACAAGAGCACTGTCAATACAATTATTACCTTCAGCCAATGGTCCAGGAAGACTAGAGTGAGCTAGTATATGACCAATATAAAACTGATTTTTCCGTGCAAGAATGACATTTTGCAACTGTGAAAATAAAGATCCTGCTGTAGTATTAAAATTAAATGTACCACAAGTTTCTAATAAAGGAATTGACTGTGCCATGTACAGATTATCAGTGAAGAGATTGAAAGCATCAGTCACATCCTGAAACACATTGAATACTGCTGTTAATTCAACTAACTGAGCTGAGAGGCCAGGAGTCCGATGGATGACTTAAGTGAAGAGGGGATATAACACTAAAGAACAAGCAACAAGGGAACTTTTGTCTGTCTGTTTTACCAACTTCAGCATATAACAGCTTCAGAAACTGGTCCAAGAGGAGCAGGATCTGTCTTAAGCTGAGAGCAGCACTTGGCAATGCTTTCCATATAAGACTGATTTGGGAGCTGTAAAAATGCAAGTTTACATGGTTCATGGATTCTTCCTTTGCAGCTTCACAGAGCCACTATGACCAAGCTATTTGTGATAGTAGTGTTGGAGCCACTGTTAGAGACCCAGAGAAATTCTTGCATTGAGGCTGTGAGTGAAGCCTGGACTTTGGTGGAAATCCCAAGAAGTTAGAGATTTCAGAGCCCCAGTACATGAGTCAAGAAGGGCTGCATTTGGTAGGTGCAACTAGGCAAATACAGATATATTCTAGGTGCAAAGCTAGAGTTGTAGAGCCACTTAAGCTCTATGAAAATGAAGCCCTAGATTTGAGGCAAGGAACTATAGGATTTGATGCTTGCCATGTTGGGGTTTTCTATGACAGGTCCCCATTTCTTCTTTTTAAAATGGGAATATTCACTTTGTGCTCTTATATGTTGGAAATAACAATTTCTTTTTTAAAACTGATTTAAAAGCATTTATTTTCAGTACAATGTATTCTCATCTTTTTAAATAATATGAAGAATATTTTCAGTGGGAAAGGCAATGTACAACAAAAATATAATTAAAACATACTGAAGGAAATAAAGTATAAAGATTTTTTCCTGAAAAAATGCTTGAAATGTTGTGTAAAGCTTTTCTTTTTAAGAATTTATTTATTCTTTTCTCATATATTACATCCCAACCATGGTTGCTCCTCCTTGCACTTCTCTGAGGGCTGACACAGTGAAGAGATTGCTTTGAGTCTCAGAGACAGCATTTGATTTTGTACTTTTCAATAGCACTAAGATTGTTAAAGACTTAGGGATACTTGAACTTAGACTTAGTTTATTTTGCTTTGTGATAAGGCCTGGAGCCTGCAAAACTCAGGCTACAGTTTAATGGCAAGTATAACCCCACCTCCCATAGGCTCAGGTATTTGAACATGATCTTTAGTTGGTGATGTGAAGGAAGCTAATGATATCTTTAGGAGGTGGAGCCTCAGTGGAGGAAATACATCCCTGGAGTTGGGCTTTGGGGTTTCCTGTCTCTACTTCTTGTTTCCCTCTCAGCTTCCTGGCTGCCAGGCCAGCATTATATTCCTGATGCCCTGTCTTCTCTTACTTGATGGACTAACTATATTGTCCCCAAAACTGTAAGCCAAAAATAATGCCTTTCTTTCCTTAATAGAAAAAAAAAAGAAGCTAGGCTATAATGTGTTTGAGAAACTGGCTTTGAATGCTATGAAGCAGAGCCTTAAGTAGACTCACTGAAACCATGTAGAAAGCAATGCTGGCAAGATTCAATGACTGAGTTGGCACTGAGATGAGAAATAATGTCCAGGCTTTTGTGACATGAAATGCCTGCAGGACACGGGCACACTAAAATTCAGCAGGAAATCTCACAAGTACGATTGGGTCTTTTCTGAGTTTGTGCAACAATCATACGTGTACTTGAGGCATGAGTAATGATGAATGTGAAGTGAGAACATGCTGAGGAGACTAACACCTGGGAATAGAGAGGCATAGGGTACATGGTAAGCAGGCCATGAAAAATGAAACGAGAATCTGAGACCATTCCACCATGCCAAATATTAGACAAGATCAAGAAATATGCAAAACTAATATGTTCAGAATTAATCATGCCATTCCGTATGTAGCCAGTGTTTTCATGTCCTAAGCAGAGTGACTTTTGGTTGCTTGATGCATGCATTTCTCCTCACACCTCACCTCTCACTACAGCCGTTGACTCTCGCAGTACTTCATGCCATTCCCTCAACCTTATCTGCTTGCCTGCTGGTCAGCCTTTATAACTTTCTTCCTTTATAACTTTCTTTTACATATTTTTTCCAGTTTTTGAGACATAGTTTTACTGTTTAACCCAGGCTAGCCTCAAACTTACCATGAACCCCTTGCCTCTGCCTTCTGAGTACCGAGGTTACAGCATATACCACCATGCCCATGTGACAGAGCCACGGTATATGAATCAAGATCAAGAACACCTATCAGGTTCCTTTCTTACACTCAGTACCTACTATATATCAGTTTTTGGCCAGAGGGGGAAAATGAGCTAAGAAAAAAAAAAAAGTAAGATATATCTGATTTGCATTTAAAGATAATTTTGCATTTAAATGGTTTTAATTTTTAAAGATATGTATTTCTTGGCATGTGTTTGTGTTTGTGGGTGGCACTGTTGGAGGTCCAATGACAGTTTTGGAAAGACAATTCTTTCCTTCTTGGCTCTGAATATGCAACTCAGGTCATGAGGCTTGGAATCAGCCTTCTTTACTTACTGAGCTATCCTGATAGCTCACAGTTACACATCTTTACAAGAAAAGAAGTGTGGCTCCCAGTGTCCTGATCCTCAGAAGCATGTAAATGTGTATTGCCACCCATAGCTGTCTTCTCAATGGTTTTATTATACCATGGCTGACTGCAATTTTTCTGTATTATTTAAAATTCTGTCATTACACCAAAGAGAGAACTGAGAATCACTGTACTAGGTGCTGCCTTTGCTGGAATAAATGACAATCTGGGATAAATATGTGAGATATGAAAATATTTGGATGGGAACAAAAACTGAAGGCTCTGATATCAGCTTTCATTAACCAATAGAAAACTACAAGTGCATGTAAAGTCATCCTGTAAATAACATATTAATACATTGGAAACAGAATTATGAAATATAGTTATTTGTGGTATAAAATGCTCTCATGAGTTCTCCTTTTTAACATTTCTAGTTACATTTAAAACACCACCCACAGTCCCAGCACATCACTGGGTAGTAGGAAATGTTGAGATACTATCTAACACATATGGCCCAGAAGTGTTTTCTTTGATTGGAAAAAATTCACTTGATGAAGTATGTGAATAATTTTTATAATGACCATCATTTAAATAAAAAAAAAAAAAAAACAATGTATCCCACTGCAGCCCAGGAAGAACAGGTTTTGGTGGGTGTTCAAATTAAGTAAATCAAACTCTGTTTGGATTCTGTCACTGAATTTCTATGAAGTTTATTCTGTATATAAACTTCATCCAAATCTGACAGGGCCATGTGCAGAAAACAGGAGATTACAGGGGGGATTTGGATAGCTCCTTTATAGACTCAGGTTATTTTAAAACTGAGACTAGGCCCAAGCTGGATAAAGTATTCTGGGCCCTGAAAGCTCTTCTTACTATTCTTTTCAGGCACAAAAAAGAATGTGATAGAATATAGCTGTGTTTAGTTTGCCAGAATCATGCAACTGGATTACCTCCATGTGGGAGGTACTCATGCTGCTAGTCCCACCCTGTCATGGCTACGCAGAAACTCCACTCCTTTTTCTTCCTTGTGAACACATTAAGTTTTTTGCATTCATAGACATTTGTGTTAGCAGCACAAGCATGTGTGAAATTAGGAGGATGTGTAGAAACAGTCCTCACATGTGTGCTGCATCTTTGGGAAGCTATTGCATTGAACCTTGGAACATTTGCTCATGTTTAATTTTTTGATTTGATGTTTTCTATGATCCAAGACGTCAAAAACAGAGTGAGACATCTTTGTTTTATTTCTCTTTCAGAAAAACAAATCACTGGAGAGCTTCTTTCTCCCCCTCGTCCTGAAGATCCTCCTCCTCATTCTCTTCTTCTTGTAACTCAAAACCAAGCATGATGTACACTTTGTTAGCACCCCTTCCCCTTCTCTCCTTCTGTCCCTCTCCTCCTTTCACTCTACCTTCCTCACTTCCATTTTTGACTTTTTTTTTTTTTTGCAATAGTGATATGAATTAAAAGCAGGTGAAAATGTAGCACAGAAGTAGTATTTGTTAGCATAAAATGAACTTATTCAATATTCAATTATTCATTATGATCTCCTGGAAAGCAGGAGTAGGGTAATCTCTTGGTATCTGTATGCTAACTACCTCAGTGTAGCTTCCGTTGTCATGGATACAGCTTACTGCAATGCAGACAGACCTTGACTTAAATGTTTACAGGGAATTGACAGGTAGAAAGTAAATGTTAGAAAACAGCACATTGTACTTGCTGTTAACCTTGCAGAACAGGTGCTGTGGAACTCCTTGTCCCCTTCTGAGTTTGTTCTGATAAGCCATCATATTCCACTTACCTTCAACTGCCCCTTTAGTGCAGAGAGAAGAAAAAAGGGGTCAAGGTACAGAGAATGGACAGCTGAAATAGGCCCATGAATCTGAGTAGGAACCCAAGGGCTAACCGAAATCAGAGAAGTCTCCTAGAACAAGTACTGTTTGTGAAAACCTTGGCTCTACTTGCTAAACTGTGACTGTTGATGGAGACCATCACTCTCTGAAGCTCAAAACCCAGGTTTGCATCATTGCTGACTCCCATATTATCTCATAGCACACTGCACCCAATTGTTCAGTTAAATATGTATTTTTTTCTGCCAGTTCCCTTACATTTCCTTTAAAAAAAAAAGCAATTCCTGTGCCAAGTGGCTGCTAGGACGAATGATTTCTAAAACAGCAGGGAGCTGACATCACCCATTCAGTGGGCTTCGTCAAAGGAACAAGAACTACTAGCTTGATTCTACCTTTTGAATTGGTCTCTTTGAAAGTGTTGGTAATTGGGTTTTGTTCCCTCTGTTGACTAGGTTGTTGCTAAGAACAGAGCTGCCCCAGTGCCGAATGTTAAAGGAGTCCATAGCTCTGCCTATACGTGATGAGAAACAGTGGAACCCACTGAAGCTGAGGTAGCCTTGACCTTGGCTGTTGCTGGTAATGGTAAAATATCTCATGTGTTAACCTATTCACTTCAGTTTTCAATGTCTTTTACAGCAGGACATATGTCTCTAGAAAAGATTCTTAGTGTTATATTCAAGTAAGCCAATGTCAGGAAGTTACTACTAAGTCTGGGTAATTTTATAGGTTAGACAGAGACCTCTCACTGCTTTTGGTGTCTAGTTTCCTTTTATGCTAATACATTTGGCCTAAATATCTAAGTATATGGTCATTAGAACTGAATCCTACCTCCTTACTTCAGAAACACATAATGGAAGATTATCCCTAATATTACATAAATAAAATATGATACAGAAAGACATTTGAAATTTATACCCTGTCCTTGCAACATTAAATCAAGCCTGTATTATGAAGGACCACCTCTGTGTCATGAGCTAAATTTTCTCGCATTAAAATGTATATAATGGAGTACAGTTTTAGAGTCAAAGGGATGGGGAACGGGATAGGAAATTTGTAGAGGGAGACCTGGAAGAGGGACCACATTTGAAATAAAAATAAATAATAAATAACTAAATAATAAATAAAATATTCAATAAAAATGTATACAATGAAGCTCTGCTCCACAGGGACTTCAAAATGTAACTACATCTGAGATAGGCACTTTAAAGAAGAAATTAATATGAAATTGGGCCTGGTATTAGTCAGTGTTCTATTGCTGTGAATAGATATCAGAAAGACAGCAATTCTTTTAATTGGGGCTGGCTACAGTTCAGAGGTTTATTCCCTTATTATCATGGCAGGAAGAATGGTAGAGGTAGCATGCATGCTGCTGGAGTAGTAACTGAGAGTTCTACATGTTGATAGACAAGCAGGAGAGAGAGACAGAGAGAGACAGAGAGACAGAGACACACACACACACACACAGAGAGAGAGAGAGAGAGAGAGAGAGAGACAGAGACAGAGACAGAGACAGAGACAGAGACAGAGAGACAGAGAGAGGTAAGGAGAGACAGAGAGAGACAGAGAGAGCACTGGGGGCCTGGTTTTAGCAAAGCCAGCCCCAGTTCATACTTCCTCCAATAAGGCCACACTTTAATTTTGCCACTCCCTGGTGACCAAATAGTATTCAAATCTATGAGACTATGGGGGGCATTCTTATTTAAACTACCACAGGATCCATAAGCCTGACTGGTGACCTTTTGAAAAGGAGATATTTGAATACAGTATTGGGGAAAGTCAATACAAGACAAGAATTGCATTGCATTGTATTCATCTGCATGCTCAAGAGACAAACTTCGGAGCAGCCAGACCTTCTAAGGCCTCAGCTTTGGAGAGACTCTCTAGAACAGACTGGTTTATAAACATGTCTGTAGTCAATTGTCTTGATTATGTTAATTGATTGAAAAGACCTAATCCATTGTGGGTGACATTACTCCCTGGGTTTGCATTCCAAACTACCTAAGAGTAAGGAAAGAGACCTGAGAACTAAGAATGCATGCACTCATTTCTTTCTGGTCCTCACTCTGTGTATGATGTACCTAGCTGTTTTAAGTTTCTGTCACCTTGATTTTCTTGATATGATGGACTGTAACCTGAAATTATGAGCTGATCTAAAACCTTTCTTCTCTAAGTAGCATTTGTTAGAACATTTTGTCACAGCTTTAGGAAATGAAATCAGGACAGCTTCTGAGACAAATTCATCTCAGATATGAGACCAAGATTAGGTTTGTCTTTCAGATACATTAGTGGATGTATGATCTCTGGTACCATATAAAGTTTTCCATAAGAGATCAGTCGAAGAGAAGGAAGCAATGAAGCCAAAATCCATTGTTCACAAAGAACTAAGACTTGAGCTTATTCTGCCCAAGATCTTCTCTCTGAACAACCAAATCAAAATTTGTTGGCATTTATTGAGCACTTTATTATTCTTTCTGCTTTACTATGGTAGAACTGGCATTGAGTTCCCATAATCGAAAGCTGATGGGATGAGTGTCTATTTGTCTATCACATAGTAAACAGGGGGGAAGAAAATTAGCCAGTTCTAGCTGAGGAATCAGAATAAAACCAGAAATGTTTATCATACTAAAGTTAGCCAAAGGACACCACTGAACTTGGTAGTATCATCTATTAGTGAAAGAAATATTAATTTTTTGGGATTACAATGTATTCAGATGGCTCAGAGCTACTTCTGATTATCTTTAAATGATGGCAGAGTTCAGTTGTGTTCTGCATGCTTGGGCAGCATAAATAATAGAATATTGGAAATTTCCCTTACTGGTAGTTTCTTTTATTGCCTTAGAAATTATCTTCCATATATTAACTCACTGGAGAAAAGAGAATAATATCTATGCCAAAAGTCTTAAAAATTAAAAACAACTAAAATTTAAATATGCATTGTCTGTACATTATTTATTGCTAACTTTCAGAGAAATGCCAAAGAAATTTCAAATTTGTCTCTCTACCAAGCACAGGGATTCCTACAAAGAATGCAAATATAATAAACAATAAAAATGACCATCACAAGTTTATCTAAGTGATTGAGCCCTGCAAATAATCTGTTCCTCTGAAGCATACATTTGTTTATTATTAATATAAAGTATCATGAACTATCACAAAATATTTTCCAACATCTATTTGGTTCAAAAAATTATCCTATATTTTAGTAGTTTTGAATTCCCTAGTTTGTCTCATATTTTAAAGATCATTACATTGCATAGGTTTTATAAGTGCATAACATATACAAAATTATCATATCCGAGTCTCATGTTTGGTCTTTCATCTCATGTGGATCCTGTGACAAGACAGGTCAAGCCAAATATGTAGTATGGGGAAGTTGCTAATTCAGCTCTCTGAAGGTTCCACTCACTTCTCATTTATTTTATTTTATTTCATTTATTTGTTTTATCAGTATAATGTTTGTAATTCTATGATGAAACATATATGGTATAATTATAGCATATATTGAGATGTAGTTGATGGTACTGTAAGCAGTAATTTTCAACAGCAAAGACTTGGCAAAGAAGATGGATCAAAGTCTTCTACAACTGAAGATTCTAAAGCTGAATATGAAGTGAGAGTGTGACTTCACTGGAACTGAGAGGAAAACTAAGAAAACAAGAATGCAGAGGGGTCTTATGCTCATATTCCTTACATTATCATCCTTTCTTTTTCATTAAATAATAATTGTATCATTTAATTGTTGTTTTGTTTTATTGAGTTAGAGATTTGTTATGTAGTTGAGGCTGACCTCAAACTCATTGTCATTATTTTATGCTGGGATTATATGTGCCACCACACCAGGTAATGACACCTGTATGCACTGAGTGGGTTGAAAGATCATTGATATATTCCTCTAAGAAAATAATTAGGCCTGTGTATGTGTAAGTATACTTGCCTAGCTAATTATTTGTTGATTTGTTTTTTGTTTGCCATATCACATTTGTGAATAATTATGAGGATTATTAGATAATGATCAACTTAAGCTCTTTAGCATATTCACCACCTGAAAGTTTTTCCATTTTTTACAGTTATTCCATCCAAAAATCTTTAGTTTCTAAATAGTTTTATATAATGTTCAAATAAAAAAATTAGAGCTCTTTCAGAAAATGGTGTATTTCAGCTCCTACAACAAGAAACAGAACTCAAGCTCAGAATATAGCAAGAAACAATAGAAATATGGAAGACGGTTCATAGAATCAAAGAAAGATTTGGTTCCTTGAAAAAGTTTACAGGATGCATACAATTGTAGTCAAACTAACACAAAGACAGAGAGACTCGGCTGAATAAAATTAGAGAAATATTAGGGATGCAAGTACAGATGCCCATGAAATGCTGAAGATCGTTAAGGAATTCCTTGTAAACTTATGTTTCTTACAAAAGACTGGAAAACTCAGAGGCAATACAATTTCAAAACTCACATAGCCTGTGGCCCTCTCTTCTCCCTGGGGGCTGTTGGCCACTTGCCCTTGAGGATAAAAGGGACAGAAATGGGACAGGAGTAGGAGGGGAAATTTTGGACAGCTTTGAGTACTGACAGATTAAAGACCAAGATCAGCTTTAGTGAGAAGCTCAATTTTATTCAGGGTGAGGAAGGGCTAAAGAGATCTTGGGGAGTATATAAGGATTTGCAAGGTGGGTGAACATTATTGACCAGGGCAGAAGCCCAGAGAAACTTCATTTTTATCAAGAGAAATCCTAAGAACCTGCCAGACAAGTTTTTATTGGCAGAGAGGAATTTGAATCTGTAATCTGGCCATGGACTACATGACTTTCCTCAGAGGTTTATGTTTGTTTGTTTGGTTTTTGTTTTGTTCTGAGGTGGGGGGTTACAAGTGGGAAAGGTCGTAACACAGTGCCTAATTATCAAAGGACAGGAATGGCTGAGTGGAGCTTATTGTTGAATCATGCAGTGCTTCCAGCAAGCTCTGTGCACATTCCTTCTCTAGATAAGGTCAGGCAGCTGTGCTTAGAGATACACTCCAGATAAGATTATGCAGAGAAGAGAAGCCTGCTGAGAAGGGGAGTCCTCCATTTTGCAATGAGTTTATCCAGCATGGTGGACTTGGACTTTAATAGTATAGTCTTCCAGTAATAGCCACACTCAAAATCACATTCTAAAGAAGTAAACAATTAAAATGAACATATTACACTTAATGAGATTGAAACAATAATTTGAAAATCTCCCCATAAAGTAGAAGCCAAGCACCAGACAGATACCCTGTGAATTCTACCAAGCTTTTAAGACAAAACCCAAACAGTCCTCAAAACTGAAAGAGAAGGAACATTACTGACATTCTTCTATGAAGACATTATTATTCTGATGTCCAAACCAGAAAAAGACACAAGAAAAAATTGAATATCAAACTCCCCAATGAACATAAATAAAAAATTTAACAAAAATACTAGCAAAATACATGTAAACATGCATCCAAGGACATACAGTACAATGATGTTAGCTTTAACCTAGGTATTAAAGGCTGTTTCAACACAAGCAGATCAAGTAGTATGTTATATCATGTATATAAATTCAAGAATAGAAATCATAAGGATTATAGCAGATGCAGAAAGGCATTTGTCAAAATTCAAGATTTCTTCATCATAAAAGAAGATATTAGGATCCCATGAGACATCTTAAAATACTAAAGACTAGGTATAATAAATGTATAGTCATTGTCATAAGAAATGAGGAAAACTAGAGTCATTTCCTCTAAAATCTGGACTAAGGCAAGGGTTCTTACTCTTTCTACTCTTAGTCCTCAATGTCTTAGCTAGAGCAGTAAATCAAAACACAAAAGAGATGAAGAGAGGAAGAGAGAAGTTGTCCATATTTATAGATGACACAATCATAAGCTTAAGGGATCATATCTAATAATGATCCTTAGTGAAGTTTCAGGATAAAACGTTGACATAAAAATTTAGTACCTTTCATATATATCAACAAGAAACTTATAGAAGGAAAAATCAGAAAAATATCCCAGTCAAAGTAGCTAAAAAACTAAACTGCCTAGGCAAAATTTTGTTTTCTTGTATCTGTGTGCATGAACATGGGTGTTGAGGCCAAAGGCTGGTGTCAGATATTATTTGTCAATCATTGTATTTTATGTTTAAAATAGGATCTCATTGATCCTGGAGTAAACTGATGTGGAGAGACTTGTCAGTAAGAACCACTGTGAAATCCCCTGCCTCCACTCCTTAGCAATGGAATTATAGGTGCCTGTTAGTATCCAGGGCTTTTTATCTGTATACTGAGAATCCAAACTTGGGTCGTCAGGTTTGTATAAAAAACATTTTGTTGATTTAAACATCTTCACAATTCACTAGGAATAAAGCCAACCAAAGAAGTAAAAGAGCCTTACAAAACAAACTGTAAGACACTAGAAAAAAGCATTTGAAGAAGGCAATTGATGATGTAAAGAATATTCATGCTCCCCTGTTGGCAAAATTAATATTGTTAAAACAGCTACACTGTCAAAATATATCTACATATTCAATGCACTTACACTGAAATTATAATGACATTCCCATTTCCTCTTTCATAATACCTGTGTCCTCTACTTTCCTACTCCAGGGCCTTTCTCATCAACCATCAGTATAACACAGCTCCTGTGTTCCTCAGAGAATGATTTGGAAGAGCAGATCAAAAGCTTGTAAGTGCCAGAGGACAAAGATGTCTCCTTAAAAGATAGCACCTTCTATATAAGACAAGGAAGCCACATCCATGAAATTTCAACAATATGGCTGCCTAAATAAGACCTGAGAAATATTGACACCAATTGACATGCCAATGTGGATGGGAAGAAATCTCACCCAGGCCAACCTCAAGATAAAGAGCTGGGAATTAAACAACAGCTGCTAGAGGGAGATTCAGTTTTTCTTAGGGTTGAGTTTCCTGATGATTATCCATTTTCAAGTGGTTAGTCTTAAACACATATTTATTCTGGCAACACTTAAAAGACTTATCAGTTTGTATTGATGAATGTATATGTATGTATGTATGTATGTATATATGTATGTGTTTATATGATAATAAAAGAATATGAAGCAATGAAATTATAATGAATTAGAGGGGACAAAGGAGAAATTAGACGGAAGAACAGTAGGAGAAAGTGATATAAATACAGTACTCATATAAAATTCTCAGAAATTAATTAAGAATTTGATGTTAATTTTACAAAGATATAAAATGACAGCAAATTCTGTAAGAATAAGGGAAAATGAAACTCTTACTCTCTGCTGGTCATTTCATAAACTGGTAGAAACACTAGGCAAATCAGTGTGGAGGTTTCTCACTTCCATACCCTATGCCATATATATTTTCACTGGTGCTCCCTCTGTTAATAACAGCCGGGAAACAGAATCAATCTAGTTGTTGATCAGCTGGTGAATGAGTAAAGATAATGAGGTATTTACACACAATGAAATTTTCTTTAGCTGTACAGAAGACATAAAGCTATGATTTGTTTTAGGAAAATGAATGGATTTTGTAGGTATTATATTAAGCAACATAGCCCACACTCAGGAAGACAACTCATGTTCTCTCTCATATGTAGATTCTAGGTTTTAGGCTGATATAAATGTACATATGTGGGTATTGATGAAACTATAGTTCATGACACTAGAAGGTGACCATAAATAGGATAAAGACATGTGGAGGTGGGTGGGAAGAAAGGACGATAGAAGATATGTGACACAAGATCCAAAAAGATTCTTCTGGAGAGGAAAGGGGAACTAGAGAAACAAAGGATAAGAAAAACTAAAGGAGGATCAATAAAAAAAATATGACTGAAAAATGTGCAAAGAATCTCAATATATTGTATGCATATATATATTACAAATATATTAAGGAGAAGCTATGTCATGAATATTTTGAGAAATATAATATATACTGATGCTGATGTCATCTCTGCTCCCCTGCCATGCCACACAACACTGTAACTATAACTTTTTCTTTCAATTTACATGTAAATGTGACATTGGATTGTGCCCAGAATATAAAAAAAAATCACTCAATTTGATGGCAAGAAAAAAAATGCCATGAAATTTAATTTTTTAAAAAAAATGGCTAAATTTTAAGCAGACATTCCTCAAAAGGAGATACACAAATGGTCAACATATATATTTCCAAAAGGTTAATGTCATTAACCAACAGACATATCCAAAACAAAACGATTAGATATTATTTCATCCCAGGTAAGAAAGAATGTACAAAAGGTGGACCTCTTATTCACTGTTGGTGGAAATGCATATTAGCACAGCTCTTGTGTAAAACGGTAGAGGGTACTCAGAAAACTAAAGATGGAACTGCTGTATGATCCCGCTACACCAGCAGTGTTGCAAGAACAGCAGCCCAGGCTTATTTTGTGTAGTGCTAGTTGAATTGCTGTCATTTCTTTGAAAGAATATGTTGAAAGAATCCCATTGCAAGTAGCCTTTTGAAATTCTTACTGTAGAATTTAACCATTTGCCCAACAACAAACACTTTACTCAATTGACATTTCTACTTAGACTTCCCTAATTATATACTATAACTAAAGAAAATCCATGTGTAAAACTTTGAGACACAAATAGAATGCCATAAAATTCACTGATTTAAACTGTAAAATGTTAGTTTTTAGAATTTTACATCTCAATTATGCAGCCATTGCCACAATCTAACTTTGTATTTTTCTAATCCTACAAAGAAATATAATGTATATTAGCCCATCTACTCCCATGGCCATTGATCTGAACCAGCATCTTGCTCTTCAGTGACATGGACCTGTGAAAGGGGATATAATATCAGAAGATAGAAAGGATTAAAGGTAGAGAACATAAGAGAGATTGGATCAAGAGGTCTTGCACAACTATATCTTATGCCAAGCAAGCTTACTAAGGAGTATAGCATCTTATCTCCAGGGGAAAATGGGAGAGAGTCAACAGAAGTTATCATACAACAGGGATAAGTCAGCCGGAAGCTATTCAAACAATCTTTCCAAAGGGGAACATAGAGTATCTAAAGAACATTACAAACTGAGCATATAGTGACTTTGAGACTGGTAAGTACAGTCCCTTCGAGGGGAAAGAGTTGGGTTCTCATGATGTGAAGCCACAGCTCTCTGAAGACCGTGGTTCGAGGCCATTACTAGGTCTGCCATGCATGCCCCTGCTTTTAGAAGGGCTAAATTTGCTCTCTATGATTCAATGCCTCAGTTGATCAGTACATCCCTCAAAAGTCCTGACAGTTGCTAATTCACTTTGTCTTGTTCTGACACCTATTCCACCTATCTGATTAGACTTTCTTTCACCTGTTTACTGCCTATAGCAAATTAAGGGCTTGCATTCTGGTTTGCAGCTAATGGCGTCCTTAGGTGTTTATACTAACATGCATTCTCCAGAACTGCCTGACAATTTACCCAACAATGCCCCTGCCAGCTTGCCATTTATTGACTTGATATTGTGTAGAGCTGTGTGTTACTTTGTGCTTATTTGGGGACATTGACGTAGGTGTGTGCTTCTAATAAATTCTTGTCTGGTTTTCTAGACATGTAAATATTTCCATTGGAATCTTTTCTATGTTTGACTTCAGCTGGACTCAAAAATATAAATGAACTATTATAGAGTCAAATATTTCTACATCACTGCATTTGAGAATTAATTTATATTCCACACTGAGTTTTGAACATCCGTAGACTGCTAGCAATTTTATCTTTCACTGTTAATATAATTGTTAGTGTGTTTACACTGGTAATACCCATTTCTTTTAATGAAATATCTGTGGACTTACCTATCTCCTTGAATTTACAAATACATCACATTCATCTATCACTTATCTGCCTTTTTAATATACTTAAATATCTGGCATACATTCATAATTTTGGTGAGGTCAATATAGTTTTGGGTAATTTTAGAATTGAAATATGTAGCATATGGTAATCTTTGATGTACTAATCTTCCTATAATTTTTTATAATAACCATGTTTTGTTATTGCTTGCTTTGTATATATTATTGATATATACATATTTTCTCCATTTGTCTGAATATCTTTCACTGTAACACTTTGTAACCAATTTCTAGATTTCAGTGTAATACTTTTTACCTACTTTCTGGATGTACCGACATTTCTCATCAATCTTTGAGAGCTCTCCAAACTCTGTCTCTTTTCCAATGGAGCACAGACTCATCCTCATATGAACCTTGAGATTTTTCTGTTCCTTGCACAATTTGTCTATTTGAAGAAGTTGTATCTTTCCATATATTTTTTCAAAGAGGAGTCTTAAAAGGCTAACTTATTTTTGAATTCAAGTATCAGAAACTGTCAAGTTGAACTTCCTTTGTACTTTACACTTTGTTGAGTTAAGGTTTCGGAGAGTTTACTCTGACACCAGTATCACAAAATTGTTGATACAGAGACTACAGACCCTAATTTCTTTTATTAGTGAAGTATTTATATGTCACCTCACTTGGTGAAGATGAGTTGAGAATCTTCTCGTGGTCTTTGGTGTTCTTAAATTTCATTGATTTAACATTATTCAGTCTACTTTCAAGGTGGTAATAGAGTCTGGCATTTTGTGAATTTATGTTAAATCTCAGAAGTAACTCATTATAGCTGAAACTATAGCACCTTGGTCATCTTCCTGATTTTTAGTGGTAGAATTCCAATCATTTTAATCTTCATTCTTCTTCAACAATTATTGATATTTTATCTTCTTTCTTTTAGTTTCTTTGGATTCTAATTTGTTTGAGGTATACTCTTATCATTTTTCAGTGGCTGATGTCAAACTTATCAATCTCCTGCCTTAGTCTTCTGAGTGGTATGATTATAGAAATCCACAACTACACCTGATCCTTTGAACTACAATTTCCTGGATATTATTTTTTATTGGATATTTTCTTTATTTTCATTTCAAATGTTATCCCCTTTCCTGGCTTCCCCCTCCCAGAAACCCTCAATCCCATCCTCCTCCCCTTGCTTCTATGAGGGTGTTTCTCCACCAAACCACCCACTCAAGCCTACCCATCCTCAGTCCCCCTACACTGAGGCATCTATCTAGCTTTTATATGACCAAGATTCTCTCCTCCCATTGATGCCTAAGAAAACAATCCTCTACTACATATGCACCTGGAGTCATGTGTAGTTCTTTATTGGTACCTTAGTCCCTGGGAGCTACGGGGTCTGGTTGGTTGTTGTTGTTCTTCCTATGGGGTTGCAAACCCCTTCAACTCCTTCAATCCTTTATCTAACTCCTCCATTGGGGATCCAGCGCTCAGTCCAAGAGGTTGGCTGTGAACATACACCTCTTTATTTGTAAGGCTCTGGCAGGGCCTTTCAGGAGACAGCCATATCAGGCTCCTTTCAGCATGCACTTTTTGGCATTCACAATAGTGTCAGGTTTTGGTAACTATATATGGGATAAGTACCCAGGTGGGACAGTCTCTGGATGGCCTTTCCTTCAGTCTCTGCTCTACACTTTGTCTTTATATTTGCTCCTATGAGTATTTTGTTCCCCTTTCTAAGAAGGACCAAAGCACCCACACTTTGATCTTCTTTCTCAAGCTTAATGTGTTCTATGAATTTTATCTTGGGTACTTGGATCTCTTGGGCTAATATCCACTTATCAGTGAGTACATACCATGTGTGTTCTTTTGTGACTGGGTTACCTTATGCAGGATTATATTTTCTAGTTCCATCCATTTGCCTAAGAATTTCATGAATTTATCATTTTTTAATGGCTGAGTAGTACTCCATTGTGTAAATGTACCACATTTTTCTATATCCAGTCCTCTGCTGAAGAACATCTGGGTTCTTTCCTGCTTCTAGCTATTATAAATAAGGCTTCTATGAATGTGTCCTTGTTATATGTTGGAGCATCTTTTGGGTATATTTCCAGGAGTGGTGTAGCTGGGTCTGCAGGTTGTACTATGTCCAATTTTCTGAGGAACTGCTAGACTGATTTCCACAGTGGTTGTAACAGCTTACAATCCCACCAATAATGGAGGAGTGTCTCTCTTTCTCCAGATCTTTGCCAGCATTTACTGTCACCTGAGTTTTTGATCTTAGCCATTCTGAGTTGTGTGAGGTACAATCTCAGGGTTATTTTGATTTGCATTTCCCTGATGACTAAGGATGTTGAACATTTCTTTAGGTGCTCCTCTGCCATTTAATATTCCTCAGTTGAAAATTCTTTGTAAAGCTCTGTACTCCATTTTTAAATAGAGTTATTTGATTCTCTGGAGTCTATCTTCTTGAGTTCTTTGATTATATTGGATATTAGCCCTCTATCAGATGTAGGATTGGTAAAGATCTTTCCCAATCTGTGGGTTTCCATTTTGTCCTATTGACAGTGTCCTTTGCCTTACAGAAGCTATGCAATTTTATGTGGTCCCATTTGCCAATTCCTGATCTTAGAGCATAACCCATTGTGTTCTGTTCAGGAAAAGTTCCCTGTGCCCATGTGTTGGAGGATCCTCCCCACTTTCTCCTCTATAAGTTTCAGTGTATCTGGTTTTAAGTGGAGGTTCCTGATCCACTTGGACTTGTGCTTCATACAAGAAGATAAGAATGGCTCGACTTGTATTTTATGTACCACTCTAGTGTCTGAGCATTTAGCATTTATAACACTTAAAAAAAAATTTCAGAACCACTGTGTTGTCTTCTAAGTGTTCCTCTCTTCTCTAATATAAATGTCTTCATTCTTGATTTTAAAGGGGAACTGTTAGTTATGGAGGCACGTACTTATAAGTTTATCACATGGAATACTGAAGCAAGACGATCAGTGTGAGTGTTTAAGTGTCCAACCTTGGCTATGTAATGATTTCCCTGGCTAGCTAGAGCTATATATGGATTCTGTCTCAAAACACATACATTTATTAATTTAACAAACTGTGGCTTCCGAGGGCTTTGGTGCTCACTCATGGGAGATGTGATCCATGCTCCACACTGTGCATCAGCTCTGCTTCCATTAGTGACTTGCTTTCTTCTGCTTTTATCTCTCACACTCTACACATTTTCCTCTGGTACCTGGAAGTTCTTCGGTGGCTGCCTGTATTGAAAGCTAGACACTAATAAGCAGCTGGGATGTTCTTTGCACACATTCAAACCATGGATTCCAGTGACAACTCAGTACTACCACAAACAGCCCTGTATTGTTCATGTTCTTGCCTTTGTCTTCATCACCATGTTCTGCCTCTCCAAAGCCAGTACTCATGTTTAATGCATTTGGGAGAATAAAGAAATCTAAGGGTTTACTTAATATCTTCATTGCAGCTTGTGATTTATATTTTCAGTGTAATAAATCAATTATCACCCTTTTCCTTCTTTGCAACATCTTACTGCTAACTTCTTGTTTATCATTTTGGATTCATGAGTTTATACCTTATATGTTCTTCATTTTCGTAGCTTTAGAAGAGAGGGCTTATAAATAAAACCTCTGCTGTAGTGATTTCCTCAGTCACAACCATTTTGTATAGCTTAGACACCCCTAACTCACAAGCAGACACGAAATCAATCACAAACCAACTCTGTGGATTATAAGTAGAGACTCACGTCCAGTATAACAAATACACAGAGAGTTCATCCTGAATACAACCAGGAAAATTTAGAATATCTTCACTCTTCAGTTTTTGCCTCAGGTTTAAATATAAGTTCAAGGGAACTTTTTCTTATAGAATTCAAAAAACAGAACAAACTAACAAAGCCAAAAAACTGAGCACAATGAGCACAAATTGAGCAGACACATGCTGGGTTTTTCCATGATGGCCCTTTGAGCACTCTAAACAATCCTATTAACATTACAGGTTAGAAAAGTGAGACTAGAAAGATTTATCTGAAAATATTTGTTACCTAGTGAGGAAATTACAGAGTTTGAGTTGAAATATAGGTTCATTTTTCTTCAAAGCCCTAATTTGACTGTACAAATGCAGAGAATGAAATAACGGTCTTCCTGTTTGCTAAGAGGTAGCCTTCTCCAGTCTTTAGGAAAATACTCTCTAGTTCACATAATGCATAAGGTCCATTTTCATTTTGCACCTCACTGACAAATATTCCATTGTGGTGCTTTCTACAATATTCCCACACATGTATCTACTATGTGCACAGAATTAAGGAAGAGAAAAACCTCTTTGTGAGGTTTCCCTTCCTCCTTCAATTACCATGGCATAGCAGATTTCGGCCCAAATTTCTTTCTCTTGGGCAGACATTGCTTTGGGTCTCAGTGGGTAAGCTCTGAAGCAATACCATTAGCATTTTGTCAGCTCACTATTATCTCCCTTGACCTCTTGTAGGGTACTGGATGACTACCGATACTGTGAAAGAAAATCTTGGATTAATGTTAGGGAAACATGAATAGCAAAGCCAAGAATCTGCCACTTGTGTATTTTATTACTGATTTATTTTAATGCATTACATATTTTCTCTTGTTGCTTATACTGTAAACCTCTGTGAGCTTCCATTTATTACTGTGCTCAGTCCCCAGTGTTTAAAGACAAAAGATGTGTTGATTTGAAAATATTTAAATAACATTTATCCCAAATTGTTGAGCAGGGTATGATTGGGACTATTATTTCAGACATGTCTAGTCTTCGGCCTATGGATCACATGAATCCCAGGATACAAAGCAATCAGTGGTGTTTGGAGAGGACAGTTCTAAACAATGTCCATAAAATCAAAGACCTGTTCCCATGAAGGTTCTTTCACATTGCTCATGGGCCTTCCTTTTATCCAGATTGTCTGCAATGTGACTTACTCAGAAAGCATGGGATGTTAGGAAGATGAATTTCAGATGTCAGGCTATTCTCTGTATGAAAAATGTATTTTCAGTCGTGCTTAAGCAAGAAAGTGACAATTCCCATTTTTGTCAAGACTCTTCTCCTTATTATAAACACAGCAACCTCTTTCACAGACCTTATAGTGAGAACTCTGCTTTGTCACAGGAGCAAGGATTCAAACACATCTTCAGAACATTTGGATTTAATCTAAATAAATTATAGCTAAATTCTACTGAAATAATAGAACAGCAAATATAAATAGCTGCTGTCAGGTGTTCCCTATTTCACTAGAATGGAGAGATAAAGTGACTTAAGTAGTCAGGGACATGGAGAAAGGAGTCACCTCAATGGAGTGTAAACTCATGATGCAAGACTGAGAGGGACAATGGTATATGATTCCTATAGACAAATCACAGCATATGTGCTTATTCTCAACCTGTGTGAAGGACTTTATTGAACAGTGGAGTTTTCTACTACCATTCCATCAGGCTCTTGATTGCCCTTGAGCCACCAAGGAAAACCTGGCCCCAGAAGACAGCCTAGTTAGGTGAGGGCCAACAGCACTGTTTTACAAAATATAAACAAGACTGGGAGTAACTGGTACCAGCAGGACCAGGCACACAGGAAGTCCGCCAGCCCAGTGACTCAGGTTCCTTCCGGTCTGTCTGGGCTGGGGTCCATGCAGACCTTGGGCACAAGCTCTGCAGCCAGTCTCACTACACCCAGAGGAAGCTCTACTCCCAGGAGTTCTGACATACCCAGGATCAGAGGTGAGCAGGAACCAACATCTGTCCCAACACTGGGAGTAACTGGGACCAGCGGGACCAGGCACACAGGAACGCTGCCAGCCCAGTGACTCGGGTTCCTTCTGGTCTGTCTGGGCTGGGGTCCAGAGCAGATCTTGGGTGCAAGCTCTGAAGCCAGTCCCACAACACACAGAGAAAGCCCCACTCCCAGGTGATCTAACAAGCCCAGGATCCCAGGATCCCAGAATCACAGGATCACAGAGACAGCTTGAATTCTGAGGAGTTCTGACACAACCAGGATCACAGGAAGGACAGGTTCCAGTCAGATTTAGCAAGGGCAGGTAGCACTAGAGCTAACCAGATGGCAGGGGTCAAGCATAAGAAAATAAACAACACAAACCAAGGTCACTTGCCATCATCAGAACCCAATTCTCCCAACAGAGCAAGTCCTGGACACACCATCACACCGGAAACACAAGATTCAGATCTAAAATCACTCATCATGATGGTGATACAGGACCTTAAGAAAGACATAAATAGCACCCACAAAGAAATACAAGAGAACACAAGGAAAGAGCTAGAAACTCTTGAGGAGGAAACAGAAAAATCCCTTAAAGAACTACAGGAAAACACAATCAAACAGGTGAGGGAAATGAGCAA
>NW_022196904.1:48405597-48421737 GCF_008632895.1 Mastomys coucha | reverse complement strand
ATATTACCAACATATCCTAATTGATTGAAATCCAATAATATGAGGAATTGGAAATTTGTTGATTGCCATCCAATAGTCTCTCTAATTTGGTAATTGGAGAAATAGGTCCAACATTGTACAATCTATATACACTGGCAGCTTGTATGTTTGTGACAGTGTCTGACTGTGTACAACATAAGGGTCTTGAAATCTTGTTTCTCCTATCTCAGCCTCTCTACTAGTACTATTGTTTATTTCCTGTTTTTACACTATACTATGGTTTTCAGAACAGCTTATATATTTCAAATGTATTTATATACTCAAAAGAAACATAGACAATTAACTAGCGAGGTGGCTTGTAAGAGAACAACAAAGTGAGAATGCTTCCCTTTCATTTGTAACTCTTGTATCAAGTTTGAAGAAGAGGATTTTATAAGTTATTCTTTCTCTGAGATGAATGCTTTTCCAAATTATCACAGCTAATGAACCAAATTCTTACCCTCACTTAAAGTCTGTACCACCTTCCAAACAGAACCATTGTTCATTGAAACAGTTGGTGAATGACTTTATGGATAGAGCATCTTAATACCTACATCATTTCTTAAATGAATGTAACCTGTTCTCTGTGGGCCGAGAATGAAGTCACTCACTCAAGTCAAATAGCTTTGATCATAGCAGGAAGTTTGTATCCAAAAATCGAGCCTACAATTCACTTCTTGGTGCAGTAGAACTATCAACTCTCATCTTAGCTACAATGGAGGTAAAATCCTTTGGTGATGTGAGGGTCATTGAAATACAGCCTTATTACAATGAAACCCAATGTCTAAAAATTGTTCTTATTTTGGGCTTGTACCATAGTAAGAGCCAAGATTTTAAACTCTACTAAATGCAAAACAAACAAAAAGACTTTATATACACATGTTCATTTAAGAAAATACTAGTAGTGATGTACTATTTTTAAGTATACAGCTAATATATTTGGAGTTATTTAAAATTTATACTGAGAAAAATGTGTTTTCACTATTGCTGTAGAAGAGCATCTACATTAAATCGATTGTTGTTTTATATCAAACAACTTTTATAATACTTATTTTTATTTTTATAATATTTTACAAATTTTAAGGAATACGACAAAAAATATATTATAGGTATTGAAGGGGGGTCTATGGGAGGGGCGGTGGTACAAAAGGAGAACAAGAATGTGATTCAATTCTATTTAATTAAAATGTTTTTAAATGTTAACAAATTCAGATAAATTGAAATCATGTAACTTCTGATAATGCAATAAAAGTTAAAAAAACCAAAATATAAACAAACTTCCTCTTCCTCTTTTTCTTCCTCTTCCTCTTCCTCTTCCTCTTCCTCTTCCTCTTCTTCTTCTTCTTCTTCTTCTTCTTCTTCTTCTTCTTCTTCTTCTTCTTCTTCTTCGATTTATTTATTTATTTTATGTATATGAGTACACACTGTAGCTGTACAGATAGTTGTGAACCTTTATCTGGTTGTTGAGATTTGACTTTTAGGACCTCCGTTGGCTCCAGCTTGCTCCAGCCCAAAGATTTTTTTTATGTATAAGTGCACTGTAGCTGTCTTCAGATGCATGACAAGAGGGAATCAGATCTCACTACAGGTGGTTGTGAGCCACTATATGATTTCTGGGATTTGAACTCAGGACCTTCAGAAGAGCAGTTGGTGCTCTTACGTGTTGAGCCATGTCACCAGCCCATAAACAAACTTCTTAAAACCAAGAAAACCATTTCATTGAATGATAATTTTGGTCCACTCCTTATGCTTAACCATATTAGGAATTGAAAAATAAAAAGTCTTGTGTGAAACCAATAGCCTGCCCCAAACCCCCATCTGAAGTTTTCATGTCACAAGTTCATTTATCTACGATCTACTTTCATCTGAAACCATTAAATACACATGCCCAGACATGAATAATCCTCATGTTTCTGAGTAGCAATATTTCATTTTCTAACATCCTGTAGTGACATTCTATGTGTCTTCTCTGACACCATCATGTCCATTTTGTGTGTGCCACCCTATTGGTTACACTATAGTTTCAGTTCACAAGTCCATGTCTTAGCAAATCAATTGTGAGATAGATATTACATCATAAACTAATACTACAGCAGCATACCCACATCATTCTTCAGTGAATCTGAACTGTAAGCCTTTTGTCATCACACCTCACCACAAAAAGAAGGATGCTTGTGGAACAATATTTTGGGAGACAAACCACGATCATGCACCTTTTACATATTATATTCATGGCATATTATTATTAATTATTATTGTAGTCTGTGTGTTTAATATATAATTAGACATTGCTGTAGGCATGTGTTTATTGGAAAATCACATATAGCTTGAGCTTGCTATATTCCCATTAGTTCAGTGATATCAGGTATCCACTTAGACTACAGATAGTTTTCTGCTGACTGAATGAATTTCTTACTTTAATAACTGACTCGCTCTGTTGAACATTTTTCCAGAAATAATTTTTAATTCATAGCTGTTTTCAAGGTTTATGATGCTATTCTTCAAGCCCCCCTTTCAGCCAATTACACGTAGAATTGGAGAAAACACACATATCAAGATTGGCTTCCAGAACCTCTTCCTTGACTCAAATATGCACCTACTTCAATGACTACAGAAAATAGTAAAGATCAAAAGCACTTTACTAAAGCATTTTGAAATATATTTAGCATAAAAGATGGCATAGGTTTAATACATACAGTTTAATATATAAACACAACTTTGATATATCCATAATCAAGAAAAGAAACATATCCACTACTTCCAAACTTATACATTCTCACTAACGCTTTAAATGAGAATGGCCTGTGGTTTGTGTGTACATGGTATGTTATAAACACTCAATACTAACTTCACTGTCCTATATTTTTAGGTGGGTTCTCTCTCAAATCTTTAATATTTTTTAATTATTTAAAACAATTTTTAAGTTTAGCATAGTTTGATTATATTTTCTCCTCCCCAAAGTCTAGCCAAATCTTATTCTTTTCCCTAAACATCAATTTTAAGTTCTTTCTCAAAAAACAACCTAACAAAACAAATTTCACAAAACCAATAAAAGAAAAGAAAATACTACCCTCAAAATAAATATGAACTCTAAAATGTAACTAAATAAAAGAACACACATACATTATCATACTCATACTCATTCTCTCTCTCTCTCTCACACACACACACATACACACATACAAAAACAAATTTATACACACACACGCACATACACAAACACACACACAATGTGGAGGTCACTATATGTTGGTTAACTACTCTTAAACATAAGGCTTTCCCTGGAGTAGTTGATTTTCCCAGTCACTCTCTTGGACAAAACAGATTTTCCCTCTCTCAACAGACATAAATGACAGTTCAGTGGTTAAGCTTTACTTAGTGATTAAATTTTTATTCATTTATCCATCCACTCATTCATTCACTTATTTAATCTTTAATATAACAAAGTAAAATATAACACAAAAACTGTCACTGTGAAATTGGGAAAGATAAACCAACAGAAGGAGAAGAACCTGAGAAAATTTCATAAAAACACCAAACTGAAAGCCATAACATGTATGAAGAGGATCTGGTGAAGATCCATGTAGACCCTGTGCGTGTTGTCTCATTCTCTGTGATTCTTATAAGTTTTGATCCTGTTACTTTAGAGGGCCTTATTTTCTTGGTCACTAAATGAAGCTTCCAGTGCTCAGATTGGATTACATCTGATTGAGTTGCTGCCCCAAAGAGCCCCACAGGAATTCTCAAACAATACAAGCAGTTGCTAAGATTTTATGTTGCTCTCTGAAAACTGGTAGCAAGATTCTGTTGCTGAGCCAACACCTATACAATTCACTGAAGATGCAGATATTGAGCTGTTGTTTACATAGAGTCTTTACTCCTATTATTCAGCATCTTTGGTACATGAAAGTACTCTCTAGGCTATCGAAAGAGAAATGTAAACACCAAATCAGCCGCAAACTCTTTATTTACAATGGTGTACTACCTCCAAGATATGCTATGGCAATGGTGACATAGTATGATTTATTAACTGTAGCCACTCAGGTCAAGAAGGGAAGCTGTAGAGCAGCTACATTCTTGTAATTGTTCATTCTATGTGTTGATAAGAACAATACTTTATTTTAACCCTTTGTCATTGAGTCATTCATGATGGTGTGTGCCTGTAACCTGAGGATTCACCAGATGGTTGCTGAAAGATCATGTGCTCAAAGGTTATCTTTGGATTCATAGTGAGTTCAAGACCAATTTGGGATACATGAATCCTAGTCTAAAAACAATAACATAACATAACATAACATAACATAACATACAAACATATCTATATATGTAAAATTATGTTCATGTATGATAATATGATATCGTTGTGGGAAATACTTAAAAAATGAACCGGCACGTTCCTGCGCTTGTGCCTCTTCCCTGGCAGCCTGGCCGACCATGCACTGGTGGGCAATGGTAGACCTGTTTTTATATTGTGGAGACTAACTCAGAACTCCACAATCACTGGCAGGTTGCAACCACTCCAGCCCTGTGCTTCAGAACCCCCCACAACCTTTGTAGTGCACATTTAGCTTCTCTCTTGAACCCAGATGACCCGCTGCATGAAGGAAAACACAACACAATCTTAGTTCAGAAACAACTGTAACTCAATTACTGGGAGCAACAACTAAAATCCTAACTTGTAAGCCTTATTAAATCTAAATCCTCTGGTGGCTAATCATGATGGATTAGCTATTGAAATTGAGAAACACGCTTACAATTATATCTTGTTCTCATGATATCCCTGTCCAAAAGGACCTAACTCTCTCCTGCTTCCTCTCTTCCTCCGTCCAATCCGGAAGTCCTGCATATTCGCCCAGTGATTGGCTCCTTTATTCTTTAAGGGATTGGATCACAAGAGGCCACCTGAGTATGTGACTCATTCCTCATTCCAGACAACTCCTCCCTGGAGAGCTGAATTAACATAAAAATACAAGCAGCACAGAGCTGTCCACAACATGATATGTAAATAAATATTTGTAAAATAAACGTATCTATTATATGTGATAATTACGTATGTATGTATATATAACATATATATGTATGACATATATAACAGTCACAGAATTCCCCTCCTTTTCACCTGAAAGACTGATTGGCACACTAAGTTGAAGGAAAAGAATCATGAAATACATACTTTCCCCAGTTCCTGAAGCACTCTGTGAGTTTAGGATTGTGAGTACCTACATACCTTATAGTAATTTAAAGTCCATAGATACCTTTTCGATTATGTCTTAACATACCTGAGAATTTTGCACTTTTTCTGATTGTTCTTTTACTGCATTCTTAAACCACATTCACATGTACTTAGTGAAATGGATGATAGAAATTGAAATTAGCTCATGTTGTTAACAGAAGGGATATCTCAAATCCACAAACAACTTGCTAGCACAGGTTTTAAACCTTTAAATATTCATTTGGTATGAATCATGTTTCAAAGAGCTTTCTTCCGTATTATTGCTCAATGTACAAGAATAGATTCAATCAGTTACTAGAGGCAAATTTATAAACCTGGCTGATGGTACTTCCCTTTCTTAGTTTATCAGTTTCTTTAGGCTAGGCACCAAGAATATCCGCCTTTTCTTTTTCCATCCTAAAACAAAGAAAATGCAGTACCACGGATGCATTCCCAAAGCATTTGGAAGCCTTATCCTGACATAATGGTTGCTTCTGATATTGGAGAGAACACCAGGGAACTACAGATGGTTCAGGAACATGCGTATGAGCCAAGTTCTAACATTTTCTGTTGTCACATTGGGTTTCACTTCCTGGTAACAATGTGCCAAGTATCTCAAGACTCATGCCCCTAGCAGGACGTTGATTCTCACTTATGAAAGCTAGCCTTTTTTTCTTCATTAGATGGAGGTTGAGTCACTTCAGTTGCCTGGTAATGTTTATCCCAAACACAGAACACCTGATTTTGAAGTTGAATAACATTGCTTTTGTATTTACAAATAACTAAAAGACATTTTCACATTTTTCAGGCTCCCTAATCATCTGTATGGAATGGTGTGATTCTGTGGAGGCATTTTGTCATCAATGCCATGTGGTGCAATGTTTCCATATGCTAAGGCTAGAAAAGCAAGGGTAGAGGCTAGGAAGTCTAGGGTCTATCACAGTTTTCTTTTTCAAAGTGATTGCCAATCACTTATCAAGCTCTAGAAGATATCTTAAATTGAGAATGGCTTGTGTTGATGTATGTAGAGTGGCAGGCATAGAAGAGGCCGCTTACTAGACTTATTGAACAGAAATCTGGAAATACATGGAAGAAGCTCAAAATCACTGCCTATGTCTATATTGTGTGAGACAAAGAAGTTCTATAACTTGGTAAGTTTCAAGCTATTCCTTTCTAAATGTGTGTACTTTTTAAAATCATAAATTGTAAAGGAAGGATTGTGAAAAGTCTCAGCTCATCTCAGAAGATGAGGGGGAACAGCGGTACCGAGCTGAGACTTGGAAGATTCCCACCCTGTCTACTTCTTCCTGCTGTGTCTGGTTACATACCTACAGAAGCTTTTATTTCATATTAAAAGAACCTCTGAAAGTGAAAAGGGGAAATTTGGCATTTATTAAGACTGCCTTGCCCATCATAATAGTCTGGGTGTTTCTCCTAGCACTCTTTCATCTGCTAATTCCTGACCTCTGCAGTCATCAGTCATGTAACGTACCTAAAATAGACATAACACACCTTCACATTTGTTTGGGATTCTCTTGCATGCTTAGCTATGTCATTTGCTTGGGCTTTACCAGGCATTACTTGGCTAATGACAGAACAGCTGAATCACATTCAAAAGATACTGCAAGAAATATTAAGTGCTCATTCCAACAAGTATTTCCTAAGCACATGCTTTGAGAGCCCAGTGTGGTTCATTCCCAGAAAGAAGAAAAAAAAAAGGAAAGACTTGAGGCAGGGCACCTAGCATTATTCTCAAACTAGTTGGATTTAAAATCATGTAGGAGATTGAGATATATCTTTAGGTATGTCTGTCAGGTAAGTTCAGAAAGGACAATCTGAGAGGAAAGACCTACTCTGAATGTGGGTGTCACCATCTGTCTTAGTTGGGGTTTCCTTACTGTGAAAGGACAACATGACCAAGGTAACTCTTATAAATTTAAAGTTTCAGTACATTATTATCATGGTAGCAGGCAAGCAGACATGGTCCTAGTGGAGCTGAGAGTTCTTGACACACAGGAAGCATAACGGGACTTTATCTTCAGTAGGTAGTCAGAAAAGACTGTCTTTCCACACTTGGCAGAGTTTTAGCCTTAGGGGACTTCATACCTCAACTCCCACAGTGACACCTTTCCTCCAACAAGGCCTCACCTATTCCAACAAGACCACTCTCCATCTCCAAGCATTCAAACACATGGGTCTATGGGTGATAAACCATTTCAAACCACCACACCATGGGAACTTGGATGGAATATAAGAAGAAAGACAGGGAAGGCAAGCTGAGGATTAGCACTCAACCCCCCGCTTCCAGTTCCACAGAGATGTCAGAAGATAAGGGGCTACAGCCACATTTCTCACAACCAAAGAACCACCTTTTGCCCAAGCCATCCCTGTTACAATGGATTTTATCTTCAAATGGGAAATCAGAATAGGTTCTGGAACTTTTATTAAGGGTTTGGGCAGTATTTTCTGTTGGGAACCATGAGAGCCCTGAGATAAATATCCTGCCCCAGCTAATTGAGAACTCGGAGATTAACATCCTGCCTGACAATCACAAGGATGTGAACCCTGAGATTAACATCCTGCCTGACAATCACAACGATCCGGCTTGGCCCTGGGAAAAGAACATTCACGGAAATCCACCCCCTCTCCACCTGTCATCCACCCCCTCCTCACCTGTCACGCTGGAGCTCAACCCCAGAAGATTTTGTAACCCTCCATCTCCCTCCTTCCTCTCCCCTCCCCTCCAAGATTTTTGCTTTAAATATGCTCGGCTGCACTAAGTAAATGGCTCTTGACAAACAATGCTTCCTTGAGTCCTGTCGTCTCTCTCGCCCATTCTTTATTCACAGGTTGTGACCCTCCTCATTCCCCCGAATTACTGGACCTGCAGGCCAGGTCAATTTTCTACTCTCATTTTTCCTAATGGCCCCTATTACCATTTGGTGTTTTTATAGAAAGTTGGGAATTATTATCTTTATAGTGTGAACCACAGATGTCAAAGACTAAATTTCTGTGCTTTTTATTCCAACTTGATTAAAAGTGCTATTTTACATGAGAACTTTGTATTAGAAGGGTCTTAGAAGAATATAGGTGAAAACAATTTCAGCTTAGAAAAACTCCTCTGCTGTAGCTGAAAGGCAGGAAGAGAATTTCATATCCTGTTTCTACCACTTCAATGCAACAGATATCATTGCTATGCACTGGGGCAAAAGACTAATCCATACAAAGTTAGCACCATACTTTCAAAACAAAGATTCAGCAGGTATGTCTGATATAAAAGAAACAGTCTGCATAATCATTAACTTTGTGGTTAAGAGATGAAAGGTAAGCAAGCAACTTACATGGGATATTATTACAATAAAGACATTTTTATTTTTTATGTATTCTTTTCTCATATATTACATCTCAGCAGTGGTTTCTCCTCCCCTCTCTCCTCCCAGTCTCTCTTCTCCTAGTCCTCCTTCACATCTTCCCCATCCACCCTAGATTTGCTTCAGGAAAGGACAAGCTTCCCAGAGATATCAACCAAACATGGCATATCAAGTTGCAATACAGTGAGACACCTCCCCTCATATTAAGGATAAGCAAGAAAACCCAATAGGAGGAAAACAGCTCCAATGCAGGCAAGTGTCAGAGACAGCACCCATTCCCACAGTTAGGAGTCACACAAGAGGACCAAGTTACACAACCATAACCTATATGCACAAGATCTAGGTCAGACACATTCAGGCTCTCTGATTGTTCCTTCAGTCACTGTGAGCCCCTATGAGCCAATTTTAATGGATTCTGTTGGTTTTCTTGTGGGGTCCTTGGCTGCTACAATCATTTCTTTCCTTCTACAAGATTCTCTGAGCTCTGCCTAAAATTTAGATGTGGGTCTCTGAATCTTATGAAGAGAAAGTGAGGAATATCCTTGAACACAATTGAACAGGAGACAATTTTATTAATAGAACACCAATAATACAGGCACTAAGACCAACAATTTGTAATGGAACCTCATGAAAATGAAAGGCTTCTACAAGACAAAGAACTTCATCAGTACATAAAACAGTAGCCTACAGAATGGAAACAAATTTTCACCAACTCCACATCTGATGGGGCTAAATCTTAAAAATATAGAGAACTCAAGACACTAGACACTAACAAACCAGATAATCCAATTCAAAATGAGGTATAGAGCTAAACAGATAATTGTCAATAAAGGTATCTCAAATTGCAAAGAAGCACTTAAAGAAATGTTTAACATCTTTACCCACCAGGGATATGCAAATCAAAGTAAGATTCCATCTAACACCTGTCTGAGTAGCTAAGATAAAAATCACAAATAACAGCTCATGCTGTCAAGGATGTAGAGCAAGGGAGGAATGCTCCTCCATTGCTTAGTGAAGTGCAAACTTGTATTGCCACTTTGGAAATCAATATGAAAGTTTCTCAGAAAATTGGGAATCCATCCTTATCAAGATCCAGCTATACTACTCCTGGGCAATACTCAAAAGACTACCAATCCTACCACAAGGACACTTGCTCAACTATGTTCATAGTTCACAGCAGTTTATTCATAGTAACCAGAAAGAGGAAACAATTTAGATGTCCCTCAACTTAAAGATGATTAGTGAAAATGTGGCACGTTGACACAATGGAGTATCAATCAGCTGTTTAAAAAAATAACATCATGAAATTTGTAGACAAATGGATGTAAGTAGAAAAATCATCCTGAGTGAGGTAACCCAGAAAGAAAAGCATGGCATGTACTTACAAGTAAGTGGATATTATTTTTAAGAAGAGAATAATCATGCTACAATCCACAGAACCAGAGAGGCTAACAAGGAGGGTTTATGGAAGGATAAACAAATCACACTGGGAATAGGAAATAGAATAGATATCATCAGTGGACTGGTGCAAGTGGGGACAAGAACAGGATGGATCCGATGGGGGGAGGATGGAGGAGAAGAGTATCAGGAGAGACAATTGGAATTAGGAGGCATTTCAGGAGCAAGGTAGAACACTATTGCAATGGAAACTCCCAGGAATCTATGAGAAAGACCCTAGTAAGATTCCTAGTAATGGAGGACATAAGGTGAACAGGCAGGCCTTTTTTTTTTTGTAACAAGGAAAGACTTCCAGTGGAATGATTGGGACAGGAACATATCCTCAAAACCTTTGACCTAAAATTTGTCCTGCCTATCAGATATGATATGGTAAAAGTGGCTCAGAAATTATGGGAGTGACCAACTGATAACTGGTCCAGCTTGAGACCTATGTCATGAGAGGGAGTCAACCCAGACTACCTGGATGAGGAACCAGAGGCTGGATAGACCAGACATCTAGGATAGAACCAACCACAACTGGTAAACAAAGTCAATGAAATGATCTCTAATGATAATTTGTCATACTCATACAAGCCTAGCATAGTCATCATCCAGGATGCTTCAACTAGCAACTAGTTGAAACAGATGCAGAAACCCACAACACCTAAGTCCTTATTCATATTTTACTTTGTGGTAAATACGAGAAAGGAACAAGTGGTTTATATGAATCATTATTAATATAAATACTTGTATGAACACTTATCTTTTTAGTCAGTAGACATAAGAGGCATGCCACTTATGAGTATTGCTAGCTGCATTACAATATTTCTGATTTTCTATGTTTCTTCTAAACACAGTAACAAATTACTGTAAACTATAGTATAAAACAGTATAAATGTCTTGTTCTAAAGTTCCTGATGTTATAAATCCCAAAGCAAAGGTTCTGAGGTGTTAGTAATGCTGTGTTAGCTATGAAGGCTCCATATAAGAGTGTGTTTCCAGCTTTCTAAAGCTGATGGAGCCTGCTTGTCCACTTCAGTTTATGGTTTGAAAATCCTAACACATGATGTCATAGTTGTATACCCTCCTTGACTCTGCCTCACTGCTGGTTCCTATCATTATAAGGACTTTTGAAATTATATGGGATCTATTTCTATTATTCAGGATTATTTTATATTGTACCTCCACTACTGGTCTCTGTAGTTCATAAGCACTACTGAGATTAGACTAGCCTGTTCTTATTTTTCAGGGCCATCTTACCATCTCAAGATCCTTAATCACGTCTATAAAGTTCCCCAGAGTTGTACAAAGTGCTATATTTATAGATTCTGAGGATTGTAACATAAACATACTGGGGGACATTTTTTTAAATATTATGTATCCATTGCTTTTGTCTTTTTCTGAGGACTTGGTTTTGGGTTATTTAAGCTATGATAAGCACTGGCTCTACTGAAAAGTTGCAAAACCCAGTCCGCTAAGACTGTTACTCTGCCCGGCACATAGCTCAAGTGGAATTATGAAATAGATCTAAGAACATAGTGGAGCATGTGTCCTTATTACATGTTGGAGCATCTTCTGGATATATTCCCAGGAGTGGTATAGTTGGGTCCTCTGGTAGTACTATGTCCAGTTTCCAGAGGAATCACCAAACTGATTTCCAGAGTGGTTGTACCAGCTTGCACTCCTACCAGCAATGAAGGAGTGTTCCTCTTTATCCACAACCTCGCCAGCATCTGCTGTCACCTGAGTTTTATATCCTAGCCATTCTGAGTGGTATGAGGTGTAATCTCAGGGTTTTTTTGATTTGCATTTCCCTGATGACTAAGGATATTGAACATTTCTTTAAGTGTTTCTCAGCCATTCATTATTTCTCAGTTGAGAATTCTTTGTTTAGCTCTGTACCTCATTTTTAAATAGAGTAATTTGTTTCTTTGGAGTATAACTTCTTGAGTTCTTTGTATATATTGGATATTGGCCCTCTATCAGATATAGGATTGGTAAAGATCTTTTCTCAATTTGTTGGTTGCCATTTTGTGCTATTGACAGTGTCTTTTGCCTTACAGAAGCTTTGCAATTTTATGAGGTCCCATTTGTGCATTCTTGATCTTAGAGCATAAACTATTGGTGTTCTCTTCAGGAAATTTTCCCCTGTGGCTATGTGCTCGAGGCTGTTCCCCACTTTCTTTTCTATTAGTTTGAGTGTATCTGGTTTTATGTGGAGGTCCTTGATTCACTTGGACTTGAGGTTTGTACAAGGAGATAGGAATGAATCAATTTGCATTCTTCTACATTATAACTGCCAGTTGAGACAGCACCATTTGTTGAAAATGCTGTCTTTTTTCCACAGGATGGTTTTAGCTCCTTTGTCAAAGATCAAGTGGCCATAGGTTTGTGGGTTCATTTCTGGGTCTTCAATTCTATTCCATTGATCTACCTGCCTGTCACTGTACCAATACCATGCTTTTTTTTTCTTTTTCTTTTTAGCCCAGAAGAAGGAATACCAAAGTGTGGATACTTCATTCCCTCTTAAAAGAGGGAACAAAATAACTATGGAAGGAGTTTTAGAGGCTAAATATGGTGCAGAGACTAAAGGAAGGACAATTCAGAGACTGTTCCACCTGGGAATCCTTCCCATATTCAATCATAAAATCTAGACACTATTGTGGATGCCAGCAAGTGCTGGATGACAGGAGCCTGATATAGCTGTCTCCTGAGAGGCTCTGACAGTACCTGACTAATACAGAAGTAGAGGCTCACAGCCATCCATTGAACTGAGCACAGGGTCCCCAAAGAAAGAGCTAGAGAAAGCTGAAGGGATTGTAGCCCCTTGGGATGAACAACAATATGAACTAGCTAGTACCCTCAGAGATCCCAGGGACTAAAACACCAACCAAAGAGTACACATGGTGGGACTCATGGCTCCAGAAGTATATGTATAGCAGAGAATGGCCAAGTCAGTCATCAATGGGAGGAGAGGTCCTTGGCACTGTGAAGGTTCTATGCCCTGGTGTAGGAGAATGCCAGAGCCAGTAAGCAGGGTGGAGTGGGATGGTGAGCAAGAGGAGGAGGAGGGAGGGAACAGGGGTTTGTTTTAGTTTTTGTTTATTTTATTTTATTTTATTTCTCTTTTTTTGGAGGGGAACCTGGGAAAGGAGATATTGTAAATAAAGAAAACATCTAATAATAATAATAATAATAATAATAGAATACTAAGACAAAAAAAAAAGAAATCTAGAGGAGGAGAAGCTCCCTCTTTGGCTCCAGGTTATCCTTGATCTGAAACCTAGACCTTCTAAGAACAGTCCTCAGAACTGGCAAGTGGTGAAGTCCTTCTTGTACTGACTTAGCTCATCCTTGAGCTATTTGGACAATTATGTAGAACTTCCCAGAGGTCTTCAAGGGTTAAGGTAGCATGAGTAAGGTGTTTCATTGGCAGAAACTGCCACATATTCCCTAAAAGGCAGGACAAGCTAAGGCATGAGACCTGTGAAGGATGGGTTGTGCACATGACCTGATAACAAGGCTCAGAATGTGCCTAATGAAGGTGTGAGCTGAAGCACACAGAAAGACAGTTGGCTAGAGAAGATGGACTATCTTCATTGGAATGGTAGGGATGTTCTTGCTGTTGCTCTCTGGACCATATGTGTGTCTTTATACTTCTTTCAGTGTATCCAGCTGGCTTCATTCATTTACTCCTTCTCTATTTTGCCTATTGGGGCATTGCTTGATTGTTTTATTGTTTTGCTTTGTTTTGGTTTTTGTTTGTTTGTTTTATTTTTATTTCTGAATAGTTTCTATCACAGCACAGTTTACAAACTGCAGGGCCTCAGTTAAAAAAGACTAGCCAGCACCTACTAAAGGGTCAAATACTGCATTTGAAAAGTATGGTCATTCTGGTGAGAGCAATCTAGTACTAAGTAAGGCTTAGTCCCTTCTTTCTGAAGCTAGTTCTTTTTTTTTTTTCTTTGTTAGCTATATTGTGATGGAGCCAGGAGACTTTTCCTAACATGCCAATAGTATGAAGCTTGAATCTATTAGCTGCCAGACCAATTACCAAGTAAAACTCTTTATGCTGCCCAGTCTTGGGTATTTTATTTTAGCAAAAATATAAGAGACCAGCACAGTAATACATGTCCTCTTGTGACAACACATTTACATATATTATATTCAAAACTAATTCCTATATTCTCAACCCAGGTATGTCTTTGAATTATATAATTTCCATTGCCTGAGCTGGCCTTGTCTTTCCAGTGTCCCTATAGCACCCAAGAATCTGATTGTGGTCATTCACTATTAAACATCAGCCAAGACAGAACAATTCAGTGAGTGAGTCCAGAAGCAGAAGCTGACTACCATGAAACTCCTGTGTTATTCACAGACCTAATCTTGCAGTGTTTTGGTGCTTGTTTTTGGCACATTTTTAGAAGCAGCAGATGAGGTATGTAAAATGCAAATAAAGAGGCTCATGGCATGTTCTGGATGAATGGACTCTGAAATAAATGTTTTTCATTAGTTATGCTCAACAAATTGACAGGTGTAAGGTTATTTTTAATTACAATTGTCCATTTCAGATTTCTGCATATTCAAAGCCACTTATTTACTACATAAAAAAATACTTTGCAGCTCATGAATTCTGCCATTTACAAAGAAGGGAAGTATTGTAGTAATTCCACATCTGCAGTGTATGGCCAGGAAGATAGTTCATGGGGTAAAAGCACTTGGTATGGAAGCCTGGCAGTCCAAATTCAATCCTTGAAACCCTCATAAAGATCAAGGAGAGAACCAACTTCATAAAACTATCATTTGACCTCCATATGCTCCATGTGGCACACATGGTTAAACACACACACACACACACATGCATGCATGCACACACACACATACATGCACACACACATGCATGTACCATGTATATGCATTCATAAAGCAAATTAAAAATTTAAAATTATGGTAATAACCTTAGGTATGATTATAATTTTTAAAGAATTATCCCTTTGCCATTCCTGTTTTTGCTTTCTAAAGAGTGAGATAATGTTTTTCCAATTTACCCATTTCTCTCTTATGTTTTTATAAACAGACTACAACTGTATAACATGTATCCTACCTGGGTAGTTTCTGATGAAACTATGAAAATGCCACTTCTGTCAAAATGGAGTTGATGGAACACTATGGGCCCTTCCATTCATTTCAGATTTCAGTTAACCAAGTGAAGGCACTATTAATCACTATGCTTGTTTTATTCCACATGTTAGAAGTTTTGAAAGAGGAAAACCAGTTTCAATTATTTCTAGCAACATGGAAGTTAAGAATGCACGTACCAAACTACTAAAAATGTTTTATGCAGTCAATCTGTTAGTAAAATATCTCACAGTATAAAGTAACACATGCTCTTTTCATGCTAAAGCAATTAGGTAAACAGAATTCAATCCCTTAATTTATAATATTCTGAAAAAATAAATTAAAAATGACCTTGCTGATAACAATGAAGTTTTATTACTGCTGTCAGTCTAATAAGAGCATCACAATGCTTTTGACGATTGTTGCTCTTATCACATAGTTTTGTGTGTGTGTGTGTGTGTGTGTGTGTGTGTGTGTGTGTGTGTATAACAAAGATGAGGAGTCCAGCTGTGTATAGTCATTACTGATTAATGAACATAGTCCCTACTGCTTATCATTGTGCTATGCCAGGAATGAATTTTTCCCAGGCTTCTGACAACTGGAGAAAAACAAGCTATCAGATAGAGCATATCATGCATGTTTACCATGTATGAATTTTACTTCATTAATTCCTTTAACTCTCCAAGGTAATTTCCTTAGAGGTCTGTCAACAATATAAGTCAGCTGGCAGTTCCTGGGGTGGGGGGCTGAGCATTGTAGAACAGAATGAGTTTTTTACATAGGGGCACTTAGTGGAAAGTATCAATTTCATCAGAGATCTTGTTAAGGAAGCATGAACTCCCAGGCTTTACCACAGAATCTCTGCTTCAGAACAGACCATGTGAGCATGTGGGAACTCTTGAATTTTGTAGTGGTAGTTGCCGAAACCACCATGGCTCCCTGAAGGTTGCATGCAAACACCTGTCCAGAAGCTATCTGGATTCT
>NW_022196904.1:48397433-48405522 GCF_008632895.1 Mastomys coucha | reverse complement strand
CACACACACACACACACACACACTAGTTAATTTTTTACATGCTGTGACTATTTCAAAGGCTGGGCATTCCTAAACCTTCATTTGCTAGCAAATGCTCACCTCCAGTACTCCTGAGACTCCTAAACCTTCCCCTGCTACTCCAGGCACAATAGGGGAAGTCGCCAGTGTCCATTTTCCCAAATTCTTATATAACTACTTGGCTGCCTCCCCTGAAGCTACTACATTCTATCCTTCTCCGTGGAGTCATGGTGAGTCTCTGTCTTCCTTTCTCCCAGTTCTTAGCCTGCTCAAATCTAAAGGTGCCACCTCAGTCTCTGGGCCCAGCTGTTGGAGTTTGGTTCTTTACTGATCGATTGAAAACCTATTGGGAATAAGGATCTTCAGAGTTTGGACATGCAGATTCCCAATTTTGGGAGCCATATTAATTCATACCATTGGAACCAATCCCCAAAAGAGCTTTGTCTTTATTCAGTTAGAAAACTCCACTGAATATTCACAGATGCTTACACATGTGAATCAGCTCTCTATTATTATTTATAAACCACGTTTTTAATTTTCCATAAATCACTATCTGTTCCAGGCAAGGAAACTCCCTCCCCACATAGAGCTTGAGGCTCTTGCACAAAAGCTTTCATGAACATTTGAGTATACAGTTTAATATGATCAGACTTTTACCTGAACTCTGCCGTTACTATGGAATGTGTGTGCTGTATGATAAGAGTGCATTTAATTTTGTAACATGTTGGTTTATGGAGTGTTGGAATCACCTTACACTTTACCATAGTGAACAAGATTGCAGGCTTTGTGCCATTGCCAGTGCCTAGCACTGTTTTCACTTTCACATTTGAATGGCTTTACAATGGCATCTCTTCACAGCTGGCCAATGTCATGAAAGAAACATCTATGTGCTTAATTGTAATTTTCACATTTTTGGAGTCAAGTGTGTGTTCAGATATTTTGCCTAGTTTAAAATTTGTGGGTTTTTTCTTGTTGAGTGTTTAGGGTTCTCTGTGTGTTCTATATACATGTCTGCTGTAGTATATATTACTTTGGAGATGCATGACTTTACCCAATCCATGGTTTCTTTCACATTCTTTAATTTCTCATTTTAGTTAGAATTTAACGAGAGGTATTTTGATTATATTCACTGTAACACACATACACATTTACTTCCAGAGCCAACACTCACCTGCCCACTCCAACTTTATGTCATTTATTTGGTAAGCCCATCAGATCCATTTGTGCTGCCCATATGTTCATTAGTGTGTAGCCACTACTGAAGTGTGGATGACCAATCAGGGGACATGCTCTTAAAGAAAACAAATTCGACCTGGGCCACTCTGACACCAATTGGCCAGTCGTCATGACTATGTTTCATGACTTACCTAAGTCATGCTGTCTTTTCCTCTCTCTACCATCTCTCTTATCTGCCCCTGATGGTCTCTCCTCAGCCTCCAAGCCCAGGGACCTGAAACCCCACTTGGTAAGATAATCTTGCTCACATATATCAGGTATTGAGGTAGTTCTATGAGAGACTTTTCCTTAGATGATATAACACACACACATACCTGTTCATCCCAAAAATGAACCCACAACAAACCTAAGTAAACATCACAGTGAGGTCCAAAATGGTGAAGTTCTTAACTTTTTACTGGCATTATTAACAGGATAATGCTATGACTGAGCAGTTACTTAGAAGATGACCTAAAACAGCATCATCATGTAAAAATTCCACTGCAACATCTATTATAACTCATGAAAACTGCAGTGCTGGGCTCGTTGCATAGCTTACAGGTGGCTAGACAGGTCCAAGAACTCTTCTCAGAAGCTTGGCTAGTCACAGTCTTCTCCACCAGCAGGCATCTACTCCTTCTATAACTACAGATAGGAGCCTTTGGAATTTTCAGGTTCTCTTTATTTTCCTCCTGAGTCTCTTCCTTCTACTTCTACCCTCTCTACTTCCCCTCCCTTCCAGCTAGTTTCCCTTGACTTCTTCAGAGGTTGTTTCAATTCAAAGGAGATTCTTTTTTTCAATACTGGCCCCACTTATATTTGTCTGCTTGGTTATTTGGTACTTGTGATGCAATTGGAAATACCTGTTTTTGCCATTTCAAATGCCCAAATGTTTGTCTGTATATGCATGAATACAAATGACTTTCCTCTGTCCTATAAACTTGGTCAATTATACATTTTTGTTATGATAGAATTTTTTGGAAATGATTTTGTGTATCATATTAATTACACACAGACATGAATTATATATATGCATATTAAATAGTTTTCCAGGTGCTTGTTAGTGCAGTAGTGTAGTCTCATCAAATAGCTTCCCTAAGACTTTTCAAATGTCCTCAGCATTATTTACTTCTCCTTCATCCTCCTTCTAGGTATGTAGTATCTGTTTTCCATGGTCCCTAAGTGAATTCTCCAAGTTTTTCCATTGCATAGCACCTGTTTCCTACTAGCATCCTCTCAAGAACTCTTTCACCCTATTCGTTCTATAGTCCCTTTCTTCTTTCTTATGTTTCTTTGTTACTTCAGGTTATATACACAACTCTAAACATTCATAGCTGGGATCCATAAATTAGAGAGAACATATAGTATTTGCATTTCTGTGGTTGGATTGCCTTATTCATTATATTTTCCAATTCTATCCATTTACCTGCAGTTTTCCTGATTTTATTTTTCTTTACAGCTGAATAGAATTTCACTGTATGTATGTAGTACCTTTTCATTTTCCCTTCATCAACCTTGGGGCATTTAGGTTGTTTTTATTTCCAAACTATTGTGAATAGAGAAGCAAAAAACATGCCTGAGCTCATATCTATGGAGTAGGATATCCAGTCCTTTGGGCATATGACAGAGAGTGGTATAGCTGGATCACATGGTAGATCTAACTTTAATGTTTGAGAATTTTCCATACTGCTTCTCAGAGTCTATACCAATCTTCAGTCTTACTAACAGTGAACAAGAGTCCCCCTTTCCCCTATATCCTTCCCAACATTATTGTATGTTTTCTTGATCTTAGAATAATTGTATGTTGTGAAACAATTTCCTTCCAGAAAAGCTGTCTAATCTGAAGAGAAGCTTTATTAAGACACAGGACGTTAATAGTGGGTGGGGCCACAAAACAACAGGATGTTCCAAGTGAGGAACTTGTGAAGATACAGGATATTTATAGGCAGCTAAAACAACAAGGTATTCTAAGGAAGATCTTTAGCTTGGGAAAAGAATTACACAATGGACCCAGGAAGCCACTGAAACTCATCAGTTTCACCAGACTCCTGTCTCCCTAAGCACATATAAGCAAAAATGACTGCTAATATACACTCTGAGGCAAGCTGTGTTGCCTAGAAGAAACAGGGACTAGTTGGGTAGTCTGAAAGAGAAGCTGATCAAATGAGCTAGCTAGAAGGTACTGTCCAATCTATTGAGCTGACTGTAGATTGTGCAATGCAGTTCAGGTTTCCAGTTTACATGAGGTATTACCCACACTGAGGGAGGTGTTGATAATGCAACTGTCTTCTCCTATCAGTTACAAAACTCAAGTTAGACTTGGCAGCATCCATACTTTGACCTGTCATCTGTTCCCTATATAGAGTGAGTAGATGTTTGGTAGTGTCTATCCAGATATAATGTCATACAATAATTAAGTAAGAGAATAAGATCATTAATTAGTGATTGTGCTGAGAGAAAGAAGAGTTGGAGGAGAGGAGAGGTATATAGAGCTATATAGATACAGTACTCTTACATGAAGTTATCAAAAAAATTTAAGTTGAATTCTGTAAATTCCTGGCTCATGTAAAACCAAAAATAACAGAGAAAGGAAAAATGAAAAAGAAACATTGAAGCAAGTATAAAGTCTGCCTAAGATACACACCAAACAAAATGTTTATAGTTTAACAATGGGGAAATGGGAGCTTTTATTTATTAGACTAAGTAATAATGGTATTTAAATTCAGCTCAGACTTTATTGGTGTGTATTCATTGTACATACTGATAAGGCTTCGTAAAGATATATTCAAATTAGTGTATGTGACTTGATCAGATTCACTCCCTACACTACGTCTTCACCTACTCCATACACTTTCCCATCCATTTCACAAGGTTGCTTCTACTCTTATTTCCTGTATACATATGTGATATTTAAGAATCTATATAAAGAGCTGTTTTAATTTTTTTTATTTTTTGTTTTTTGTTTTTCAAGACAGGATTTCTCTGTATAGCCCTGGATGTCCTAGAACTCACTCTGCAGACCAGACTGGCTCTGGTACACCACTCTGGGAATCAGTTTAGTGGTTCCTCAGAAAATTGGACATAGTACTACCTGAAGACCCAGCTATACCACTCCTGGGCATATACCCAGAAGATGCTCCAACATATAATAAAAACATATGCTCCACTATGTTTATAGCAGCCTTATTTATAATAGCCTGAAATAGAAAAGAACCCCGATGTCTTTAAACAGAGAAATGGATACAGAAAATGTGGTACATTTACACAATGAAGTGCTACTCAGGTATTAAAAAGAATGAATTCATGAAATTCTTAGGCACATGGATAGAACTGGAAAATATCATCCTGCATGAGGTAACCCAATCACTAAAGAATATACATGATATGCACTCACTGATAAGTGAATAGTAGCCCAAAAGCTCAGAATATCCAAGATACAATTCACAGACCACATGAAGCTCAAGAAAAAGGAAGACCAAAGTGTGGGTGCTTTGGTCCTTCTTAGAAGGGGGGACAAAATACTCATGGGAGCCGATGCAGAGACAATGTGTGGAGCAGAGACTAAAGGAAAGGACACCCAGAGACTGTCTCACCTGGGGATTCATCCCATATACAGTTACCAAAAGATACTATTTTGGATGCCAAAAAGTGCATACTGAAAGGAGCCTGATATAGCTGTCTCCTGAGAGGCCCTGCCAGAGTCTTACAAATACAGAGGCAGATGTTAGCAGCCAACCATTGGAATGAGTGTGGGGTCCCCAACAGAAGAGTTAGAGAA
The DNA here is from genome assembly GCF_008632895.1 of Mastomys coucha. Taxonomy (NCBI): domain Eukaryota; kingdom Metazoa; phylum Chordata; class Mammalia; order Rodentia; family Muridae; genus Mastomys; species Mastomys coucha. The sequence goes on along the minus strand of NW_022196904.1, from coordinate 48,400,511 downwards.
AGGATTGAAGGCACTGAAGTGGTTTGCAACCCTATAGGAAGAACAACAATATCAACCAACCAGACCCTGCATAACTCCCGGGGACTAAGCTATCAACAAAGGAGTACATATGGTTCCAGCTGTGTATGTAGCAGAGACTGGCCTTGTCATGCATCAATGAGAGGAGAGGTCCTTGGTCCCATAAAGGCTCGATAGATGCCCCAGTGTAGGGGAATCGAGGGTAGGGAGGTGGGAGTGGGTGAGTGGGTAGTGGAACAGCCTCATAGAAGCAGGAGGAGGGAGGATGAGATAAGGTGTTTCAGGGAGGGAGGAAAACCAGAAAAGGGGATAGCATTTCAAATATAAATAAAGAAAATGTACAATAAATAGTAATAGTAATAATAATAATAATAATCTATATAAAGTATAGGATCCAATAAAAGAGAATATACACAATATCAGTCTTTTTGAGTTTAATTTATGTCACTTAATATGATGATCTCAGTTGGACCTGTTTTTCTACAAACAATGTAGTTCTATTCTTTTGCATAGCTGATTAAGACAATAATGTTTCCACAGGAAGCCACCTGGTATCCATGTCAGAACTCTCCATCCACCTTTATTAGACTTGCTGATCTGGAACCATACAGGTTAGATTCCTTCTACAACCATCCTCACTGCTCACAGAGTCCTGTGGGTACCCCTACTGGCCATAAACTGCCTGTTATCCCTGCTGGACCACATTCTCCCACCTTCATCAGATTTGCTGATCTAGAACCATACTTCTGCAGGATACCTATCATAAGGCTGTCACACAAGGATCATTGAGATTAGGCTCCTTTCCAGTACCTGCTACAACAGGAACATCAAGAGACTAAAGCCATCCGGATGACTAAAGGCCCTCAAATAACACAACCGATAAAAGCTAGTACAATATGACACCTTCAGAGTACAGCAACACTACTACAGTAAGCTCTGAATATTCTAACACAACCAAAGCACAAGAAAACACCCTTAAAATCTAAACTTATCAAGATCACAGAGGCTTTTAAAGGGAAATAAATAAGTCCCATAAAGAAATATAGGAAAATACAATCAAACAGGTAGTTTTTTTTTTTTAAAGAGGAAACAAAGAAATCCATTAAAGAAATACAAGAAATTGCAACTAATCAGGTGAAGGATATAAATAAAATTGAACAAGTCCTGAAAGTGGAAATAAAAGTAATAACAAAAACATAAACTGAGGGAATCCTGGAGATGGAAAACCTAGGAAAGAAGATAGAAAGAACAAATACAAGTATCACCAACAGAATATAAGAGATGGGAGAGAGAATCTCAGGTGTAGAATATACAAGAAATTGATATATCAGTAAAAAATGTTAAATCTAAAATAAAATTCTTGACATAAAACATCCAGGAAATCTGAGATACCAAGAAAAATCTGAAACTAAGAATAATAGGTCGAGAAGAAGGTGAAGGGTCCCAGGTCCAAGAAGCATAAAATATTTTTTATTTGTTATTTTATTTATTTACACTTCACCTGTTATGCCCATTCCCAGTTTCCCCTATGCAAACCCTCTATCCCATTACCCTTCTCCCTCCTTCTATTATTCTCCCATCTACCCACCCATTCCTGCCTCACTGTAGTAGCATCCTCCTATACTCAACCTTCAAGCCTTCACAAGGCCAAGGGCCTTTGCTCCCACTGATGCCAGATAAAGCCATACTCTGCTACATATGCTGCTGGAGCCATGGGTCACTCCATGTGTATTACTTGGTTGGTGGTTTAGTCCTTGCGAGCTCTGGGGTATCTGAGACTGAGGATATATACAGAGGGTCAGGAAATTGAACAGAAGTATGTAGCAGTGGTGGATGAGGAACTGGGAGTTTCCACTAGAAATTCCCAGATACTAGGAAGCAAGAGGCTCCCAGGACCCAAGAAGGATGACATTAGCTGAAATACCCAACAAAGAGGAAAGAGAAGCCGTAGAGATAATATCCAGAAAATATTTTTTTCTTTTTTTTGAGACAGGTTTTCTCTGTATAGCCCTGGATGTCCTGGAACTCACTCTGTAGACCAGGCTGCCCTCAAACTCAGAAATTCACCTGCCTCTGCCCCACAAGGGCTGGGATTAAAGGCGTGTGCCACCACGCCTGGCCAGAAATTTTTTTTTTTTAAATTATATATGGAGACTTTCCCATTGTAAAGAAAGAGAACCCTTTAAACATAAAAGAAACTTATAGAACATCAATTATATTGGGTAAGAAAAGAAAATTCTCCTGCCACATAATAATCAACATAACAAGGAAAGAATATTAAAAGTGGCAAAAGAAAAAGTCAGGTAATATACAATTGCAGACCTATCAGAATTACACCCAAACTCTCAGCAGAGAATCTTAAAGCTAGAAGGGCCTGGGCAGACATCTTACAGCTCCAAAAAAAAAAAAAAAAACAAAAAAACACAGATGCCAACCTAGAATACTATACCCCAAACTCTCAATCATCATAGCTGGATAAAACAAGATATTTCTAGAGAAATCCAAATTCAAACAATATCTATGCACAATTTTAGCCCTACAGAAAAAACTAGGAAAAAACTCCAACAGAAGGAGAATAAGTACTTCCAAGCAAATACAGGAAATCAGCAATTCCATATCAGGAAAAAAAAACAGTGGGAACATATATATATATATATATATATATATATATATATATATATATATATATATATACATATATACTAACACCATCAATATCAAAGAAACAGGAATTAACAGTCACTATTCATTAATACTTCTCAACATCAGTGGACTTATTTCCCCAATAAATAGACACAAGCTAGCAGAATGTTATGTGGAAACAGAATCCACCATTCTGTTTCATACCAGAAACACATCTCAGCCATAAAGACAGATGTTACCTCTGAGTAAAAGTGTTGGAAAATATTTTTCAAACAAACAGACCCAAGAAGCAAGATTTATTTTAAATCTAATAAAATAGGCCTTCAACCAAAATTAATCAAAAGAGACAGGGAAGTACACTTCATACTCATCAGAGGAAAAATCTACCAAGATGACTTCTCAATTCTGAACATCTAT
>NW_022196904.1:48393102-48397423 GCF_008632895.1 Mastomys coucha | reverse complement strand
TAGAAAAGAAAAGAAAAAGCATTGCTAAAGCTTAAATTGCATATAGAATCCCATAGAGACTTCAGCAGCACACTCTTACCAACTGATAGGTTATCTAGACAAAAACTAAACAGAGAAATAAGGAAAACAACCAACAGTATGAATCAAATGGATCTAACAGACGTATAGAGAATATTTCACCCAAACACAAAAGAAAATACCTTCTTCTCAACAACTCATGGATCCTTCTTCAAAACTAACCCTATACTTGGTCATAGAGCAAGCCTCAAGAGATACAAGAAGACTGGAACAATCCATTGTATATTATCATACCATCGTGGATTAAGGTTGTATTTCAACAACAAGAGAAGCACCAGAATGCCAATACACCCATGGAAACTGAACAAGTCAATGATCTCTGGGTCAGGAAAAATAATAAAGAAAGAAACTAAAGAGTTTCTAAAATTTAATGGAAATAAATTTATGGGACACACGGAAAGCAATGCTAAGAGGAAAGTTCATAGCACTAAGTGTCTCTGTGTAGAAATTAGAATGTTCTCATATCAACAATTTAAAAGTACACTTGAATGTTCTATTAAAAAAAAGATGCAAGAAGACTGAATAGTAGAAAGCACAAAACAATCAAAATAGGGGTTGAAATTAATCGATTAGAAACAAAGAAAATGCTGCAAAGTATCAGTGAAACCAAGAGCTGGTTCTTTGAGAAAATCAACAGGATAGACAATCTTTTTGTCAAACTAACCAACAGATTGAGAGACAGTATACAAATAAACAAAACCAGAAATGAAAAAGTCTCACCTCAAAAGCCTTTACTCCACAAACTGGAAAATCTTACTGAAATGGATGAATTTCTGTAAAGATACCACATATCAAATTAAATCAAGATCAGGCAAACTAAACATCCAATAACCCCTAAGGAAATAGAAGCAGTCACTAAAAGTCTCCCAACATAAAGAAGGTGAGGACCATATGCTTTTATTGAAGTATTCTACTAAACTTCCAAGAACAAGCTATTTCCAGTACTCCTCAAATTATTCCACAAAATAGAAACAGAAAGAATACTACCTAATTCATCCTATGGTCACCCTGATACCTAAACCACATGAAGACTGAACTGTGAAAGAGAATTTCAGGATCATTTCTCTTACAAACATTGATGCAAAAATACTTAACAAAATACTTACAGATCCCGAAAAAATATCATTCACAATGATTGAGTAGGCTTTATGCCAGGGATGCAAGGATGGCTCAATATATCCAAATCCATCAATATAATACACTATATAAACAAACTGAAAGAAAACTCACATGATCACATTAAATTATGAGAAAGCCTTTGACAAAATCCAACACCCTTTCATGTTAAAAGTCTTAAAGCAATCAGAGATACAAAGCACACACTTAGACATAATAAAAGCAATATATAGCAAGCCGAAAGCCAACATCAAATTAACTGGAGAAAAACGTAAAACTAAAATCAAGGTCAAGACAGCTGCCCTCTCTCTCCCTACCTATTCAATATCAGTTTGTTTCCAAGGAAGAAGTGAAAATATCACTATTTGCACATCATTATTTGTTGTAATAGTATACATAACCAACCCCCAAAATTCTACTAAAGAACTCTTACAGCTGATAAACACCTTCAGCAAAGAAGGTTGATAAAAAATTAACTCAGAGAAATCAGTAGCTCTCCTTTATACAAATGGCTGAGAAACAAATTAGGGAAACAGCACCCTTTACAATAGCCATGAATAATATAAAATATATTGGTTTAACTCTAAACAGATAAGTGAAACACCTATGTGATAAGAACTTCAAGTCATTGAAGAAATTGTGAAAGATATCAGAAGATGGACAGATTTCTGATGCTCAGGATCAGTAGGATTAATAGTGAAATTGACCATCTTATTGAAAGAAATTCAATGCAATTTCTATCAAAATTCCAACACAATTTTTTTACAGACTGTGAAAGTGCAATTCTTAACTTCATATAGAAAAACAAAACCCCCAGATAGCTAAAACAATCCCGAACATTAAACATTCTGGAGGCTTCACCATTTCTGACTTCAGGCTGTACTACAGAGCAATAATAATTAAAATTGAATGACATTGGTATAGGAATAGACAGGCTGATCAGTGGAATCAAATTGAAGACCCCCAAATAAACCCACACACCTATGAACACTTGATTTTTTTTTTTTTTACAAAGAAGGCAAAATCATACAATGGAAAAAAGAGTGTCTTCAAAAAATGGTACTAGTCTTACTAGAGGTCTTCATGCAGAAGAATGCAAATAGATCCATATCTATCACCCTGCACAATACATAAGTCCAAGTGGTCAAAGACCTCAACATAAAACCAGATAGGCTATATCTACTAGAACAGAAAGTGGGGAATAACCTTGAACTCATTGGTACAAAAGACAACTTCCTCAATATAATACCAGTTGCTTGGGTTCTAAGATTAACAATTGATGAATAAGATCTCAGGAAACAGAAAAGCTCTGTAAAGCAAAGGACACTGTCAATAGGGCAAAAGGGAATCCTACAAATTAGGAAAGATTCTAAACCAACTGTAGTTCTGACAGAGGGCTAGTATCCAAAATTTATATAGAACACAAGAAGTTAGACACCAATAGCTTAAGTACCCCAATTTAAAAATAGGGTACAGAGAAAAATGGAGAATTCTCAACAAAGGCCGAGAAGCACTTAAAGAAGTGTTCAAAGTTCTGAGTCATCAGGGATATGCACATCAAAACAATTCTGAGATTCCATCTTGTATGGTTCAGAAAGGCTAAGATCAAAAACTAAAGTGATAGCACATGCTTGCGAAGATCTGGAGCAAGGGAAACACTCCTCCATCGCTGGTGGGGATGCAAACTTCTACAACCATTTTGCAAATCAATTTGGTGGGAATACTTCTAGCTCAAGACCTAGCTATACAACTCCTGGGCATATACCCAAAAGATGCTCCCTCATCCCACAAATACACTTGTTCAAATATGTTCATAGCAGATTTATTTGTAATAGTCAGAAACAAACAAACAAACAAAAAACCCTAGATGTTCCTCAACTGAAGAATGGATAAAGAAAATGTGGTACATCTACACAATGGAATGTTATTCAGCTATTAAAAGCCAAGATATCATGAAATTTTCAGACAAACGGATGGAACTTGAGAAAATGATCATGAGTGATGTAACCCAGACTCAAAAGACATTCATGGTATGTTTTCACTTATAAGTTAATATTAGCCATAAAATATGAGGTGCCCATGCTATACTCCACAGACCCAAAGAAACTAAACAGGATCCAAGTGTGGATGCTTGAATATCACTGAGAATGGGGAATAAATACTGATGTTGTGACTCTAGCAAGCCCAGGACCAGCGGGACCAGGCACACAGGAACTCCACCAGCCCAATGGCTGAGATTCCTTCTGGTCTGTCTGGGCTGGCAGGTGCCCTGAGAAGACCTTGGGTACAAGCTCTGCAACAAGTCCCAAAACACCCAGAGGAAGCTGCTGCACTCCCAGGTGCTCTAACAAGCCCAGGATCCCAGGATCCCAGAATCACAGGATCACAGAGACAGCTTGACTCTGAGGAGTTCTGACATAACCAGGATCACAGGAAGGACAGGCTCCAGTCAGATTTAGCAAGGGCAGGTAGCACTAGAGATAACCAGATGGCAGGAGGCAAGCATAAGAATATAAGCAACACAAACCAAGGTTACTTGGCATCATCAGAACCCAACTCTCCCACCATAGCAAGTCCTGGACACACCATCACACTGGAAAAGCAAGATTTAGATATAAAATAACTTCTCATGAGGATAATATAGGACTTTAAGAAAGACATAAATAGCACCCTCAAAGAAATACAGGAGAACACAGGTAAACAGCTAGAAGCTCTTCAAGAGGAAACACAAAAATGCCTTAAAGAAATACAGGAAAACACAGTCAAACAGGTGAAGGAAATGAACAAAGCCACCTAGGATCTAAAAGTGGAAGAAGAAACAATAAGGAAATTACAAAGTGAGACAACTCTGGAGTAAGAAAACCATGGAAAGAGATCAGGAGTCATAGATGCAAGTATCACCAACAGAATACAAGAGATGGAAGAGAGAATCTCAGGGGCAGAAGATACTAAAGAAAACATTGACACAACAGTCAAAGAAAATGCAAAATGCAAAAAGCACCTAACACAAAACATCCAGGAAATCCAGGACACAATATGAAGACCAAACCTAAGGATAGTAGGTATAGAAGAGAGTGAAAACTCCCAATGTAATGGGCCAGTAAATATCTTCAACAAAATTATAGAA
>NW_022196904.1:48362380-48392395 GCF_008632895.1 Mastomys coucha | reverse complement strand
TTTGATGATTGTCATCCAATGATCTCTCTAATTTGGTAATTGGAGAAATAGGTCCAATATTGTACAATTCATATACACTTGCAGCTTGTTTGTTTGTGACAGTGTCTTGATGTGTACAAAATAAGGGTCTTGAAGTCTTGCTTCTCCTATCTCAGCCTCTCTATTAGTAGTGTTTATTTCATGTTTTTACACTATACTATGGTTTTCAGAACAGCTTACATATTTCAAAATTGTTTCTACAGCCAAAAGAAATATAAACAATTAATTTGGGTGGTGGCTTATAAGAGAACATCAAAGAGTGAGACTGAATGCTTTGCTTGATGTTTATAATTATTGTATCAATTTTGAAAGAGGACTTTATAAGTTATTTTTCTAAGATGAATGCTTTTCAAAATCATCACAGCCAATGAGCCATATTCTTACCCACTCTTTATGTCTGTGTCATCCTCCAAACAGGACATTGATCATTGAAACTGTTGGTGAATGACTTTATGGATAGACCATCTTAATACACACAACATTTCTTAAATGAATGTAGCCTGTTCTCTGTGGGCCGAGAATGAAGTCACTCACTCAAGTCAAATAGCTTTGACCATAGCAGGAAGTCTGTATCCAAAAATTGTGCCTACAATTCATTCCTTGGTGCAACAGAACTATCAACTCTCAGCTTAGCTATGATGGAGATAAAATTTTTGATGATGTGAGGGTCATTGAAGCACAGCCTTATTACAATGAAATCCAATGTCTAAAAGTTGTTCTTATTTTGGACTTGTAGCATAATAAAAGTCAAGATTTTAAACTCTACTAAATACAAAATAAACAAACAAACATAAAGACTTTATATATTTATGTTCATTTAAGAAAATACTAGCAGTGATTTATTATTTTGAAATATACAGTTAATATGTTTGGAATTATTTAAAATTTATATTGAGAAAAATGTATGTATTTTCAGTATTGCTGTAGACAAGCATCTACATAAGACTGTTAAATTGATTGTTTTTTGTATCAACTTTTATAATATTCATTTTTATTGTTATAATATGTTATAAATTTTAAGGAATATGACAAAAAAGATATTGTAGGTATTGAAGGGGGGAATCTCTGGAGGAGTTGGGGTTCAAAAGGGAATCAAGGGTGTGATGTAATTCTATTTACTTAAAATATGTTTTTAAATGTTATCAAATTCAGATAAATTGAAATCATGTAACTTTTCTCATTATAACGAAATAAAAGTTAAAAATAGAAAAAAAAAGGGGGTACAGAGCTAAACAAAGAATTCTCAACAGAGGAATACTGAATGGCTAAGAAGCACCTAAAGAAATGTTCAATATCCTTAGTCATCAGGGAAATGCAAATCAAAATAACCCTGGGATTCCACCTCACATCAGTCAGAATTGCTAAAATCAAAAACTCAGGTGACAGCAGATGCTTGCAAGGATGTGGAGAAAGAAGAACACTCCTCCATTGCTGGTGGGATTGCAAGCTGGTATAACCCATCTGGAAATCAGTTTGGCGGTTCCTCAGAAAACTGGACATAGTACTACTAGAGGACCCAGTTATACCACTCCTGGGCATATACCCAGAAGATGCTCCAACATGTAATAAGGACACATGCTCCACTATGTTCATAGCAGCCTTATTTATAATACCCAGAAGCTGACATCTACCCAGATGTCCCTCAACAGAGGAATGGATACAGAAAATGTGGTACATCTACAAAATGGAATACTACTCAGCTATTAAAAACAATGAATTTATGAAATTTTTAGAGAAATGGATGGATCTGGAGAATATCATCCTAAGTGAGGTAACCTAATCACAAAAGAATAACCACAGACTGCCCCACCAAGGGATCCATCCCATATACAGTCACCAAACCAAGTCACTATTGTGGATTCCAACAAGTGATTACTGACAGAAGCCTATTATAGCTGTCTCCTGAGAGGCTCTACCAGTGCCTGACAAATAGAGAGGTGGAGGTTCGCAGCCAACCATTGGACCGAGCACAGGATCCCCAATGAAGGAGCTAGAAAAAGGATCCAAGGAGCTGAAGGGGTTTGCAGCCCCATAGGAGTAACAATAATATGAACTAACCAGTATCCCCAGAGCTCCCAGGGACTAAACCGCCAACCAAAGAGTACACCTGGTGTGACTCATGGCTCCAGCTGTGTATGTAGCAGAGGATGGCCTTGTTGCTCATCAATGGGAGGAGAGGCCCTTGGCCCTATAAAGGCTCTATGCCCCAGTGTAGGGGAATAACAGGGCCAGGAAATGGGAAAGGGTGGGTGGGTTAGCAGGGGGAGGGCGGAGGAGTTAGGGGGTTTTCTGAGAGGAAACCAGGAAAGGGTATAACATTTGAAATATAAATAAAGAAAATATCTAATAAAATTCTATGCTCCCCACAAAAAAATACTGATGCTGATTTTTTTATTAATGGTATTTGTTAAATTCGGCAATGAAATGACCTAGGCCTAAGGCATTTTTGTTCATAGACTTCTTACTTTAAATTACTTTTATTCTCTTGATTTAATTGAGACGGGTTATGTTTTGTGTTCTTGGTTTAATTTTGGAAGAGCATTTTTTTCTCCAAAAATTTCCTTTTTTTTCCTTTATCAACCTTTTCTTTCACATATTGAATACAATCTTTATAAACACTAGTAAATATGTGCTTTCAAAATAGAAAAAGAGCCAGCAACAGCTAAGCTATCCATCACTCCACTCTCTACAATATTAGGTAGGCAAACCCAGAGCCAGTTTCTCCATCTATCTCCCCATTGTCAGTCACCAAACTAACCACTGGTCCTCAGGACTAGTCTTTGAACTAGATTTGAACACTGAATCCTGCTTTGAGAATGCCAGAGTTAGAACCCTTCCCACGTGTACTAGTCAATTGATCACCTATCCCACTTAAAACCACTATAATGATTGGGGACTTCTTGAAATCTGAACCTGGCGTTTTTACCAGAATTTCAGTTGGAATTCAAAACTAGAGTCCAACCTAAAACTTCAGAGCCAGCCTATCAGTAAGTCCAACTGGGATAGCCCCAAAGTGAGACCAACTCTCTATTATCCTTTTCCCACGCTAGTCCCTGGGATCCCTATCTAAACCCCAGTTAAAGGTAAAAAAAAAAAACCCAGTCTTCTTTCTACCTGACTGCTCACCAATCTGTCACTAATCTGGAATGGCTCAGAATCTGAACCCTGTAATATTGTATGGAACAAGGCTGAAAACAAGACTGAATACTATTCATCCTGTCCACAACATGATAGGTTGATGTAATGTGAAAGAATGGTATGAATTCCAATTCAACAAAGACTAGATATCCACACCAAGACACAACATAGATATTCTAACACAGATGTCACAAAACCAAAAATATAGGAAAATGGAATTTAATTAAGTAGAAACTGAAAAATATTTCCAAATCCTTTTTATGAAGCCAATATTATCCTGATACAAAAGCCAGATAAAGCATTAACATAAAGGAAAAATTATAGATCAATATGTCTTATAAATATAGATGTAAAAATTGGCAATAAAATACTTGTAAAATGAATTCAAGAACACATAAAATATTATCCACTATGATCAACTTCACTTCATCCCTCAGATGCAGGTACAATCAAAATATATAAACCAAAAAAAGTAACCCCCATGTAACAAGACTAAGGTTAAAGAACCACATCATCATCTTATGAGATACATGAAAGGCATCTGACAAAAATATTCATCACTCATGATGAAAGTAGTGGAGATGCTGTAGTTAAAGAAGTCTCAATACAATAAAGGTGTTTTGCAATGAACCACACTCACCATCACTCCAATTAGAAAGTCAAAGAATTATCACCAAAACTAGGAACAAAACAAGAATGTTGACTTTACCTGTGTTTGTTCAAGATGACTTTTGAAGTCTTAGAGCAATGAAACAGCAGAAGCATACTAACAGAATGAGAACAAGGGAAGAAGAAGTCAGAGCATCTTTATTCACAGATTGCATCATTCCATATCCCACTCCACAAACACCCCAAACCCTAAGACTCCCACAAAAAACCTCTACCACTGATAAACACTTTAAACAATGTAGTAGTATACAAAATTAATGCACAGACATCAATAGTGTTCCTATATACAAATGCCAAATATACTTAGAAAAATGAGAGAAACAATATTTTACCCAATAGACTCGAAAAATATCTTGGAATAATAATAAAAAAGTAAAAGACTTGTACAATAAAACTTTTAAGACATTGAAGATATTGAAGAAAGAAATTGAGGAATATAGAAGATGGAAAGGCTTCCCATGCTCATGCACTGGTAAGATTTATTTAGTAAAAATGGCCAGACCAAAAACAGCATTATGAATATTGAACACAATCTCTACCAAATTTCCAACAGCAACTTCACATAAATTGAATAAAATAATCTTAAACTTCACATGCAGAACACTCACACATAACTCAATTGTGAGTCCCCATGGCCAATGACACCACAAATTTATGTTATAGAACATGGAGAAATCTACCTGGTACTCAACTAAAAGCTTTACCCCTATTGGCTAGTGATTATTGTGCTGCAACTGCTATATATGTTACCTCAAGAGAAAGTAATCATTAATATAACAATTATGACCCCTACATGCTACACTAATAGACACCTAATAAAATATGGCACCAATGCAATTATGTAACTGTTATGGGAATAAATAATCAACTACTTATTGGATTGAGAGCCTGATTAATAAGATAAATACCATATCTGACAATGTAAATGAGACCAAATCCTTTTTATGAAGCCACTATTATCCTGATACAAAAGCCACTACACTAGAGGAATATGCACTATTATTCTGTTAAATGAATATAGTAATGAAATGACACACCCTCATAGTCCTAATGACATATTAGTACACCTATACATAATCGAGTACATCAGTCAACCCTCATTAGAAAATCCTCTGCTTGCAGTAGACAGTAATTAACACAGAAACTCACACCTGGACAGTGTACAGAGGATAAGAGACTTAGAAAGGTTTGCATTACATTCCTTCCCTCAAGGCTTAGAGATCTATAAGAAATATGATGCATAGGATGAACAACAATATGAACTACCTAGTACTCAACTAAAAGCTCAACTCGGGACTCCCAGGGACTAAACCACCAACCAAAGAGTACACATGGTGGGACTAATGGCTCCAGCAGCATATGTAGCAGAGGATGGCCAAGTCTGTCATCAATGGGAGGAGAGGCCCTTGGCCCTGTGAAGGTTCTATGTCCTAATATAGGGGAATGCCAGGGCCAGGAAACGGGAGAGGGTGGGTTGGTGATCAGGGGGAGGGGAAGGGAACAGGGGTTTTGTTTTGGTTTGGTTTTGGTTTTGTTTTATTTTTATGTTATTCTGTTTTTTCTTTTTTTCAGTGGGGAAACTGGGAAAGGAGATATGATATGACATGTAAATAAAGAAAATATGTAATAAAAAAATAAAAAGAAAGATTCTAAGGGAAAAATGTGGTAGATAACTTGAAGGAAAGATTTTTTTCAGACACAGCAGCATAGAGCTACATGAACTCTCAGAGACTCTGACATTCATGAATAAGGTCCAAAGAAACACAAGTCAGACAAAGTGCCAGCCCAGAGAAGGAAAATAAAAGTCTTATTTTGTACCAAGAACTGATAACTGCTGAGGAAGCTAAACAACTTTTCCTTTCTGAAGTGACACTGTGACTACTAAGCACATTCTAGGAACTACCCAGTGCTCAGGAGTAATCAAGCAGTCAACAGAAATCAGATCCTATGTTTTCTTCCACTTTGCTTTGTTTTATGACAGAAAGAACATGAAGTAGAATGGATATGGAGGTGGGGAGAATTCTGTGTGAGGCGGAGAAAAGGAAAGAATGTGAGTAAAGTATACTGTATGAAATTCTCAAAGACAACATAAAATTATTTTTAAAAAACAGAAAATTGTTTTGTTGGTAGGTATAAGTCACCAAACACTAATGTGTCTCATAAATTAGAAAAGAAAAAAACATTCACAATTATCTATATATCTGGCTTTTTACTATTGCAGTAAAGATTTTCAATGTAAGCACTAATGATATTCTGTACTTTCCTGACAGCAATGATAATGTTCTTATTCTCATCTCTAGTTTTATTAATTTGGGCTTTCTTTCTATTTATTTAGTTATTTTATCTGTGGTTTTGTCCATTTTGTTACTTTCACAGAGCTAACTCCTTGTTCATTGATTCATTGTATTGCTCATTTACATTTCATTCATTTCCTTCCTGCTCCTTCTTATTTATTTCTATGCACTGCTTTAAAGTTCAGCTTTTCCTTGTGTTTTTAGTTTTTTATCACTCTGAGATACTTTAAGTTATTCATTTGACATTCATAATTTCTAATATAGACATTTATACATTTGCTGCTGAGAACTATTTTCATTGTATACCACAGAACCACTAAGGTGTTTTCTGAGGATTTAGAAGTTTTGTCTTTTCATTTCTTCAACGTGTTATTTTGTCTCCATTACATTAATGTTTTATATAGTTTATGTAGGGGATTCCTAGTTTTAATTTACTATAATCAGTAGACTAAATCACTTTCAATTTATTTTTCATTTATTAAGACTTAATCATTATTAATTATTTCATATTAAACAAGACTTGTTTTTTATACTCCTATAAACTATGCTTTAGATAAAGTTCCCTGAATTGCTGAAAATAATAAATATTTAGTAGTGTTTGGCTGAAGCATTATGTTTGTACCTGTTAAGTCTGTTTGGTCTATAATGTTATTTAACTTTGATTTAAAAGAAAATTTGTTTGTGGTCTGAATGAACTCTATTGGTGTGAGAGGAGTGTTAATCAGTGACTTAATATTCAGTCCTATTTATTTATGAAATTGGTGCACTGATGTTCTTTATGATTAGAATTGTTATTTATTACTAGGTGTTGCTACCTTATTACATAAAAATAGCCTTCTTTATCTCTTTTACCCAATTTTGGTTCAAAGTCTAATTTGTTTCTTTTTAGAATGATTAATCTCATATTTTGTTTTCCTAGTTCTATTTCCTTGACATACTACTTTTTTCCTTTCATTTGTAAGGCTTTTCATTTCTTTTCTAGTGAGGTGTATTTCTTAGAAGAAAAAAGATAGAAGAAAAATTGAGATCATTAACACCTATATCTATAATTGAAAAGTATGTATTATTTTTGTTTTGATTTTTACATAATTAACAAATTTCTTAATCATCATTTGTTTATCTGTTGTTCTAGGACAGTTCACTTTTTCCTGTAACATTAAAAATATTTTGGCTGGGCAGTGGTGGTGCACGCCTTTAATCCCAGCACTTGGGAGGCAGAGGCAGGCGGATTTTTGAGTTCGAGGCCAGCCTGGTCTACAGAGTAAGTTCCAGGATAGTCAGGACTACACAGAGAAACCCTGTCTTGAACAAACAAACAAAAACAACAACAAAAAACAAACAAACAAACAAAAAATTTTATCCCAGTCTACAATGTATATAATTCCTTCATATATTTTCTGTGGTACTATCTTAGTGATAATGAATTCTTTAATTTTATGGTTATCATATAAAGTTTTCTTGTCCCTTCAGTTGTGGTATAGTGATCTGAATTATCAGTCTTTTAGACTTTAAAATATTATCATTCTATGCCTTCCTGGATTTTAAACTTTTAAAAAGAAACCTATTTTATTCTTACAAGATACTTCTCTTCTGTGACTTTTTACTTTATCTTTATTTTGCATATTTATTATTTTCACTCAAAAATACCATAGAGATTTTTTATGGCCCTATCTGTTTAACACTCTAAATATTTCTTGTGCTCTCATCTAAATTTGGAAATTTTGTGCTATGATTTATTAACTCTGCTTTTTATGGTCTTGACTTGTGCCTGTGTTTCATGAATGAATTCAGTCTTCAAGATGTTGTCCCATATATCATATTTTGTTTGTTTGTACTTGCTTATAATTTTACCTCTATTGTTTAATAGAAATTCTAATTCTCCTGTCTTACTTTCAGTTCCAAGTATGCTCACTAGATTAATTCCCTTGTTGAGGCTTTACACATACCTTTATATTTAACTAAGTGTGTTTTTTATTATCAAGTTACAATTATTAAAGCTTCTTACAACTCGTTTATTGAGCTCCTTATTTTTTCAGTTATTTGTATGGTCTTTGAATGCACTTAAGAATTTATTTATGTACTCTGTTTTTCCTCACTGTACTGTTATAATAATTCTTTATCTGAATTAAGATTATAGATTAATCCCCAAATTTCCACTCAAATACTCAGGGCACCATGCCTAATCTCAACACCACTTGATATGTAGACATACTATAAAAGTGTAGTAATTATCAGCTAAGATCATTTATCCTTTTAACTCTATTAACTTTTGGAAAATAAAGGAACAAAGAACATGATAAATAATAGGTCAATAGGATTTTAATCAATAAGGGTCTGAATTGAAAGGTAAGCTGAGTACCACTGGGAAATAACATAAGGGAAATAGAAAATTTATAGAGGAGGGGCAAGTGGATGAATTAGTTGGGAAATTGCTTATATAAACAGTTTGAAGATTATTGAAGTTTAGATGATCCTAGTTAAGAACTGTAGAGAGAGTTGATACCAACCTGCTAGATTCAGCCCTACTCACTTTCATAGTGCTGGAAGATGCTATGCATGCTACCAGGGGAGAAGAGTAATCAAAACTGTGAGCTACAATAACCACTGGCCTTGGCAATAGATGCCCACTGGTATAATTGAAACATGAATATTACGGGAGTAACCAACCACTTTCTAATTGGATTTTAGGCCTGTTTCATAAGATAGACCTTATCAGAACCCATTAATAGATGATTAGTTCTGGGGGGAATTATTACTATTATTCTATTGAATAGGCATAGGAACAACTTGACCAGTGGGTACTTATCTTTATATTCATAAATTAGTACATCTCTCAGCTTGCATTAGAGAGCTTTCTTTTCAAAAATAATAGTGACTAACAGAAATTTACAGTGAGTCAGCCTGCAGAGAATAAGAGACTCTGGAGTTCTCAACCCTAAATAGGACACCTATATCATACACCTACCCACAGATTTCAAGGATCATTATGGAAAAGAAAGGAGAAAGATGTAATGCTGGCTAATTTTACATTAATTTGATAAGGTAGAGTCATCTGAAAGGAAGAGTCCCAAGTTAATGACTCCTTCCATAAGATTGGGCTTGTAGGCAAGATTGTAGAACATATTTTTAAATAAGTGATTTATATTGAAGAGGTCCTGGGTTCTATAAGAAATCAGGCTAAGCAAGCCACGAAGAGCAATCCAAGAAGCAGTATTCCTCCATGGAATACATGGAGTGCATGCAGCTTCTGCCTCTAGACTTCTACCCTGTCTGAGTTCCTATCCTGGTTTCCTTTCACAAAAAAACAGTCATGAAATTTTAAGCCAAATAAACCCTTGCATCCTCTGCAATTTTCCTTTGGCCATGATGTTTTGTCACAGCAGTATAAACCCTAACTAGTAGAGACTATAAAAGCAATAGTGGGTGATTTCTGGGAAAAGAAAAAGAAAAGAAATTGTTTTCAGGACATGATAAGGTTGTTGCACACATGAACTCACAGGAGCTGTGACTGTATGCATAAAATCAAGTTAGACAAAATGTCAGCATGAATGTGTGCTGGAGTCCTAGCTCCCCTCCTCTAGCTGAGGGACTCTCAGCAACTGATCACTGATGGAGAGAAAAAAAACCAATTATCTTCACAAATGCATCCCTGCAAAATGACTCAAGATTCAATCTATGGATCTATACCCAAGCAATGCTACATGGACTCTGACTTTAGAAAAATAGGATGAATTTTGGAGGATAAAATGGTGGGGATGGGATAGAAATCTGAGGAAAGGTTATAGAACACATTACATGTGTACATGGATTTCTCAAATAGTAGAAGTATGCAAATGGGATTTGGAAGAGAGAATTCAGAAATGAAGAAAGAATAAGGGGGGAGGCTTTTTTGGTTGTTTGTAAGTGAAATTTGTAAAAGCTTGTAAGTACAGAAAACACAATTTAACAGGTAAAGGTGAAACTATCATATAACCTAATTGAGCAGTATAAAAGCTTTATTTTTGAATAAGTTCCTAATAATATATTTAGCTATAAAGTCACAGATTAAACAATGTAGTTATAATAGGTGTCATTATGTCTAATGGATGGGTCATCTAGAAAAAAAATAAAACAGAAATACTGGCATTGAATGATATAGATCAAATGGACCTAACAAGAGTTGACAGAACATCCCATCCAAAAAACCAAATAACATACTCTTTTCTGTATCCCAAGGAATTTCCCTCAAAACTGATCATATCTTAGGACATAAATTATAGATTATCTAGTTCTATCCCCTTCTGCCCTCCCTACTCAACGTGTCTGTTCTACCTTCACTTACAAATGAGATTTATATGTCATGCTTTGAGCCCTGATTTTTAGTTAGTTTCTCTGGATCTGTGGACTGCAGAATCATTATTCTTTACTTTACAGCCAGTGCCTACTGATATGTAAGTATATACCATCTTTGTCTTTTTAGGTCTAGGTTACCTTGTTTAGGATGATTTTTTTTTCTGGTTCCATCCATTTGCCTGCAATTTCATGGTATTGTTTTGAGCAGCTAAGCAATAGTCCATTATGTGAATATGCCACATTTTCTTTATCCATTCTTCACTTGAGGACATCTATGTTGTTTATAGTTTCTAGCTATTATGAATAAGCTTCTATGAACATAACTGAGCAAATGTCCTTGTGGTAGAATAGAATGTCCTTTGGGTAAAGACTCAGGGGTGGTATAGCTAAGCCTTGAGGCCTGGATTGCCAATTGTCTGAGAAACCCCCATATTGATTTCCAAAGTGGCATACAAGTTTATATGCCCATCAGCAATGAGGAGTATCTCCTTTGTTCTACTCTGTCTCTAAAATAAGCTGTCACTTGTGGCTTTGTTTTTAGCAATCCTGACAGGTGCAAGAGGGAATCTCAGAGTTGTTTTGATTTGCATTTTCTTGATGGCTAAGAATGTAGAACATTTTTAAATTTTATATTTATTTTATTTTCCCATAGTTTATTTTTTATTAAATTTACACCTTGATAGCAGCCCCATTCCCTCATCGGGTTCCACTCTAGTATGCTGCACAAGTGAGCTGCAGGGCCTTCTCTCCTGAGTGCTGCAGCAGATGAAGGAAAGGGACAGCTTTTCTGCTCCTTGACCCCAGGACTCCCAGCTGCTGCGGGAGAAAAGGAGCAAGGGTATCCCTCTCTGGTCCATGTCACTGCATGGGGAATAAGTGGTAGGGCCAGGTCTCCCACATTTACATCCTCGGGGAACTGGCTCATCAACAACTCCCAAAATTGTGAACCCCATTATCCTCAGTACTCCAGCTGACTAGGGGCAGGGGCAGCTCTCCCAGGATGCCCAGGTAAGAGATGGGACCAGTTCAGCACAGCCCTCCATCAGATATCAACATGTCCCCAAGTGTCAGCGCAGAACAAGAACTTCTGCTTGGCCTTTGGTGGTAACAGACCTCTGCTGCTGCACATCCAGGTACCAGATCTGGACCCTGGTGGCAGCATATGCCAGGACCCCATCATAGTCCCAGGTAGCTTCACCAGCTATTCACATTGGGCTATTCCTCATTACCCTCAGGTCTTCAGTTCTGCCTCTTTTCATTGTGCCCACTTTCTTCTGTTACTCTCTCTTCCATTTATCCACCACTTCATTGCTCTTCTTAGTAGTTCCCTGCATCTCAGAGTGTCCAAGGCATCTCAGAAATGGTCTCAGAAATGCTATGCCCCACTTGAACATTATAGTACAGGAAGCAGCCATCTAGTGTGGCCCACCCCAAGCCTGCAAGGCACCTGAATGGTGATCATCTCAGGCTAGCTCCTTGTCAAAACCCTATGACATGTGTCTAATGGATATTTCATGCTCTCTGCTCACCAGGTCCCATGTGAGGTTCATCTGTCTCTGGATTTCTCCCTTCCAGGGCCCTAAGCTTAGGTTCTTCTAGTCTCCAGCTGTATCCAGGTCTTGGGAGTCATCAGGGTCTACATGGTGCCAGACTGGTGGTCATCTCTAGCTAGTTCACTATCCAAGACCCCTAGCTTTCGGCTGGTGGTCATCTCAGGGTCAATTATTTTCAGGGAATGTTAGACTACTGTCTTAGTGTTTTGCTGCTGTGAACAGACACTATGACTATGGCAACATTTTAAGAACAATATTTAATTGGGGCTGGCTTTCAGATTCAGAGGTTCAGTCCATAATCATCAAGGCTGGAGCCTGGCAGCATCTGGGCAGGCATGGTCTAGGTGGAACTGAGAGTCCTACATCTTCATCTGAAGACTGCTATGAGGAGACTGATTTCCAGACAGATACCATGAGGGTCTTATAGAATCAGAGGTGATCTGTCCCAATACTGGGAGTAAATGTGACCAGCTGTACCCATGCACACAGGAACACTGCCAGTCCAGTGGCACGGGTTCCTTCTGGTCTATCTGGCCAGTGTGCTGAGAGGACACTGGGTGTAAACCCTGGAGCCAGTCCCACAACATTCAAAGTAAGCTCTACTCCCAAATACTCTAATGGGCCTGAGATCACAGGATTACAGCATCCCAGAATCACAGGATCACAGAGACAGCTTGACTCTGAGGAGTTCTGACACAACCAGGACCACAGGAGAAACAAGCTCCAGTCAGATATAGCCAGGGCAGGTAGCATTAGAGATAATCAGATGGCAGGAGGCAAGTGCAAGAATCTAAGCAACAAAAACCAAGGTTACTTGGCATCATCAGAACCCAACTCTCCCACCATAGCAAGTCCTGTACACACCATCGCACTGGAAAAGCAAGATTCAGATCAGAAATCACTTCTCATGATGATGATGGAGGACTTTAAGAAGGATATAAATAAGTCCCTCAAAGAAATGCAGGAGGTAACACAGGTAAAAAGAAATACACAGGTAAACAGTTAGAAGCTTTTAAAGAGGAAACACAAAAATCCCTTAAAGAGCTACAGGAAAACACAAACAGGTGAAGAAAATGAAAAAAAATCTAGGACCTAAAATTGGAAATAGAAACAATAAAGAAATTACAAAGGGAGACAACCCTGGAGTTAGAAAACCATGGAAAGAGATCAGAAGTCATAGATGTAAGTATCACCAACAGAGTATAAGAGATAGAAGAGAGAATCTCAGGGACAGAAGATACCATTAACACAACAGTCAATGAAAATGCAAAAAGCAAAAAACTCCTAACCCAAAACATCCAGGAAATCCAGGACACACTGAGAAGACCAAACCTAAGTATAATAAGTATAGAAGAGAGTGAAGATTCCCAACTTAAAGGGCCAGTAAATACCTTCAACAAAATTATAGAAGAAAACTTCCCTAACCTAAAGAAAGAGATGCCCATGAACATACAAGAAGCCTACAGAACTCCAAATTTACAAACCATGACCAAATCAAATTTACACAGTATCTTTCCACAAATCCAGCCCTACAAAGGATAAATAGATGGAAAACACCAACATAAGGGGCAAAACTACAGTCTAAAAGAAGCAAGAAAGTAATATTTCAACAAACACACATAAACATAATTCAATCTCTAGCAACAAAAATAACAGGAAGTAACAATTAGTTTTCCTTAGTCTCTCTTAATATGAAAATCAATATTACCAACATATCCTAACTGTTTGTAATTCAAAAATATGAGGAATTAAAAATTTGTTGGCTGGCATCCAGTTGTCTCTATAATTTGATAATTGGAGAAATAGGTCCAATATTGTACAATCCATATACATTTTCTGCTTGTTTGACTGTGACAGTGTCTTGCTGTGTACCACATAATGGTCTTTGAAATCACGCTTCTCCTATCTCAGCCTCTCTATTAGTAGTTTTGTTTATTTGATGTCTTTACATTATACTATGGTTTTCAGAACAGCTTACATATTTCAAAATTATTTATACAACCAAAAGAAATGTAAACAATTAATTTGGGGGGAGTAGCTTGTAAAAGAACAACAAAGAGTGAGACTGAATGCTTTTCTTGATGTTTATAATTATTGTATCAATTTTGAAGAAGAGGACTTTATAAGTTACTCTTTCTCGGAAATGAATGCTTTTCAAAATCATCATAGCCAATGAACCATATTCTTACCTGCTCTTAATGTCTATGCCACCCTCCAAGCAGAACCATTGATCATTGAAACAGTTGGTAATTGACTTCATGTATAAACTATCTTTTTTTTTTTTTTTTTTTTTTTTTTTTTTTTTTTTTTTTGGTTTTTCGAGACAGGGTTTCTCTGAGTAGCCCTGGCTGTCCTGGAACTCACTCTGTAGACCAGGCTGGCCTCGAACTCAGAAATCCGTCTGCCTCTGCCTCCCAAGTGCTGGGATTAAAGGCGTGCGCCACCACCGCCCGGCTTATAAACTATCTTAATACACACACCATTTCTTAATTGAATGTAACCTGTTCTCTGTGGGCTGAGAATGAAGACAATCATTCAAGTCAAATAGTTTTGACCATAGCAGGAAATCTGTATCCAAAAATCTTGCCTACAATTCATTCCTTGGGGCAGCAGAACTGTCAACACTTAGCTACTATGAAGGTAAAGTCCTTTGGTGATGTGAGGGTCATTGAAGTACATAAAGCTTTTATTACAATGAACTCCATTGTCTAATCAATGTTCTTATTTTGGGTTTGTACCACAGTAAAAGCCAAGATTTTAAGCTCTACTTAAAACAAAACAAACAAACAAACAAAAAGACTTTATGTATTTATGTTCATGAAAAAAAACTAGTAGTGATGTATTATTTTAAAATATATAGGTAATATGTTTGGAGTTATTTAAAGTTTATATTGAGAAAAATGTATGTATTTTCAGTATTGCTGTAGACAACCATCTACATAAGACTGTTCAACTGATTGTTGCTTTATATCAAACAACTTTTATACTATTCATTTTTTATTACAATATTTTATAATTTTTAAAGAATATGATAAAATAAAAAAAGCGAAAGGTATGACATGTATTGAAAGGGGATCTCTGGGAGGAGTTGAGATACAAAAGGGAAAGAAGAATGTGATGTCATTCTATTTACTTAAAACATGTTTTCAAATGTTAACAAATTCAGATAAATTTAAATTATGTATCTTTTCTCATCATAATGCAATAAAACTTTAAAAGAAAAACAGATAAGGGTCTTAAAGCCCACACCCACAGTGACACACTTCCTCCAACAAGGCCACATCTACTCCACCAAGGCCAAATATACTCTAGCAAGGCCAAACCTACTCCAACAAGGCCACACCTCCAAATAGTGCCACTCCCTGGGTCAAGCATATACAAACCATCATATTTACTAATCATTCAGATGTTCATATGACAGAACACTATGACCTAGACATAGCCTATCTCCTATCTACCACTAAATGACACACATGTGACACAGCATTCACACTGGTAAATCTTCTCAGAGCAGGTAGAGGGCCATTTTTACTATACTAATCAAACCAATTCATGATTATGGGAGATCTTCCATCTTCTGATATCTTTTCTATTTTTTTCTTCAAAAAATTGAAGTTCTTGGCATACAGGTGTGATGGTTTGAATATGCTTGGCCCATAGCTAGTGCCACTGTTTAAGGTGTGGCTTTGTTGGAGGAAGTGTGTCACTGTGGGAGTAGGCTGACCCTCCCTCTTCCAACCTGTTTAGCAGACAATCTTCTTTTAATCATTGTCAGAAAAAAATATAGAATTCCCAGCTTCTTTATAAGAACTACACCTCCCTGAATGTTTCCATGCTTTCAACCTTGATGATAATTGACTTACATCTGAACATGCAAGACAGCCCCAATTAAATGTTGTCCTTTATGAGGTTTGTCTTGGTCATCATGTCAGTTCACAGCAATGGAAACCCCAACAGGACAACAGGTCTTCCATTTGCTTGATTAGAGTTACACCAATATATTTTATATTATTTGTGATTACTGTGAAGGATGTTGTTTATCTGATTTATTTCTTAGCCCATTTATTACTTTTAAATAGGAGGACTACTGACTTTTTAAAGTTAATCTTCTATTCAGCCACTTTGCTGTTTTATCTGTGCTTATCAACTGCCAGGGGGCAGAAATTTGGGAGTTTTTTTTTTTATACTATCATATCACCTGCAAATAGTGATACATTGACTTATTCCTTTCTGCTTTGTATTCCCTTGATCCCATTTAGTTGTCTTATTGCTTTAGCTAGAACTTCAAATATTTCACTTATTGATATGGAGAGAGTGGATAGCCTTGTCCTATTCCTGTCGTTAGTGGAATTGTTTTGAGTTTCCCCCATTTAATTTGATATTGTCTATAGGCAGAATGCATTTTGCCCTTCTTGTGTGTAGGTATGTTCTTATCCTTGATTTCCGCAAAACTTTATCATGAAGAGGAGTTAGAGTTTCTCAAAGGTTTTTCAGCACAAAATGATATAATCACGTTTTTTATTCAGTTTGTTTATATGGTGGATTACATTGTTAGATTTTCATATGTTGAACCATTCCTGCATATGTGCACTGGAACCCTCTTAATCATGGTGGATGATTTTTTTGATGTATTCTTTTATTTAGTTTGTGAGTATTTTATTGAGTATTTTTGCTTCTATGTTCATGAGGGAAATTGCTTAGTAATTTTCTCTCTTTGTTGAGTCTGTGTACTTTTAGTATTAGAGTAACTATGGCCTTATAAAAAGAATTTGTCAATGTTTCTTCTGATTCTGTTTTCTGGTAGGTTTGAGGAGTATTGCATATTAGTACTAGCTCTTTTTTTTTTCTTTTTTCTTTTGGTTTGATTGTGTGCTAAAACCATCTGGCCCTGGCCTTTTTTTAAGCGACTATTTCTATTTCCTTTAATATTATAGGTATATTTTAATTGTTTAACTGATCTTGATTTCGTTCATTGATGGAAAGAAGGAGTAAGCCACAAAACTGTGTGTATTACTTACAAGAGTTAGAACTATTTGGGAGCAGGTTCAGTAAGTGATTGGGGTAATTTGAGGTAAGGCTGGGGGTAAGAGAAAGCTGAAACCTGGGAGGGGACTGTTGGGGAACAAAAGTCTTTAGATAAAAATAATGGCCTCACATTGCATTTTCCTTCCCTCTCCAGACTGTCTCCTTTATAAACAAGCTGCCCTGTTATGTATATTGTAAAGCTGGAGTCAAGGAGGACTGCATATATTATGGGTGTAGGTAGATAAGGGAATGGATTAGTAGGGGATGAAAGAGGTATCCTTAGTAGGACATACAGCAACTTCATAAGGGACAAAAGAAATAGGGTATACCTCCCATTAAACAATTGCTGCTTTGATGCTAGGCCTAAGTAAAGTATGTATATTGAGGGGAATATTCTGTTGTAGAATATTTATGAGCTCAGACATAGGTTTGAGCCAATGGAAAGTTGTTATTCACCAGCAGGTGAATATACCAGGATTTATGAATGCCAATGTAGTCATGAGCCTTTCCCATAGTGGACTTTAAAAACAAAATCCATGACATATTTCAGTAACGGGAACTATTAGCCAAAAGTGGAACTACAGAAGTAAAAAAGCAGTATTAGTACATTTAGAGACTTTACCATAATTATAAACTTTGATGGATTAGGCACTTGTTTTAGTTTTGGCAGGTGGCGCTGTCTATGTGCTGAGTTTTATTGCCTAAACGGAACATACATCATGAAGTAAGTTGGGCTAAACTCTCAGGCCCCCCTAAGTTCTAGAGCCCTATTACCTATTCCTTCTTTCATGTTATGCTGCCATGGTGATTTGAATAGGAATGGTTCTCATAGACTCATGTGCTTGATTGCTTGGCAAATAAGGAGTAGCACTATTAGGAGGTATGACCCTGTTGGAGTAGTGTGGCCTTGTTGGAGGAATTAAGTCACTGTGAAAGTGGACTTGAACTCTCATAGGCTCAAGCTAGGCCTAGTGACAGTCTCCTGCTGCCTTTGGATCCAGATGTTGAACTCTCAGCTTCTTCTTTAGCACCATGTCTGCCTGCATGCTGCCATGTTTCTAACCATGACAATAATAGGCTAAATATCAGAAATCCCAATTATTGTTTTTATGCCAGCCCCAATTAAATGTTTTCCTTTATAAGAGTTGCCATGATCATGTTGTCTCTTCACTTCAATAGGAATGCTAACTAAAACAGAAATTGGTACAGGGTGTGAAGTGTTACTGTGACAGACTTGATCATGTTTTAGGGGGAACATTATGAAAGGACATTGGAACTTTCAGCTAGGAAAGCCATTTGAATGTAAGAGCTCTGTGGGATATTCTATGGGAGATTGGATAGTAAAAATGTTGAGAGCATTGCAGATGATATAGGCTTGGCTAATGAATTTTTATAGGGGAGTTTAAATACTCTATTCAGGCCATTTGTTATTTTTGAACTTAGATTCTGTGGTTATGGTTAGCTAGAGCTGAAGAATCAGCTATGATTAATAAGATGCTAGAAGTACTACAGCAAAGCATTGCTTTGCTGGGATACTTGATGGTGGGCAGCTGGAGCTACAAAATTAGTAGTGACTACGAAGGGATCAGTAGCTTGTGGTGAAATCTCCTGGGAAGTATTTCCTGAGCACACAGAGAAGTTGTGTTCCAGAGCGAAAAATGGCTGTACCTCATGTAGACAGCCTGATTTGGAAATTTTTAAGAGTACTGGTTTTGAAGGCATGAAGGGCTCATGGAGAGCAGGTGTGGGTGGCCAGGAGAGGTCACTGGTGACAGTTCAGTCTCAGTAGTAGTTGAAGGCCCATAAATAAAGGGGTCATGCAAAGAAGCTGAGGCTTGGCACCAGGAAGAGTGTCTATAAGAAGTTATTGGTGCAAGTCCAGCCCAGTTCCAGCAAGGGAATCCCAGCACTTTTGGAGATGCCAGTACATAGGATGGCCACCAAAAACACCTGCAGCAATGGAATAGAACAAGCCAACCCTAAAAGAGAAGCTGTGTGTGCTACAAAAGGCAGAGCGAGAGAAATTAACCAGGCCTTTCAGGAGAGTTTCAGATCATGTATAGATCCCCGACATTAGACAGTTATAATTTGTTTTTACTTTGATTTTTGACTGTATCCTGATTTTTTTCTCTCTTAAAGTAAAAACATATTTTACTGGAGCCCACAGCTGAGAGACTGAATTTTAAAAGACTCTGGATTAGCCAGGCAGTGGTGGCACATGCCTTTAATCCCAGCACTTGGGAGGCAGAGACAGGCAGATTTCTGAGCTCAAGGCCAGCCTGGTCTTCAGAGTGAGTTCCAGGATGGCTAGGGATATACAGAAAAACACTGTTTCGAAAAACTAAAATAGAAAAAAAAAAAGACTTTGGATTTCAAAAGAGATTGAATATTTTCAAAGGACTGAAACTTTAATGTGTTTGAATTTATAAAGCTTGTGGGACTTTGTCTGATGACTTCCTTTTTGTTGGCATGCAAAACTAGCTAGTACAATTGACATCTTGTCAACTTGACATAATGAATAAGAAAGGAAGGGTTGAGGCTTAATAGTGATATGTTCATATATCAAGTTGACAAGGGGTCAATTGTACTAGCTAGTTTTGCATGTCAACAAAAAGGAAGTCATCAGACACAAAGAAATAGCTCAGTGAAATCCAACAGTAAGGCATTTTCCAAAATAGTGATCAGTGGTGGCTGGTGCCATTCCTGGGCTGGTAGTTCTGGATTTTATAAAAAATCAGGCTGAGCAAGCCATGTGGAACTAGCCAGTAAGCAGGACCTCTTCATGGCCTCTCCTTTGGCTCCTGCCTCCAGGTTCCTGTTTGAGTTCCTCTCCTGACTTCCTTTAGTGATGAACAGCAATATGGAAGTTTAATATGAATAAACCAATTCCTGTCCAACTTGTTTTTTGGTCATAGTGTTTCATCTCGGCAATAGAAACCCTAAAACACTTGTCATATGACAAGGATGAATGGCCTTTTGGAACTAATAGGTTTTGAAGTACACACATGTTTCTTCCTGAGTATCAAGTGATGATGGTGTAACTTAGAATCACGTGTCACATGTACAGGTAACCTGGAACAAGAGAGGGACTGTATAGGAAATAGGAGAAGTAGTATTAAAAACAGAAGGAGGAGTATAATAGTAAGGAAGGTACAATGAATGACTCAATAGAAATGGTAGTTAGGATTAAAGTCAGAGATAGAGGGTCACTCTAGCAGGAATAAAGTAGGGATGGCAAAGTATGAAGCTAAAGGTCAATACAAATGAGGTTAAAGAAAATGTGAGAAGCTTCTTGCTCTAGTCATTCAAAATGACACTGGCCATCTCTACTGCCAGCAGTGCTGCACCAAAGCAAGTTAACAGAATCAACAGGGGGTTACAGAGCATGGCGGGAAAGAGAGAGAAGAAAATAAAGAACTAATTAGATAATTAGATCTGGTCCATGGTGAAAAGAATGAAGAATTCTTGAAGTCTGATCTCCTTCACAGCATCCAGATGTTCCTTAAAGGTGGTGATGAACACTTGAATTAACCATGAGCCTTCTTGTAGATATATCAGAAATGAATGGTGCTATTGTAGGGTGATAGCCATTAGCTTATGTTGAATCATTCCTGTTCAGGCATAGGAAAATTATTGTTATTTATAAGGATGTGAATCCAGTAAATATTGTTCAAAGGGGGCTTGGGACCTTTGTGAGGTGAGATAGATGAACCCATGAGAAGCCATCAGGTTTAGCAGTAGTTAAGGTGAGGAAAACTATTTTATGGGGGGAAGTCCCTTTTGGGGAAAAAGCCTGAGGATTAAGTTTGGAGAGAGACACTAGTTCCCCAATGTTGAAAATGATAGTGGAGCATCAGGGTGAGTAGAGGAGAGGAACTCATTTGTGGTAGATTTGTGTCAGATAATACAACTGTTTCCTAAATAGGGAAGTTTTTCTTAAAACAAGCCTAGTTTTTCTTCTATTTGATTCATATCTAACTTGGAAAAAAGTATTTGGACTATGGTAGGGCCATCTAGTCCTGGAATTTGTCTTAAGGAGAACTTATGAACAGAGGTGTAGGCAGGATGCTTGCGAGTCTCAGGGAAAGTACAAGGAGAACAGGAAAAGAAGGTGAGAAATTGGTGGAGTCATGGCAAGAGAGGAATATGGAGTGGAAGGCATGGTCTCAGGAAAGGTAGATAAAGAGAGGTTGGAGGTAGATGGTGGGGAGATAGGAGGACAGGAGTCTGGTTTGGGAGGGAACAAGGGAAAACTGTGGAGTGAAGGAGGAATGAAGATCTGGGATGAGAAGGCTAGAGATGGAGAATTTACAAGAGTTGTAAGTGGGTGATTTGTTGGCAGGATAGAAGCTGGAGAAGGTGTAAGGAGGAGATAGGGCAGTAGAACAGAAGGGTTGTTTGGAAGGGAGCATTGAGAGTAATAAAATCTGATATGCTATACAGATTTGAAAGAGGAAAAGTCATGCCTCAAAGACAAAGAAAGCTTGGGTATAGTGGACCTTTCACAATTTGTCATTTTACTTGATGAAGTTAGTTCCATCCATAAGAATTTGGAAATTGAAAGTACTAACTCAAGTATGGCTGTTTTATAGCTATTGCAGCCAGATCTGAGAGAAGAGACACATAAGGGTAGCAGGTCTGAGGTTCAGCTAGACCTAAAGTTGAGGTGTGATTTTAGGCAGGCCAACTGAATGCCCTTGGGCAGAGACAATTTGGAGTCCAAATCAGAAGTCAAGATTTCTTCTGAAAATCATCACCTAGACTTTAGGTAGCAGTCAAAGACAAGAGACTCGTTTGCAGAAGAGGGCCCTTGAAATCATGTTTCAAAAGCCAAGGAACTCCTGAAGTCAGAGAAGGGCTAGCCCTGAGGTACCTCCTCGTATTGGCCGTCTCAACTTCCTGGTAAATCTGGTGGATGTGGTTTGGTCTGAGACCCAACTGTAAGGGCCTCTGTTCTGGAAGTCAGTAGATAATGAGAGACAGAGAGGAAAAGGAGAAGGATCAGGACCAAATTTGTATGGTACACAAATCCCAGAACAAGGTCTGCATATTTATGTAGACAAAGGTAACAAAGACCCAAAAATCAGGACTCAACTTCTATGGACCATACTCTTGATTGACAAGGTGTCAGAAAATGGAGGTTGATAGAGAATAGGAGAGAGAAAAGGTTACTGAGAAAGAGGAGACTAGAACACAGAACCCTCAAACCCCTCCTTTTCTGAGACCTGGATCTCCTTGTAAGGGGATTGATAGGTCCAGTTAGATTAGTACTAGAAGAGAGGCAATAGCATAAATTTCAGAAGACATCTCATTTAGTCATGAGGAAATAGGTTCCCAATACAGACCTTCTCCTCTATAAAAGTGCTGCTGCCTCTGCTTCCTCCCTTTCTTATGGCATCTTAAGTCTTCAGGAAGGTCAAAGCTGATTATTGAGGAAGGGTGAAGTAGAAATTTCTGGTTTCTTTGGAAACTCAGTTGAATCACCTGATGTTTTTCTGGAAGCTCTCTTATGAGATGTTTTCCTGAAGCAGACATGTGAGAGAACATATGATATTTTGCAGGAGCAGATGCTTGAGAAGGCATGTGATGTTTAGAAAGAATATAAATATAACTCCACAGTGAGAGGACTCTCTTGCATTGCTATGCCTTGCAATGTTTTGCTGATCCTTGCTGGTGTTTGCTGGTAATCATATTATAGAGAGAAACATGCCAAAGAACTTGTGGTATTCTGACTGATTTCTTCATACTTTTGCTGACTTGTACTGATTGGGAGAACCTTGGAGTTTCTGCTGAACTGAGTAGCTACGACTTGTGTTTGGTGTTTGTTATTGGACTGAACTGCCACTATAGATTGGTATTTGTTGTTTGCTATTGAACTGAACTGCTGATATTCTGACAATGAAGATAGGAATCACCCCAAAGAATTCTTCTAAACAAGTTAACAACCCCATTTTCTTTAAACCTTCTTCCCCTACTTCTGGCTGTTGGGCTAGAAGGGAATTTGAAGTCTTCTAGAACCCCAGATAAAGTAGACTTTAGAAAATCTAAGCCTATAGAAGGATGTTGTCTTAGTTAATGTTTCTATTGCTGTGAAGAGACAACACAATTATGGAAACACTTATAAAGGACAACATTTCATAGGGCCTGGCTTACAGTTCAGAGGTTTAGTTCCTTATCATCACTGTGGAAAGCATAGCAACATTTAGGCAGACATGGTGCTGGAGAAAGAGCAGAGAGTTCTACATCTTGATTCATAGGCTGCAGAAGGATGACAGAGACATATTGGCCTGGCTTGTGTTTCTAAATCTCAAAGATGATCTCCCAGATACTCACTTACCTCAACAAAGACATACTTGCTCCAACAAGGCCATGTTTCCTAATAGTACCACTTACTATGAGCCTATGGGGGCCATTTCTTTCAAACTAGCACAACTCCATGGCCACCAGAGTCTTGCAGCCATATCATCAATCTAACCTCAAAAGTCCTAAGATTCTACCACAGTCTCAACCCTTTTAAAATCTAAAGTTCAAAGTCTCTTCTGAGATTCATACAATTTCTTAACTGTAATCTTCTGTAAAATCAAAATCAAAAGGCAGGTCCTGTACTTCCAACATATGTTGGCACAAGATATGCATTACCATTCTAAATGGTTGGTAAGGAAACATAATGAGGGAATATTGGACCACAGCCAGACTGAAAACAAGGTGGGCAAACTCCAAACACTGCAGATCCATGTCTGATGTCAAAGTGCTCTTCAGAGCTCCAACTCGTTTCAGTTTTATTGACTACAACATACTTCTTTTTCTTGGGCTGTTTCCACTTCCTGTTAGAAACTGCATTTAGCTGGTATCTCTGGCATCTCCAATATTTTGGACAATGGTCTCTCTGATTCTCCACACAGGGATAATCCTGACACATATCTGGCCTCCGAGGGAGATTCCACCACCTCTTTTTTTCTATCCTTAACTCTAAAGATAGAATCACGTGGCCAAAGCTGCCAAGTTCTTTTTCTTGCTGGAATTGGAACATGTTCACCAGCTTTCTGTTTTCAATGATTTTCTTCATTGTTTAAGTTGGATGTCCTGAAACTTGATGCAGACCAGGCTGGCCTCAAACTGAGAGACCTATCTCTCCTGGATCAGAGCTCTCTGTCTCCTGAGTGCTGGGATTAAAGACATATACCATGATGCCTGGACCTAAACTGTACTTTAATCTCTTTCCAAGGGCTAGAAGCTTAGCTGGTTGGAGGTCTTGTCCTGAGTTCACCACTCTCTTTATTCCATTTAACATCAGGGTTTTCTTCAATCTGTTTATCTTCTCAAACAGAGGATTTAGCACTATTTTATTTCCAAGTGACCTTTTTTCTCAAATTGTACATTTTGTATCTTTCCTTGCTTAGGTTGCTCCTTTTCATTATAGACCTTCATAAGATCGACCACTAACAACCACATGAAAGAGTCAATATTAGGCTGTTTTGAGATTTT
Source organism: Mastomys coucha (assembly GCF_008632895.1). NCBI lineage: Eukaryota > Metazoa > Chordata > Mammalia > Rodentia > Muridae > Mastomys > Mastomys coucha. Next base: position 48,367,860 of record NW_022196904.1, on the reverse strand, counting down.
TTTTCTGCCACACAATTAATCCAAAACTCTTCAAATTTAGCCTCAGACAAATTTTTTTGGAAAAAGATAAAAATCAGCCACATTCTTTGCTGAAATATCACAAGAATAGTCTTTAGGTCACATACTAAAATTTCTCTCCTCTGAAACCTTTTGAACTGGTTCTCCAGTTCATATTACCTTCAGCACTACTGTCTTCCATGTTTCTACAAGTCTGGTCAATTTAATCCCCTCATAAAGCATGCATCTGCTTTCCTAATCCAAAGTCTTTAAGTGAAAATTCCTCCAAACAAAAGCATGGTTAGGCCTATTACAGTAATACCCCAGTTCCTGATAACAATGTACTTAAGGTTTCTATTACTGTGAAGAAATACCATTACTATGGCCACTTTTATAAAGAGAAATATTTAATTAGGGCTGGTTTACAGTTCAGAGGCTTAGTCCATTATCATGCATACCAGTGTTTAGGCAGGCATGGTGTCGAAGCTGCTAAGCGTTCTATATCTTGATCTACAGGTAGCAGAAGCAAGACTGAGACATACTGGCCAGATTTGAGAGTCTGAGACCTCAAAGTCTGTGTCTCACATACTCCAACAAAGCTACACTCCTAACAGTGTAACTTACTAGGAACCTATAGGTGAAATTTGCTTTCAAACTACCACAGGGGTCCTCCCTCAATATTCTCCAAACTTGGCAATGCCTGCCAAGGAACCTAATTATTAATTGAGAACTATTTGTTAGGACTCTGTTAAGTAATGTGACATGTACCCTGAGAAGTGTACACTACTGTACACAATTTAAATAATCAACGGACTCAGAGATTTAAGCCTTCTGCTGTTAGTCACATGAAATGTAGAAAACAAAGATGGAAATAAGGGTCATTCCATATGTCCTAGATAGCACTCAACAATGGTATTAATGGCCAGTGATAAGTGTGTTATGGTCTGCAAATATTATTTCTATCCCATACAAATTTATTAAGGAAAGTGTTTTTGTTTTTTCTGGTGAGAAATCCAAGTTTAAGGAATTTGAATATCTTATATATGTTGACTCAGTTTATGTGTAACAAATACAGAATTTGATGCCTTGTTTGTTTAATTCGTTTTCTGTTAGCAGTTGCAATGTAAATATGATTATAAGGTTTCCATATGTCACATGATGCTTTGTTGGTGCATAACAAACCCTGCTGTTTCTTTTAGTTTAATCATAGGTGCATGAACAGTAAAAAGGCAGTAATATATTCAGAGTTACACAAATGTGTGTCCACTTTAATTGTCAAGTATAATAAAATGTACTAGTCCAGGTCAGGGCATCTCAAGATTATTTCTAACTAAGCAGGTTTGAGCCAAGGGGTTAATTTCCATTTTGTTTTAAACATAGAGTGACAAATGTCTATATGAGGGTGATGAGAATCAGTGAAATGCCCATAGTTTTCTGAAAATTAAGTCTCAAAATAGAGCTACATTAGGAAGCCCAGGGAGTCCCCCTGGCAAGTGACTATCAATTCCAGTACACCTGCATACTGGGTGTATTATTTATATTGTCAACAGATTCAAAGTCGGAATCAAATTTGCCATATATGGCCTAGAGGCACTCATAAAGCTAACTTAATTTACTACTCTAATCTTTCAGGTGAAAACATTGAGAGCACCACGGGCAAAATGTCTAGGTTCACATAGCTTTAAGTGGAAAAAAAGGAAAGAGAATTCCTTTTGTCAAGGTAGGACCACGTGCAACAACATTCTTTTCTATCCTCAGACACTTTCCACTCAATCATAGTGGTCAATGGGCACTGTGTGCTCCACAATGACTCAGATCATCAGTATGTGGAGTAAAGCCAATCTGACTATAACTCAAGCAACTATTACTGTTCTCCCTCTGGGAGCTGTGCTCTGCATGTCTCCCCATATAGTTCAGAGGGAGTCATTTAATCTATGCACACAGGCCATTCTTTGTCTTTGCCATAGACATTTGGTATCACCTTAGAAACTAAGGAATTCATTTTCTGAGGACAAGTCATCCATGAAAGGAAGTACACACATGCATTATCTTACTTAATCCTCCTAATTACCCTCTATTGTATTTTTATCTTCAGACTAGGAAGAAAACAGGCTCACAAAAGTTGGTTTTCTTGCTTTCCTCCTTTTTTTGGGTGCTGGTTTGAATCAGAGCATCAACCATACTAGGCAAGCATTCTACCACTGAGTTCCACCTCTGCCCCTACAAATGACATTATTTTTCCTTTTAGGAAGTATAAATGAATCAGCAACTTACATGGACATGATCTGTGTGACTCAAAAGTCTCTATTCCAAGCAGAGTCTGGCTAGAGCAATAGCCAATACTAAACAGTCCAGAGAACAACTAAAATTCATTTTCCATAGTTGAGATTAGACTGAAGGCAGTTAAACATTTGTCTTCTCTTCATTTTTGCTTAAATTAAGGAGCTGATATTAGAGGGCAAATTTACAAAATGAAAACTCCAAGCTGCTAAATCAATGGGAAAAACAGATATTTCAGCTGCCTTTATATATCTAGAGTCAACATTCAGAGAGCCTAGATTAATAGAGCAAACAGAGAGATGATTACCCTGGTAACAAAATCTCCATTAAGCCTCGCTGGAGGAGAAAATGAAAAGTTTGAACATCTGTCGGGTTCAACCAGAGTTCACGGAGGATAGAGATTTGTGTGTTCTTACTTTCTTAAAATCAAGGTTTCCAGAAGCAAAATACAACCCCTCATTTAGGAGAGCAGCTGCCCATAAACCCAGTAGAGCCCAGGAGCAATATAGACTGATCCAGGCCATCCATATGCATTCTTGGAATCAAATAAGTTTGACTCTTCAGGCTTCTTCCCAGGATTCAGTAAACCATGGCCATAAAAACAAATTTAGCCCCTGACTGTAGACTCACTTTAAATAAGAATTTATTGGCATAAGTTACATTTGGTAGGAAAAGCCATCTGCTATTTTCCCCACCCCCAAATGCCATTTTTGTCTCAGCAGATGAAGAGAGAGCCTACACCAAATATGGCAGTTCTGTCAGTTTCCTTTTTTCTTTTATGTAGCAGAATAATATAACCTACTACTACAAGGTCACTGTTCTCTTGACAACTCCTTCCTACCACAGTCTTCCTCCTTGGCCAGCCCGTGGTAGTCTCGGTCTATTTTACACTCCTGAGAAAACTGCCTCTATAGCCCACATCTCAGCGAGATAGTGTAGCTTTTCATTTTTGTTCATGGATGATTTCCCTAACCCAGAGTCTCCTATTCAACCCATGGTGCCACAATTGATGTCTCCTCAGTGTTTGAAGCAAGAGGAATGTTGAGTCTGAATGAAACGGCAGCCAATGTGAACATCGCACTGATACAGTCTAGGGGTTTTGAACTAATAATGCTTAGGTATCTTGATCTGGTTCATTTCCTCTTCCAATTAAATAATTAAAAGTCAGGAAAAATTAAGTAGAGAAATATAAAGCAACACAGACAGAATCAGCAGTTGAAGAATGGTGTTTATTGGGGTGGGGGTGTCATGAAGTTATACTGAGAAAAACCAGACTCAGGAAGCTGAAAAATCCAGTCTTTTCTCTGGGTCTGGAAGCTTTAAAGTCTCTGAAGAAGCATCTTCCTCTTCAAATTTAGGGTTGGTCAGTATGAAGAAAGCTGGAATGGTTTACTGGTCCAGAACTGTTGTGTACATGTCTTGACTAAGCTTTGAACTTAATGAGCCAGTCACTCCATCAGCATGTGGCCTGTGAGTGAGAGACAAAATCCCACAAAGCCTTCTCTTCAAGTTGCTAGCCCTTTGTCTCAAGAGAAGAGTGAGAAAGTAGCTAGACATCTTGAAAATTCACATTTATTACCAACCCTTGGCCACTCTCTCTGTCTCTCTAAAAGGGAGTCTGTCTAACTCTTAGTGTCTCATTTCCTGCTCTAATTGCTATTAAGGACTTGTAGGTACTGACTGCTTTTAAGTGCTTCTAGGTGAAAAGGGGTCTATAGTTGAGGGACAGCCAGTGAGCTCTAAGAATCTACCTATTTCTATCTTGGGCTAAAGGCACATATTGCAGGGCCTGGCTTTTCATTCTAGAGCTGATGATCTGAACTGAGGTCCTTGTGTTTGTATAGCAAGCACTCTACCCTTAGCCATCTACCTAGCCCCTCAAAGTACATACCAAATCCTAGAAAAAGTGAAGGTACTAATCCTAATTAACATTTCACCTAACATGTAATGGTTGTATTTGTATGCCCTTTATACTTTTTTCTCACATGTATTGCATCCTGGCAGTCTGCCCCCCACTTCTTATCCCAGCACATCCCACTCTATCTACTCCTCCTCAATTTCCCCTTTGAAAAGGGCAGGCCTCCTGGAAGGCAGGCAGAGCTGAGGGCTGGGGGTGGGGGGAGCAGTGTGCCCATCTGAGCTTGCAGGCAGAGAACTTCTAGCATTTCTAAAATTTACATCCCAAATGCTGCCTCTCCCATTCTTCTCTGAGCAGGTGGGGACTCTCTGGGTACCCTGTAACCTGGCACATTAAGTCTCTTTGAGGATCATGCATCCATGTCCACTGAAGCCAGACAAAGCAGTCTAGCTAGAAGAACATATCCCATGCACGGGCAACAGCTTTTGGGATACTTTCCATTCCAGTTGTTCAGTACCCACATGAAGATCAAGCTGCATACTGCTACATTATGTGTGGAGAGGTTTAGGTCCAGCCTGTGTGTGCTCCTTGATAGGGGGTTCAATATCTGAGAGCACCAAGGGTCCAGGTTAGTTGACTCTGTTGATCTATCTGTGGAGTTCCTATCCCCTTAGAGGCCCTAATTCTTTCTCCTATTCTTCACTAAGAGTCCTCAAGTTTCACTCTGGTCTGGTGTCCTGAGTGGACCTTGGGTGCAAGCTCTGCAACCAGTCCCACAACACCCAGAGGAAGTTCCACTCCCAGGTGCTCTGATACTCTCAGGATCAGAGGTGAGGAGGACACAACATCTGTCTCAACACTGGGAGTAACTGGGACCAGCAAGACTAGGCATACAGGAACACCGCCAGCAGAGTGGCTCGGGTTCCTTCTGGTCTCTCTGGGCTGGTGTCCTGAGCAGACCTTGGGCCCAGGCTCTGCAGCCAGTCCCACAACACCCAAAGGAAGCTGCTGCACTCCCAGGTGCTCTAACAAGCCCTGGGTCACAGGATCCCAGAATCACAGGATCACAGAGACAGCTTGACTCTGAGGAGTTCTGACACAACTGGGATCACAGGAAAGACAGGCTCGAGTCAGATTCAGCAAGGGCAGGTAGCACTAGAGATAACCAAATGGCAGGGGGCAAGCATAAGAAAATAAACAACACAAACCAAGGTTACTTGGCAACATCAGAACCCAATTCTCCCACTGTAGCAAGTCCTGGACACACCATCACACCCGAAAAGCAAGATTCAGATCTAAAATCACTTCTCATGATGATGATACAAGACTTTAAGAAAGACATAAA
>NW_022196904.1:48361780-48361930 GCF_008632895.1 Mastomys coucha | reverse complement strand
TGTAATGGGCCAGTAAATATCTTCAACAAAATTATACAAGAAAATTTCCCTAACCTAAAGAAAGAGATACCCATGAACATATAAGAAGCCTACAGAACTCCAAATAGACTGGATCAGAAAAGAAATTTCTCCTGTCACATAATAATCAAA
>NW_022196904.1:48313678-48361696 GCF_008632895.1 Mastomys coucha | reverse complement strand
AAGGGAAAAAAGGCAAGTAACATATAAAGGAAGGCCTATCAGAATTACGGCAGACTTCTCACCAGAGAAGCTAGAAGATCCTGGGCAGACGTCATACAGACCCTACAAGAACACAAATGCCAGCCCAGACTAGAATACCAAGCAAAACTCTCAATTAACATAGGTGGAGAAAACAAGATATTCCATGACAAAACAAAATTTACACAATATCTTCCAAAAAATCCAGCCCTACAAAGGATAATAGATGGAAAACATCAACATAAGAAGCAAAACTGCACCCTAGAAGAAGCAAGAAAGAAATCTTTCAACAAATCCACACAAACCTAATTCCACCTCTTACAACAAAAACAGCAGGAAGTGATCATTATCTTTTCTTAATATCTTAATATGAAAATTAATATAACCAACATATCCTAATGGAATGAAATCCAAAAATATGAGGGATTAGAAATTTGTTGATTGTCATCCAATGGTCCTTCTAATTTGGTAATTGGTTAAATAGGTCCAATATTGTACAATCTATATACACTTTCAGCTTGTTTGTGACAGTGTGTTGCTGTATACAACATAAGGGTCTTGAAATCTTGCTTCTCCTATCTCAACCTCTCTATTAGTCATATTGTTTATTTCAGGTTTTTACACTATACTATGGTTTTCAGAACAGCTTACATATTTCAAAAGTATTTATATATCCAAAAGAAATGTAGAGAAGTAAATTGGGAAGGGGCTTGTAAGAGTACAATAAAGAGTGAGACTGAATGCTTTGCTTGACGTTTGTAACTGTTGTATAAAGTTTGAAGAAGAGGACTTTTTAAGTTACTCTTTCTCTGAAATGAATGCTTTTCCAAATTGTCACAGCTAATGAAACAAATTCTTACCATCACCTAATGTCTGTGCCAACTTCCAAGCAGAACCATTGTTCACTGAAACAGTTAATGAATGACTTTATGGATAGATCATCTTAATACACACATCATTTCTTAAATGAATGTAACCTGTTGTTTGTGGGCTGAGAATAAATTCATTCACTCAAATCAAATAGCTTTGACCATAACAAGAAGTCTGTATCCAAAAATCGTACCTACAATTCATTTCTTGGCACAGCAGAACTGTCAACTCTCAGCTTAGCTTAGATGAAGGTAAAATCCTTTGGTGCTGTGAGGGTCATTGAAATACTGCCTTATTACAATGAAATCCAATATATAAAAATTGTTCTTATTTTGGGCTTGTACCACAGTAAGACCCAAGATTTTAAGCTCTACGAAATATACAATAAACAAAAAGACTTTATATATTTATGTTCATTTAAGAAAATACTAGTAGTGATGCATTATTTTGAAGTATCAGTTAATATGTTTGGAGTTATTTAAAATTTATATTGAGAAAAAAGTATGTATTTCCAGTATTGCTATAGAAAAAACATCTACATAAGACTGTTAAATTGATTGTTGATTTATATCAAACAACTTTTATAATACTCATTTTTATTGTTATAATTTTTTATAAATTTTAAAGAATATGACAAAAAAGATATTATAGGTATTGAAGATGGGTCTCTGGAAGGAGTTGGGGTACAAAAGGGAAACAAGAATGTAATGCAATTCTATTTACTTAAAATATGTTTTTAAATGTTAACAAATTCAGATAAATTGAAATCATGTAACTTTTCTCATCATAATGCAATAAAAGGCCAGATGGTGGTGGCACACACCTTTAATCCCAGCACTTGGGAGGCAGAGGCAGGTGGATTTCTGAGTTCTGAGTTCAAGGCCAGCCTGGTCTACAGAGTGTTCCAGGACAGCCAAGGCTACACAGAGAAACGCTGTCTCGAAAAAAAGCAAAACAAAACAAAACAAAAGATTGTATAGCATAATGTAATGAAAGTTAAAAATAAATAAATAAATAAAAAGCAAACAAACAAACAAAAGAGTCCTTAAGTTCCAACCACTGTTTGGTATCTGTCTGAGTCAGCTGCTGGGTGGAGCCTCTCCTTTTTACAAGCTTAAAAGAGTATAATTAATAGAGTCAGGGATTAGTGCTGGCCAAAGGGATGACTCGCAAGTTGGGTTGGTTATTGATTGGCCATCCCCTCAGTCTCTGATCCATTGCTTGTGTCTGCATTTCTTGTAAACCAGATACATTTTGGATTGAAATATTGCGGGTGGGTTGGTGTCTTCATTGCTCTACTGGGATTCCTGATTGGCTGCAGGAGGAGGCCTCTTCCAGTTCCATATCCCCAATTCTGTGAGTCATAGCTAAGGTCACTCATATTGATTCTTGGGTGGATGCCTTATTCTAGGTATGTTATGTCCTGGAGATGCCCCTAACCTCCTCATCCCCATTAGTTAATTGCGGGTTTTTATTCATTCTCATGGCCACATGGCCATCTCTCCTATTTCTCACCACACTTGATCTTCAAACACCCCATTTACCTGCCAAACCCCTTTCCTACTCAATTCCACCTTCTAAGTGAGATTCAAGTATCCTTCCTTGTGCCTTCCTTCCTGTTTAGCTTCTTTGGGTCTGTGGAGTGTAAAGCATGGGTATCCTATATTTTATGGCTAATATCCATTTATAAGTGAGTAAATACCATGTGTGTCTTTTGGAGACTGAGTTACCTCAGTCAGGATGACATTCTCAAATTCCATCCATTTGCCTGCAAAATTCATGATGTCTTGGTTTTTAATAGCTGAATTGTATCACATTGTGTAGACATACCACATTTTTTTTTTATCCATTTTTCAGTTGAGGAACATATAGCCTGTTCCCGGTTTCTGGATATTAAGGACAAAGATGATATGAACATAGTTGAGCAAGTGTCTTTGAGGAATGGTGAAGCATTATCCTCAGGAGTGGTATAGCCGGGTTTTTGGAGAAGCTGCCAAATCATTTTCCAAAGTGATTGTACAAGGTTTCACTCCCACCAGCAACACTCTTCGTGTTCCCCTTGCTCCACATCCTCACCACCATGTACTATTCCTTCAGTTTTTGATCTTAGCCATTCTAACTGGTGTAAGATGGAATCTTGGAGTTCTTTTGATTTGCATTTTCCTGATGACTGAGGGCTTTGAACATTTCTTTAAGTGCTTCTTGGCCATTTGATATTCTTCTGTTGACATTCTCTGTTTAGCTCTTTGCCCTATTTTTTAATTGGATTGATCAGGTTGTTGGTGTCTAACTTCTTGTGTTCTTTGTAAATTTTGTATATTAACCGTCTGTCAGATGTAGGGATGATGAATATCCTTTAGCAACTGGGCTGCCGATTTGTCCTATTGACAGTGTTCTCAGTGTTCTTTGCCTTAGGAAAATTTTGCAGTTTGTTCTCTTCTTTTCATAAGACCTTAGATACATCACCATGTTATTTATTTACAACTTCTTTCTTTAATGTAAGCAATACTATCTATAAATTTTCCTCTTAGGGTTGTTTTCCTTGCCATATCCTAAAGGCAATGCTATTCTTATATTTTCTTTGGATTCTTCAAATTTCAATTTCACCCATAATTTCTTCAGTCATTCATGAAATGGTCATTTATGAATATATTCATCCTTTTGCATGTATTTGTGTAGTTTCTGTAGTTTCTTTTTATATTGATTTCTAGTTTTTGCTCAATATGTTCTGAGAACAAGAAATTATTTTATATTTGTTAAATTTTGCTTATGCTATATAATCTAATTTAGGGAAATTTCCAAGGACTTTTAAGAATAATATGCATATATATATATATATATATATATATATATATATATAGAGAGAGAGAGAGAGAGAGAGAGAGAGAGAGAGAGAAAGAGAGAGAGAGAGGGTCTATTTTATTTCTTAATCAGTTTAACCTCTATACATTTTTAGAATGGAAGCTATAACTATTGTTAAGAGGGGGTTATAACCAATTCTTGCTATTATTAGATGAGTATATGTCTATGCTTTTGTATCCATTAGTGCTTGTTTTATAAAACTAGAAGCCTCAATATTTATTGCACAGAGAGAGAGAGAGAGAGAGAGAGAGAGAAACATATTTGTTATAACTTCTTGATGGATTTTTGTTAGACTTCTCTTCTAATTTTGTCTTAAAGCTTGTTTTATCAGATATCAGATTAGCTACATCTTTTTTCTACTTTCCATTTTCTAGACACATTGTCTTTCCTGTACTCACTTTCAGTATATTTACAGATGGAATATTTTTCTTCAAGATAATAGACAGTTGAATCTTGCAGGTACATGCTTTTTCACAGGCTAAGAAATTTACATATATGAATTGCCTCCAATCTTATGAAATAACTAGCATTTTTATTATCTTAAGGGGAAAATAGCAAATCACAGAGGAATTAATTACATGTTCTGTTCTACTTTCCTTTCTGTTTGTATAGGAAATTAATCACTTGGCTTATAGGTTACAGTCCATTATCAGGGGAAGTGAAGGAAATAACTCAATGCAGGAATGTAGAGATAGGAACTGAAGCAGAGACAATAGAAAGATGTTGTAACTAGTTTGCTACCCCTGGATTGCTTAGTTATTTTACTAACATAGCCCAGGCCTACATGCCTAAGTATGATACAATCTGGGCTTTTCAATATCAATTACTAATCAAGAAGATCCTTCCACAGGCCAATATAATGAAGGTAATTCCTCATTTGAAGGTAATTCCTCATTTGAAGTTCCACCTTCCCATGAGAGATTCTAGTTTATGTCAATTTGATAAAGACTAACCAGCCTACCTAACTTTTTATCTTACAAAAAAAATCCCTAGTAAACATTAATCCCTACTTTTCAGTTGTCCAGAAGATTTCATTATAATATTAATATGATGATATTTAAAAATCCATCTTTTAAAAGTTCCACAATCTTTAAAAATTTTTAACACTTTAAAACTTCAGTTTCTCTTTCAAATTTCCAAAGTCTTTTAACTATGGGCTCCTGTTAATGCATTTTTAAATTTTCATATACTCTTATTTCAAAAGGGAAGAACCAGGGTATAGTTACAATAAGGCAAAACCAAACTTTAATATCCATCGGTATAAATAGCTCCATGTTCAGCATTTTTATCTCATTAATAATCTACTGGGCTCCAAAGGGCATAGACAATTCTAATTATCTTGTGGTTTCACTCCACATATTCTTATGTCGTTCATGGTTGCCAACAGTCCTAGTATATCCAATTTTCTGGGGTCTCCACTAAAAGTGAGGTTTCATCTTTACCAATGGCCTCTCTTGGTCTCCTAGGGGATTCTGACCCAGCTACGTGATGCCCAAAATTTGGTTTGTCTTCATATCTTCTTCATGCCTTCACAACTAGCATCATGTGGACTTTTATGCAGTGTTTTCTATGTTCAGTTGCCAGGTTAGAGGTCAGCATTTTCTCCACTCCCAGCTTCTGTGTGCTGACCTTGATAAAGTATTCCTCAAAATTTCACCATAATAATGCTAGAGTTCTTACTCAGTTGAGTCTTAGTTCCAGCTAACCAGGTTTACTATAAAAGTTAAAGAAATGTTTCATTTCCACAGATTCTTAATTCAACTACAATATATGAACAGCTCTGTTAGAAGTTTTTATAATATACCACTTTTTCTCTGAAACCTCTCAAGCCAAGACTCCTTTTTTTTGCATTTATTTCAATGGTCTTATCTTTTCGAGATCTTACAACAAGAGTTCTTTAATCTTTAAGCATACAGCTCAAATTTCTCAATGCTCCCACAACTACCCCTTCCCACCAACAGACACTAATAAAAATGAAAATCATTGTCAGGTCCATCACAACCATCAACACCACCTCTCCATTCCAGTGTAAGTCATACTGGACTAAGGACTGCACCACCCACAGTAGAATGGACTGGGCCTTTCTACATAAATTAAAAAATAATTAAATGCCCACAAAGAGATGCCCAGAAGTCAACTCAGTGCCAGCAATTTCTTAGTTGAGGTTCTATCTTCCCAAGTGATTCTAGTTTGTGTCAAGTCTAGAGAAATGCATTAGTACATTGCTCAGTGTCACATAGCTATTCAGAATGGGGAGTCATGTACATTCAGTCTTAATCCAGGTTCTGTTTCAGACTACATTCAAAAGAAATACTAAGAAGTCCAATAGTAGTAGGTAGAATATAAAATGTGGAACTTCCTGTCAAATAATAAGCAGTACATTGACTCTAAGGAATGAGAATCCAAAGTCAATAAGGAATTACACTCAAGTTTCTAATCTAGATTATAGATCATGGTAATTTAAAGGAAATAAGATATTCAAAAGGTACAGTTGCTCTCTGTTTGAACACTAGTAGTGTTTACTTCTTATTCTGTGGTATTCTGGTTGGATAATCACTCTTGGTAGCTTGAAAAGTCAATTGTAGCCTGTTCTGAACCCAGAGCCATGTGTTCCTTCTGTGATGTGGAGTGTTATTTTACTCTTGCTTGCTCAACTGTAACATAGAGAAGATGGTGATCAATTTCATCCAAAGTCATGTGTTAATTGAGAAAGAATGGAAACAGCACAGAGGACAAGTTGATGACCCCTGTGGGAACCCCACGCTGACATATGTAGAGCCTATCAATTTCCAGTATGCAGACACTAGAAGATTTCCAAGCCATTAATGGGTCTGCCTCTTTTATCTTTGAGTGTTAGGACTTCTTCTAGTATAGAGTATCAGATTTTAATTTGTTTTACACACAGACCCTTCCAATATGTATCAAAGTCCTACAAACTAAGCAATCAAAACAGATGAGTAGTAATTTCAATTTTTTGTGTATTAGGAACTCAAGTGAAAAATGTGAATATAGAAGTGCATTTAGGTATTCCTAAGAGTATTCATTTTGCTGCTTGGAGAACCCTGCTAGGCTGAGAATGTGTTCCCACTGGTTCTGCCTACCTCAGATCTGAGCACTGGCTCAGCCTCTTTTAGCTATGTAACTTTTCCTGGATTTCCTTTTTTTTTTCTTTTCTTTTTTTCCTTCAGACTTTAGAGTTCTTGAGGACAGAGGTCACATGGTGTTTCCTTTGATAGTTGGAATACCAGCAGTGAGGAGAGCAGGCCATTCTTTATGGACATGCTCACAGAGTCCTTGATTCTCATAGTTATCCCTGTACAGTGGAAGACTGAGTGGATGCTAAAAGTGAGGATAGAAGGAGATGGAATATGTCCTGAGTCAAAGCTAACTCCAAGAGAATTCTCTGATAGGTTCAGTAGCTTTGTGCCACTACCTAACTCACAACATCTCCTTGACCACTCAGAATGGTTCTGTACACAAATGTTGAAAGAAATAAAGGAGGATGACCTTCAACTTGAAGACTCTTTTTCTCTCCAACTAAAGGACCATGGAAGAAAGCAGCTCAGTGCTTCATTTTGGATGCACAGTAATAGTGAGGAAGCATATCTACTTTCCTTACAGCTCAGAAATAGATAATTGGTTTAGAACCAAAAGCATTTCTTGTTCATTTGAAAGTTGTAACACATTGCGGCTGTGTGAAATTGCAGATGTTTGATCTTCTTATTACAAAAGCAGAATTTTTTTCTCTCTTTCCCCAGATCCATTGTCTCCCAGCTAAATACTCACTCATGACAACCTTCCCTAACCCATCTCCAGTAGCTCAAATATATCTTCTCTTTCTACTTTTCCTCCTTCTACTTGTTGCTTTGCTCCAGACCCCAATCCCAGCAGGCATCTCCTGCAAACCCAAGAACTGCTCCTCACAGGGGAACAAGTAGGCCAGAGAGGAAAGATCCTCTCCTATTGTTCCTGAAAACCAATACCTGCCTCTAGTCTCCTCCCCAGTTCTGTAGCATGAAGCCTACTGTGATCTCACAACCATCTTTAACCCAATCCCATAGGAACACAAAGATCTTCTCCCCCAACTTTCCTTCTTCCAACCTATCCCATTATCTCAGCTTCCAACACCAGAAGCATTCACTAGGAACACTCCAGCTAAGCCAAACATGGAAACAGGTAAGCTAACTGAAGATCCTCGCCACTCTTCCCTCCCCTCCAAATCCCCAAGTTTTATCTCTATCTCTTCAATAGAAGACCTGCTGTAGTCTTAATGTGCTCACATACCTTGTGGATCCCACAAGCATTCTTCTAACCTCCCTTGCCCCACTTGTTGCTTTATACCACCCAGAATTCCAGCAGGCACCCTCTGCTAACCCACAGGACATGCCTGGTAGAAAACCATGTAGACTACTACAGACCATCTGCTCTCTGTGTCTTTACCCATTCCCATTTTCCAGTCTCCCCAGATCTGTATCTGAACTGCCTAGGCAGACTTCCGTTCCCCCAACCACTCCCAACACTATTGATCTTCCCTTTCTAACTTTCCTCCCCCAACTTGTTTCTTTTTCCTAGGCTCCATACCCCAGCATTCACCCCCAGCTAACACAAGGGCTGCTCCTCCCAGGGCAACAAGTGGGGGGAGGTGAAGGTGGATTAACACATGTCATACTGCTTCTGAGATCCAATCCCTAGTCTCATAGCCCATTCTAGAGCAGGAAACTTGCCTTTGTCTCTCTCTTTCTCTCTCATTTTATCCCCCAAGAGATCAAAAAGACATCTTTAAACCTTTCCTACCTACAACTCATGCCACCATCCCAGCCTCTAGCACCAGAGGGTACTCCCTGTGAACATATCAGGTGAGCAGGCCAGAAAAACAAGCAACACATAACCATCACACTCTCCAAAAGAATCCAGAAAGAAAACAGAACCCAAGGGACAAAACACCCACCCAACAAAGACAAATCAAGAAATCAGTACCTAGACCTAAATTCATCCCAAACACAGATGCCTACATGCCAGTGTAAAAATACAACCAGCAATAGCCAGGACCGTATGTTCTCAGTAGAGCCTAGCTAACCTACCACAGCAGATACTGAATATCAACATAATTGAAGCATAAGAAAAAGACCTTAAAACCAACTATATAAAGATGATAGAGTTCCTGAAAGTGGAAATGAATAAATCCCTTACAAAATCAAGGACCCTACCCTCAAAAGATGGAGGAGATAAATAAATCCCTAAAAGAAATCCAAAACAACACAAACAGTCAAAGGCAGTGAATAAAATAATTCAAGTCTAAAAAGTAGATGTAGTGTAAAAATAAAATACAAATTGAGGGAATTCTGATGAAAAATATAGAAGTTGGAACAGGAAGTACATAGAAAATCTTCATCAACAGAATATAAAAGATGGGAGAGAGAATCTAAGATGTTAATGATTTGATAAAAGAAATGGATACATCTGTAAAAGAAAATGATAAATCTACACATCTCCTGACATAAAACATAAAGGAAATCTGGGATATTATGAAATGACTAAATCTAGAAATAATAGAAAAATAGGAGAAAGAATAGTGCCAGCTCAAAGGCCTAGAAAATATTTTCAACAAGATAACAGAAGAAACATTTCATAACCTAAAGACAGAGATGCCTATCTAAGTACAAAAGCATATAGAACACCAAATAGATTGTACCAGAAAAAAAATCTCCTTGTCACATAACAATGAAATCACTAAACATACAGAAAACAGAAAGAATATTAAAATCTTCAAGGAAGACTAAGCCACATATAAAGGTAGACATATTAGAATTACACCTGAGTTCTCGGTGGAGAATCTAATGGTGAGAAGGGCCTGAACAGATGTGCTTCTAAGATATCACAGATGCCACAATACTATAGCCTACAAAAGATTATATCACCACAGATAAAGAAAATGTTAAATTCCATGTTAGAGTCAAGTTTAAACTGTATATATCTACAAATCCAGAAAGCTTACAGGATGTGCTTAATAGGAAAACTCCAACCTATGGAAGTTAAGTGCACCCATAACAATATAGGAAATAATCTCACACCAGAAAAATCAAAAGACAGGAAATACACACACACACACACACACACGCACACACATACACACACACACACACACACACACACACACACAAACCAACACCAACATCACCAGCAACAACAACAAAGTAACAGAAATCAACAATCATTGGGCATTAATATTTCTCAATATCAGTAGTCTCATTTTTCCAATAAAAAGACACAGACTCTCCCCTTGGCCATGAAGAAAGAGAAACCTTATTGGTAGTGTTGCTCTTATATAAGTCATTGTAGACCAGATAGCAGTCCCTTGTTCATCCTATCTTGATACCTGGTTTGTTGGTCAAAGCTGTTAAATGCATAGGGTACATAAAAATCAAGTCAAGGAGAGGGGGTGTGGAGGAAGGACTGTGGGAGGGGGTTATCAGAATGGTGTCAGTGAGCCAGATGTAAAGTAAGTAAAATAAATAAATAAATAAATTTTTAAAAAATCAAGTCAAGTCAAATCAAATTAAATCCAGGCAACACAGCAGGGAAGGAGAAAGTCGGAGACTTGCATTCCTCAATGCCATGTGGCAAAGGCAGAGAAAGAACCCCACAGACCTGATCTCTGTTCCAAAGGCAAAAGCAGTCCACAGATACACAGAGCCCCACCTACAACCACAAATCACAGACTGGGACGAGGAAGACAGAGACCTGCAGAGGGCCATACCACCCACAGACCTGTCCTTCTGTGCAGGGCACAAGCAGGCCATAGATACCCACGTGCTGCCTTGCCACTTATCACAGACAGAGGATGCTGCCCAAAGGCCTATCAGCCACATGGCCAGTCTCCAGCAGGAGACACCACCATGTGTAAGTGTGTGGTTGTTAGATGGGAGAGAAGTGGAACATCTTAAGCACTATGAAGAGAAATGGAACTGGATACTTAAGGGAAGGGAGGAGAGGAGTAACCTATTCTGAGTGGGAGCCTGAACACATCGGGCCATGGAGAAGTGTCAGCCAGAGCTGACACTGTGGGCCATGTCTGAGTCTTTGCAGTAGTATGGGTCCGTGTCAATGGCCATGCTTCATATTACCACTAGAGAACTTGGAGACATCCCTGGTTGGACAGATGCTGGGGACCACATAGATGTCTAAGAACTGTGCAGATCTGGCCCTATCACTCACCTGTGACAGCACTTGGAAGAGAGGGCCCTGAATCCCACTCAAGAAATACAGTGGTTCTGGCCCTGGTGGTAAGGTGTGGTTGAGTCAGAGCCAAAGACATAAATGTGGGAGAGTTGAGCCCTCCATTCATTTATCATGTGGTGGCATGGACACAGAGATGATAACCCCAATTCCTGACCCTTGCCACTTTGTCAGTAGAGAAAGCTACTAGTAGCTAAAGTAGATATACAGGGTTATGAGTTTGGGAGAGCTAGTCCTCTTCCTCACCAGCTGTAACATTGAGGAGAATGGGCCCTGCACCTCACCTAGACAGCACAGCAGACCTGACCCTGTTGTTGGGGGTATAATTGAGTTGGCCCCAAGGATAAAAGCACAGGAGACCTGACTCATTTACCATGAAGTAGCATAGGTTCAGGAGTGATTCCCTTCCCACCTTACTCCTTGCCACCTGTAGTAGTGGGGAGAGCTGGCTCTGGGGTCATGAGGGTTGGTGGACTGGGCTTGTACCTCATAGACCACCTCCTTGAGGAGAGCAAGCCCCATACCTTGCCTGGGAAGTACATGGTTGCAGGTGAGTCACCCAGCAGTGCAAAAACACAGATAGCTGGCTTTGCCACTTGTCTGCTTTGAGTTAGTATGAGTTCAGGGGTCATACCCTCCCTCTCCTGGCCCCTCATCCTCTGTTACAGTTGTGAGAGCTGGCCCTGGGTCATAAAGCTGTTAAGCTGGCCCTGTTCCTTGCAGGTTGCAGCACTCAGGGGAGTGGTCCCTGCACCTCACCTGAAGAACACAGTAGAGCTGGCCCTGGTGGAGTTAAGCCAGCCCCTAGAGTAAGTGTGGGAGAATTGGCCCCAACATTCTACTGTGAAGTGGCAGATAAAGGCTACACCTTGAGATGATATGGGTTCAGGGATGATGTCCTCCACAATTTGTCCCTTACCAGTTGCAGAAGTTGGGAGAGCTCATCCCAAGGGCCTGAGAACATGAAATTTGGCCCTACACACTCACATGCTGTAACACTAGGAAAAGTAGGCCTTGCACCTCCATTGTCTGAGCAACACAGGGGAGTTGGCCCAAATGGCAAAAGCACCAGTGAGCCTTCCCCAGGGGCTTGAAAGCAGAAGAGCTGGCTCAGTTCCTTGCAGGCTACAATATTTGGGAGAGTGGGCCATGCTCCTTGACTGGGCAGCACAGTGGAGCTGACTCTGGAGGCATGGCTGCAGGTAAGCTAGCTACAAGTGCATGAGAGCCGGAGAGTTGACCCTGACAATGGAGGCACTGGGTAGCCTAGCCAGAGCTGTGCTGGAGAGCTCTCCTTGATGATGCAGATAAGGGAGAGCCAATGCTGGCCATCAAAGCTGCCATCCAAGCCAAGATTCCAATGCTCTGAGTTGATTCACCTTAAAATCTATATTATCCACAAATGGTTGGAATTTGTGAAAAGACAAGTCCTGCTTATCCAAAGCTACAATATTTCAGTGATATGGGGAAGCTACCAGATGACCAGGAAGAATCCCAGTGAGGATCCTGGCATTGAGCCTTCACAGGACAAAGGGTCTACCCTCCCATTGGTGACAAATAATACTATCATCTGCTACGTATGCAAAATGTAAAATTTTTACTTTGCTTGGATATTGATGATGGTCAGTTGAAACTGAAAATTTGGTGGCGACTAAGAAGAGACCACCATTGTTCAGGTGAAATCTTCTTTGAAGTGTTTTCTCAGAGTTGGCATAGAGAAGCTGTGTCTCAGGGGTAGCCAACGTTATAGATCAAGCTGGCAGCTGAACTTGTGTAAGTCACCCAGGTAGTACTGTTTTTGAAGGCATGAAGGGGTCCTGGAGAACAATTGAGAAGTGATAAGAGGACATTGGTAAAGCTGCAGCCTCAGTTGTGGTTGAAGACCCATGACTGAAGGAGCCATGAAAAGAATCTGAGGCTTGCTACCAGGAAGAGAGTGTATATGAGAGGCTATTGGTGAAAGTGCAGCCCAGTTATGGCAAGGGACTCCAGCAGTTTGTGTCAACTCAACACAAGCTACAGTCATTAGAGAAGAAGGAACCTCATTGGGGAAATGTCTCCATGAGATCAAGCTGAAAGGCATTTTTGTCAATTAGTAATTAACCGAGGGAGGGCCCAGTACATTGTGGGTAGTATCTCCCTGGGCTGGTATTCCTAGGTTCTATAAGAAAACAGGCTGGTCAAGCCTTGTAAAAGAAGCCAGTATGCTGCACCAACTTGCTGTTTGGTCATGGTATTTTTGTCACAGCAACCAAAACCCCAATTAAGACACACATTGATACTGAAAGACTTCTATATCTCATTGTCACCAATGGACAAGGCATCCAAACAAAAACTTAACAGAGAAATACTGGAGGTAATTGATGTTAAAAAGCAAATTGGCCTAGCAGATATTTACAAAACATTTCAGCCAAACACAAAAGAATACCTTCTTTGTACCTCATAGAACTATAATTGGCCATATACTCAGACACAAAATAATTCTTAACAGATACATGAAAATTGAAGTAACTCTGCATTCTATCATGCCATCACATACTAAAGCTAGATAGCAACAACAGAAAGACTCATGGAAACTGAACATGTCTCTACTGAATGAAAAATGGATCAAGACACAAATAAAGAAATTCAAAGAAAATAAATATTAGCCTACCCAACTTATGGTACACATTGAAAGAAATGCTAAGAGGAAAGTTCATAGCACTAAGTGTCTATATAAAAATTGGATAGCTCTCATGCTATCAATTTAACAGCACTCCTGAAAGCTCTTGAACAAAAGAGTTAAATGTACCCAAGAGTAGGCAGTAAAAATAATCAAATTAAGTGCTATAACAATAATAATAATTGTACTGGATGGTTTTGTGTGTCAACTTGACACAGGCTGGAGTTATCACAGAGAAGGGAGTTTCAGTTGGGAAAGTGCCTCCATGAGATCCAGCTTTGGGGCATTTTCTCAATTGCCCCTTGTGGGTGGTGCCATCCCTAGGCTGGAGGTCTTAGGTTCTATAAGAGAGCAGGCTAAGCAAGCCAGGAGAAGCAATCCAGTAAGAAACATCCCTCCGTGGCCTCTGCATCAGCTCCTGCTTCCTGACTTGCTTGAGTTCCAGTCCTAACTTCCTTGGTAATAAACAGCAATATGGAAGTAAGCTGAATAAACCCTTTCCTCCCCAACTTGCTTCTTGGTCATGATGTTTGTGCAGGAATAGAAACCCTGACTCAGACAATAATAATAATAATAATAATAATAATAATAATAATAATAATAATAATAATAATAACAAAGAAGAATACAAAGACTCAATGAAACAAAAAGTTGGTTCTTTGTGAAAATCAAGAAGGTAGATAAACCTTTATCTAGTAATAACAATAAGGATGGTGATAATTAAACAAAGAAAAGAATACAAAGAATCAATGAAACAAAAAGTTGGTTTTTGAGAAAATAAATAAAACAACAATAGACAAACCCTTGCTCAAACTAAATAAATGGCAGAGAATTTCCAAATTAAAAAAAAAATCACAAATGAAAAGGAGACATAACTCTTTCAGTCCTTCCCCTAACTCCTCCATTAGGGTCCCTGTACTCAGTCTGACCATTGGCTCTGAGCATCAGAATCTGTGTTGGTCAGGCTCTGTCAGAGCATCTCAAAGGACAGCCATACAAGGCTCCTTTCATCAATTGCTTTTTGGTATCAGCAATACTGTCTGGATTTGATGTCTGCAGATGGGATGGATCCCTAGGCCTTTCCTTCAGTCTCTGCTCCACTCTCTGTCCCTTGCATTTCCTTTAGACAGGAACAATTCTGGGTTAAATTTTGGTGAGGTGGGAGTGGTTGGGTGGGTGGGTAGGTGGGGTAGCTCCTTAATAGATGTAGGGGAGGGGAGATGGGATAGAAAAAGAAAAGAAAAAGGAGACATAATAAGAGATACTGAGGAAATCCAGAAAATCATATGAAAATACATTGTATTCCAACAAATTGGAAAGTTCTAAAACAAATGGATAATATTCTAGATGGGTATCATTTATCAAAGCTAATCAAGATAAGATAAACAATTTAAATAAGCCTATAATTGCTAGTGAAATAGAAGCAGTTAAAAGTCTCCAAACCCTTAAAAGTCCAGGGCCAGATTGTTTTAGAATAGAATTCTACTAGACTTTCACTAACGTTTTAAGGACAATGCACATCAAATTATTTCACAAAATAGAAACAGAAAGAAAATTGCCAAACTCATTTTGTAAATCCAGAGTTATCCTGATGTCCAAACCTGATAAAGACTCAACAAAGAAAGTTACAGAACAATTTCCCTCATGAAAATAGATGCAAAAATACTTAATAAAATACTTTTAAATCAAGTTCAAACATATTAAAAATTATCTACCATGATAAAGTAGGCTTCAACCCAGAGATGCAAGGGTGGTTAAACATGTAATATACCATATAGATAAACTGAAAGAAAAAAATATGATCATCTTATTAAATGCTAAAAAAGCCATTGACAAAATTCAACAACCCTTCTAGATAAAAGTCCTGGGGAGATTAGTGATACAAGGGACATGGATTAAATATAATAAAGACAATTTACATCCAGTTTATAGCCAACATAAAATTAAATGGACAGAAACTCAAAGCAATTCCACAAAAATAAGGAACAAGACAAGGCTGTCCACTCTCTCCATACCTATTCAATATAGTACTTGAGGTTTTAGTTAGAGCAATAAGGAAAATGAAGGAGATCAAGGGGATGCAAATTGGAAAGGAAGAAGTCAAAGTGACTTTATTTGTAGATGATTTATAGTATACATATGTAATCCTAAAAGTTCTACCAGGAAACTCCCATGACTGTTAAACATTCTAGAAAAATAGCTGGATATAATATTAATTTAAAAAATCAGTAACTTTCTGATATACAAATGACAAACAGACTGAGAAGGAAATCAGGAAAAGAACAACTTTCATAATACCCTCAAATAATACAAAATATCTTGGGGTAACTAATCAATCCAGTTAAAGTCTTGTATGATAAACATTTCAACTCTTTAAAGAGTTGAAATACCCACTGGTTAAATTAAAGGAGATATTAGAAGATGATAAGATCTCTCAAGCTCATGGATCAGTATAATTAGCATAGTAAAAATGTCCATCCTACCAACAATAATCTAAAAATTTAATGCTACCTCTATAAAAATTCCAACACAATTCTTTACAGATATTGAAAGAATAACTCTCAATTTCATGTGGAAAACCAAAACCTCAGAATAGCTAAACTAATCCTGAATAATAAAAGAACCATTGGAGGTCTCACTATTCCCAACTTCAAGTTGTACTACAGTTTTGATAATAATAATAATGATAACAATAACAATAACAATAATAATACCCTACATGGGATAAAATAAACACATTGATCATGGGATCAAATTGAAGACCAAGACATAAATCCAAATATCTATGGGCACCATAGATATTTTTGATAAAATTGATAATTTTGATAAAGAAACCAGAAATACCCACTGGTTAATAAAAAGCATCTTCAATAAATGGTGCTGATCAAAATGAATATCTTCATGTGCAAAATGCATGCAGATTCTTATTTACCACATTTCACACTTCTCAAGTTCAAGTTGATTAAAGAACTGAACATAAAACCAGATACTCTGAATCTGATAGAAATGAATTGGTCAATAGTCTGAAAGATATTGGCACAGGAGATGACTTTCTAAATAGAACACTGATAGCACAGACACTAAAGATCCATAATTAATAAAGGAGATAGCATGAGACTTTAATGCTTCTATAAGGCAAATGACACAGTCAAGTGGATGTAGCAGAAGCTTACACAATAGGGAAAGGTTTTTTGTTTTGTTTTGTTTTGTTTTGTTTTTACCAAGTCCACATTCAATAAAGAACTAATATCCAAAATATATACAGAACTCGCTGGGCAGTGGTGCTGCACGCCTTGAATCCCAACACTTGGGAGGCAGAGGCCGGCAGATTTCTGAGTTCAAGGCCAGCCTGGTCTACAGAGTGGGTTCCAGGACAGCCAAGGTTACACAGAAACCCTGTCTCAAAAAACCCATGTATGTATACACACACACACACACACACACACACACACACACACACACACACACACACATATACACAGAACTCAAGAAATTAGATATCAAAAAACCAAATGATCCTTTTAAAATTTGTGTACAGGTCTAAACAGAGTATTCTCAATCGTGTAAACTCAAATGGAGAAATACTTGACAAAATGTTCAACATCCTTAGCGATCAGAGAAATGCAAATCAAAACTACTTTGAGATTCCATCTTCAACCTGTCAGAATGGGTAAGATCAATAACATGAAGATGTAGAAAAAAGAGAACACTCTTTCAGTGTTGGTAGGTATACACTATGGAAATCAATATGGTGGTTCCTCAGAAAGATAGGAATAGATCTACCTGAAGATGCAACTATGTTTCTTAGGCATATACAGAAAGGACATTCCATCTTGCCATAAAGACTCTTGCTCAACCATTTTCACTATGGCGTTTTTCATGATAGCCAGGAACTGGAAACAATACAGATGTCCCAACAATACAACTCAATAAAAGATTAGTTAAAGAAAATGTGGTAATTTACACATTGGAGTATCAGTTAACTGTTTTAAACAATGACTTCATGAAATTTGCCAGCACATGAAAAGAACTAGAAAAAAAAATCTTTCTGAGATAACCCGAACCTGGAAGATAAACATGGCATTAACCCAGAGGACTAAGATAAAACCAAACATCCTCTAGCAGAAGTTGTGAACAGATGAAAAGATCCACAGTTGGGAATTACATGGAGAAAGAGTCTAAATTAAAGGTCTCAGTTAAATCCCTCCCCCTTAGACTTCAAGGAATGCCTCAAAAGAAGAGACAGAAAGATTGTAAGAGTCAGAGGAGAAGGAAGACACTAGGAAAATAAGGTCATCTGAACCAACTAAGCATAATGGATATGAGCTCACAGGATCTCCAGCAGCAAGCACAGTGCCTATGTGGGTTTGCACCAGATCCTCTGCATATATTGTAACTATCAGATTTGTGTGTTATGGTACTCTTAACTGGGGTGGGGGTATGTGGATTACTGAGTCTTGTGCTTGCTCTTGGATACTTTTTCTCCTTTTAGATTGCCATATCAAAAGTAAATATAATAGTTTTTGCTTAATCTTGTATTTTATTTTGGCATGTTTGGATTTTGTCTATTGTAAGGCTGTTCCTTTCTATTGAGAATCACAAAGAAAGTAGATCTGAAGGGGAAGGTAAGAGAAGGAGAAAGTACTAGGAGGAGTGGAGGAAGAAACTATAATCAGGATATACTGTATGAAAAAAGATTCTAATATCAATAAAAGGAAAAATGTATGTGTGTGAGAGAGACAGAGAGAGACAGACACAGAGAGATAGAGAGAGACAGAGAGAGAGAGAGTGAGGAGAGAGAGAGAAGAGAGAGAAGAGAGGAGAGAGAGAGGGTTATTTTTAGAGACTTGATTTAAAAAAAAAACTCGTAACATAATAATCGTTGGTTGCTTCCAGTTAATAGTTACCTTTTGTCTTAGCAGGAGAAACGGCATTTATTTTTGTTTTTTAGAGTTTGATTTAGAATGGAGATATATTACAAATGGAAAATTTATGTCTGTGCCAACATAAAACTGGATTTTAAAATTCCAAATTACACTGAATGTGATAATTCTTTTATGAATGTGGATATAAATCTGAATCTTTTTAAATATGAAGACTTGCTTTACATAAGGTAAGACATATGGATAATCAAATAATCATAACAAAAGCAGGATTAATGAGAGGGTCTAATACTGTCTTCTCTACTTGTAAGTTTACTGAAAGTAAGATCAACATTATTTTTATCACAAGAAAACATAGCAAAGAAAATGCCAACTATTGCAAATTTTAAATATTTGTAGGTAAGAGGATTTGATAAATATAAAAAAAATCAAGTTAGTAAATGTTATATGATAAAAGCCCAGTTATATGGAGTACTCAATTGTTAATTTAGTGGAAAGAGAGTGTCAACCAATGTTGCTGAAGTCCACACAGATCTGTTTTCAGAAAAATATGGCACAACTTTGAAATGAAAAAAAGTTATAAATAGGTCAGATCTTGGAAATAGGTTTAAGTTTCTGTCCACTAAAATAGGTTTAACAATTATTATGGTAGCTCAGTAGAAACATCCCACATAGCAATGATGCATTAGTAGAATTCTTTTTTTTTATTAGATGTTTTCTTTATTTACAATATCTCCTTTCACAGGTTCCCCTCCAAAGAAAAAAAAGAAAAATAAAATAAAATAAAATAAAAACACAAAAAGGCTGCTCCTCAATAACAACATAAACAATAGAATGCCCACACACACACGTGGAAGCTCAACAACACTCTACTCAATGATAACTTAGTCAAAGAAGAAATAAAGAAAGAAATTAAAGGCTTTCTAGAGTTTAATGAAAATGAAGCCACAACATACCCAAACTTATGGGATACAATGAAAGCAGTTCTGAGAGGAAAACTCATAATTTTAGTAGAATTCTTTATTTGAAAATGTGGCTATGAGCTGGGCAGCGGTGGCACATGCCTTTAATTCCAGCACTTGGGAGGCAGAGGCAGGCAGATTTCTGAGTTCGAGGCCAGCCTGGTCTACAGAGTGAGTTCCAGGCCAGCCAGGGCTACACAGAGAAACTCTGTCTCGAAAACAACAACAACAACAAAAAGTGTGACTATGAGACAAATGAAGTTTCAACCCATGGGCAAACAAATGACTTGCCATGCAGATTAAAACAAAGCCCTGTGTTTAAAGTTGGTCCTCAGTAAAGGTGTGTGCCAAGTCTGTTTAACTGTAAGTGCTACAGAGAACAGATGGATATGTTCAAAACATTTTGTTTTTGAACAAAAAAATCAGGTTTGACTTTGGTAATTTTAATATTACTTAATCATATGCCATTTAGTCTCACTATGAAAATTTACTTTACATTTTAACTTTCATGTTTTTTTAAAGATTTATTTCATTTATGTGAGTACCCTGTTGCTGTCTTCACATACACCAAAAGAGGGCATCAGATACTATTACAGATGGTTGTAAGGCACCATGTGGTTGCTGAGAATTGAACTCAAGACCTCTGGGAAGGCAGTCAGTGCTTTTAACTGCTGAGCTATGACTCCAGCTCCTAACTTTCATGTTTTTATGCTATTCTTGCCTCAAATATCTGGGTCCATTTTGGAAAATCCTTTGCCTTTAGGATAAATCTCACTTTACTAAACACCATTCTTTCACATATAAAAGCATTTTTTATCCATTAACCTTCTTTATAGAAAAAAAATCTATTTAATACCTACAACTTTTAAATGTTTCTTATTTGGTGGATTCTTTTCAGTTTTCTTTATAAAATTTGGAAAACTTTAACTTTAAAAACTACTTCAAGTGAAAACATGGAGCCTGGGTCTTAAATATATAACAATTAAAAATGTAGGTAAAACACATTGAAGATATGCCTGTCTTATGAAACAAAATTTAAAGCAATTATTGATTGAAATCTTATTTATAACAGTCACATGGAAGCTGTCAGTGTTAAAAGTATTAACTTCTTTTATGAGGCAAACAAAAGGTAGAGCTGAGGCTAATATTTTTCCCCATCTTGTTTTATCTCTTTTATTTTTGAGTCAGGTGCTTACCTTTGTGGCACAGGCAGATGTGCAATAGTGATTACATATCATCAACATGCCTATAAGTTCAAAACTCATCCTAAAATATTTGTGTTTATAGACACATTTCTTAAATCAGACATTCCCAAATTCTAAGTTTATCATACAAGCTAAAAAATATTAAGTTAAATTGTCACATATTTTGCTACTCAATTATTTTCAAGGAATTTGGAGGCAGATTGAGTTTCACTCTGCCCTATCTTTGACTCAAAGTAATGTAAAAATCCTAAGAAAGCAATTATTTTAAACACAGTGACCCTAAGGACACACTCAATATAAATAAAGTAGTAGATGGTTTACATCTCTGTATCTTTAAGATGTAAGAAAATCTAAATTAAAACAAATCAGTTGAAAGTTAAGTTTGTCTCAGATTACTATCTGTGCTGCTTAATCTCAGTAATTTCATTGGTTCTGGAATCACAGAGGGAAATGCAATCATCAAGTATTTTCATGGCAGCATGGGATTCACTTCCACTTCTAGATTTTTTCTTAAAATTTTCATGAATATATCTATATATATATATGTACAGAATTTTGTTTTCTTAGAGGTAAAAAATGAGGAAGAGGTGATACCAGAAAAGGATAGGTAAGTATAAGAATTGAGAAAATATATTTTTTATGATTTATCTTTACTTCAATTGAAACCTTGAAATTATTCTTAAATTTATGTTCATTAATAACTCCTTTAACTTTAATAGTTTATAATTCTCATAATTCTTTATTAATAAATTTATCATTTTCTAAGATTTTTCAAATTCTCATCAAATTAGGCAACTCACTCATGATCTATAACTCTATTCCCTAGAAATTTAGTTTAATATTAAAAAACAATTTAGGGATATCACACAGTCTCTACTTAAAAAGCTATTAAACTGAATTATCTTTGGTTAGGTATGTCTATTTTCCAAAATACTTACAAGTTTAATTAACCCAATTATGAAACATAAATCCAGCTAGAGCACCTTTACAAGTATTTTTGTCACTCCTTAATCTCCATTTCTCATATTCTCCTGAAATTTTCAAACTTCTTTGTGTCATCTGGAGGTACATACATGCTCTCTATCAGATATATGTGCTGATTTAGAAACAGTTTCTCGGACTCTCACTATTGGTGAGTCATCCCAGCGTATCAGCCTATGCCTTGCATATTCCTGGAGTACACGTGAGCTCAACAAAACACTGTGTTTAAAGTTTATGTGTCTTCCCAGATGACACAAGGAAGTTACGTACAATCTAGCAGCAGGCTTTATTTTGTTGAGTTTCATTATGACATGATCATACATACATCTCTACAGCATCTTTGTCCTGTTAGGATGGAGGCATCCTCTTGTCATTAATATTATGATCAGGTGTTGATAAAAATTCCAAACTAAAGTTAGAAAGGCTGTAATAAACAGAAGATATAGAGAGGCAGAGAGTTCCAATGGAGAATAAGTAGGAAGAAAGGGCTGAATAATAAACGCAAAGGGAACTTTATTAAGACAAACAAGAATGAACTAGGTGCTCAGAAAACAAGGGTAGAGAGCCCAAAGCGGAGGGTAACCAGTCAGCCAGCTGAAAATAAAGCAGTGAACCCAGGATCACACTGAAAGATATCTGGGCCGCAGAAAGAACTCAGTGATGTTCACCCAAGAGAATGTGCTAGAACATTGGGCACCAAAGGCCTGCGCTCACATCTAGGGCCCATCCATGCTGGGACCCGTGGGGTTGGCTTGGCCTAGCTGCTTTTCGAGGCAGACACCATAGGTTTTTCATGTTAGAGTCCATGGTTCCTAGGCTACAATGTCCCTTTCAGTTCCTGAGAGACTGATGTTTCCCTCAGGCAGTGATGTGTTCAGGCAGCTTTGTGTTTCTCTGTATGTTCACTTGGAAGTCAAGGAATCATGGGAGCTTGACAGGATGATTGGTTTTAGACATTAATCTTGTGTACCCTGTATAAGTTTCCACCTCCCGGCAGCTTTCAGATATCATTGTATCCTGGCAACTACAACTTTATTGATCTTGACAATTGCCATTATATTCTGTTTCCGATAAAGGTATAAAGTCATTCTCAATAAATTTGTCACAGCCTCAGTGTGACTCCTCCAAGCAGCCTGACTTGATTCCTCGAGGCCATTTCAGGTGACCTTGGCTGAATAAGTGTTCGTACTTATACATCAGGTGACTCTTCTGGTGAAAGTTAATTCCTGGGGCCTCGTGTTTGGGCATGAAAACTGTCACTGCAAAAAGACAGTTCTCATAGACTATTGCAGTGAGCATATGGAACACAGAAAGAAATCAAACAGTGGGGATCTGGTTTACAAAGTTTCAGGGAGAAGTAAGGAACTGAGATAAAGAACTGAGATAAAGATATTCAAATTATACTCTGGAAAATAATTTGACTGAACTTTTTACAACCATAGTCCTGAGAAGTTCAGTAAGGCTGTATCCAAGTTTTCACCTTGGCCAAGAAGTTTCAGAACAGAATACTCAGACCATGGCTTGGTTGTCACATACCATTCTTTTCAGATCTATACTGAAAGATAGCATGAAGTGGAGCAGAAATAGTGGCATGCATAATTTGACTAGAAAAGGAATGTGAGTCTGTTTAAAGTTGTAGGCAGGAAGGCAGATATGGAGCATCTCAGGACAAATGGGTTAGCAATTAAGAGCATTATTTTTCCTCTAGAAGCCTCGCAACCAGATCCCAGCACTCACATTGTGTGGCACAAAACTGCCTGTAACTCCAATCCTAAGGAATCTGCTGCCCTCTTCTGCTTCCTGAAGGCACTAGCACACCTGGAACATTTATCCACATGGGTCTACATACATTCCTGTAAAGAAAAATAGCTTTAAAATCAGTAAGTTCTGGATGGTAAGAGCATTTCCAATGACCTGTATTGTTTGGGATCTATAGCATCTCACTGGACAATAACTCAATAACTCAATAAATAAATAAATAAATAACCCATTTAAATAAATTTAAATAAATAAATAAATAAATAACCCATAAATAAATAAGTAACCCATTTTGGCACTGAACCTTGAATTTGTTACCTTGTAAGATCTATTAGTGATATCCCCTGTATGCTTCTTCTCTTTGGGGTATCCAAGCCTATGTGGACCTGACTGGGCAGGAGGGAGGGAAACTCAGCTGGGGCAGGTGGGTGGAACACAGGATCTTATTCTGTAATGAGTGTATGGGCAAAGAACATGCATACAGGAACTGCTTCAGAGAACTAGTTCAGTTTAGTAGGGGAGTATTTATGCACCTGGGGAGGTTGCCAGGGTCTCTGTGGTGAAGTTTGTGTGGATGTGTACAATTGGGCAGGACAGGGTTGTTGGAAAATACTTCATCTGCATATTCAAGGCTCTGAGGTTCTGAGTAGAAAAACCTTGAAAGATCAAACAAGGAGTAAAGCTGATAACAGTCAGGGTAATAAATTCTTACTAGGGTTGATAGTGACACAGCCGAAATCATGACACCATGGGGGCAGAGGCAACTCCTGCCATCCTCATCTGCAATATTGGGGGTTGAAGCTTCATCTTGTCATCCAGAGCCATTACAGTCCCCCATATTAGGAGTATGGTTGCCATATCACAGGTATCTCCATTTATGCTCCTTTTATATATGTGCATGTGTGGAGATACCTACAAGCATCACAACTGGCAGCAAAATAATCCACAGAGAGGCAAGAATGAGTCTTGGTTCAGCATGACTTAGCCTGTAGGTTCAAACTTCTGGAATCTGATAGGAAACAAGGGTCCCCAGTGAAGGAGTTAGAGAAAGGATCAATGGAGCTGAGGGGTTTGCAGCCCCTTAGGATGAACAACAATATGAACTAAGTAGTACCCTCAGAGCTCCCAGGATCTCAACCACCAACCAAGGACTGCACATGGAGGGGTCTGATTGTTCTGGCAGCATGTGTATAGTAGAGGATTGCAATTTGATCATCAATAGGAGGAGAGGGGCTCGGCCCTGTGAAAGTTCTGTGCCCCAGTGTAGGGGAATGCCGGGGCCAATAAGTGGGAGAGGGTGGGGTGGCAGGCATGGGGAGGGGAGAGGCAACAGGGGTTTGTTTTTGTTGTTTTGTTTGTTTCTTTGTTTTTTGGAGGGGAAACTGGGAATGGAGAAATTTACATGTAAATAAAGAAGATATCTAATAAAAAATGTTCTAGAAAAAAAATGAACATACTTAAATACAGTAAAACTTTGGGGGAAAATGTTCCCATTGACAATTACCACAATTAAGCTTAAAGCATGACTACATCAATACTGCCTTGCAAAGTACACATCTTTTGCAGAGCACAAAACTAGGTTCTACTGACTGCAAAACAGTACTCAGAATAAGGGTCTAGGGAAGAAGGGTTAGTAATAAGTATAATAGCAAACTCCTTTGCAAAGTACGTGGGACCTGATATCTTTCATAAGGATAGGTTCTATTGACTGAGAAACAATGCCAAGAAAACGGTGATTCAAGCAAAGGCTGGTGCCACATAATTGCTAAAGATCAGCAGATTATTGAACATTATTCCTCCAGGCTTCTGAGTGAACAGGTGTCAATTTCTTCCACTAAAAAACAAAACAAAACAAAACAAAAAACCAGCTTTTGTGTTTAACACTTCTAGTTTGTCTACTGCTTTCTATAATCACATAGAATGTGGGCCTTCTCTATGCCCAAGTGTAGGAGAATGCCAGGACCAGGAAGTAGGAGTGGGTGGGTGGGTGAGCAGGGGGAGGGGAAAGGTGCTAGGGAGTTTTCTGAGGGGAAACCAGGAAAGGGGATAGCATTTGAAATGTAAATTTAAAAAATCTAATAGAAAAATGTGGACCTTCCTCCATGTGTACAGATATTTTCAGAAGCTTCCACAGCATAGACTTCCATATGAATTTCTTGAGATGTCTTTTTTATTTCATCAGTCATTGTATTTTCCTGTCTATTATTTTCTCCCATTCCTAAATCCACTTAATCCTTGCTGTTCCATTTTTTCCCTTAAACTTTTATGTCCTTGCCTTCTATATCTCATCATTTGAAAGTTCTATCTTCATAGACCCTTACTAATTTCATGATCTCCATGTGCATTCCAATTAGAATATACATATCAAAGGATTCAAGGTTAACATTCACAATTGAGACAAACAAGATATATGTCCTTCTGCATCTGAGCTATTCTACTTAGAGATATTCTTTCCATTTATCAGTGGATTTTATTTTTCTTAATAGCTGAATAATGCATTCATTGATTTATAGACATTTAAGACATGTAAGTATTCTTGAAGAAGTGCATGTTTCCATGAGTAAAAATTTAACAGGCATTTCAGTGGGAAAATCTACAAGTCTATTGTGGTGAACTGGTTCATACTTGGTCTGTTTATTATAGAGAGTACTGTCTTAGTTGGGGTTTATATTGCTGTGATAAAACACCATGACCAATACAAGTTGGGGAGGAGAAAGTATATTTGGATTACAATTTCATATCACTATTGATTATCAGAGAAAATGAGAACAGGAACTCAAGCAGGGTTGGAACCCAGAGGTAGGCGCTGATGCAACGGCTATGGAGAAGTGATGCTTGCTAACTTGCTCATCATAGCTCTCTCAGCCTGCTTTCTTATAGACCCAAAACAACCAGCCTAGGCATGGTCCCACCCATAATGGGCTGGCCCCTTTGTTGCTAGAGAAACAGAACTTACAGAGTGACTATATATGACTATATGTATGGTATATATTATATATAATAATCACATATACATGATTATTAGAATGAATAACAGGCTGCCTGTTATTCTGTCTTCCTGCCTGAAAATCTAGGTTAAAGGTGTGTCTCTTTCCAGCTCAGAAGAGCTGGATTAAAGCTATGTCTTCCTACCTTAAAGATCTAGATTTGAAGTCAATCATTGTACTTCAAACTAAACAAAAATACCACACAAGTGTACACTCAATTTTTTGGATTTTAGTTAATTCTAGATGGAGTTAAGTCCACAACCAAGAATAGCATCCAGCACAAGCACCCTTCCGACAAAACAACCAAGAACAGTCATTACAGTGTCCATTCACCTCAAATAGTCAATTTATGCTAAGAATTATTGCTTTTCATCTCTATGATCTTGATCTAAGTAGGTTTGGAGTTCTTGTAACTGGAAGAGGAATATTTCTACCATAGAATCCATCCTTCTTGCATCCAAATTGAGACCGTCTCTATGAAGTCATGAATGGTACTACAAACACATGAAGTTAAGGAACTAAATCCAGATACATATGTAGCAGAGGATGGCTTTATCTGATATCAATGGGAGTAGAGGGAGGTTTCATGCCCCAGCATAGGGGGATGCTAGAAGGGTGAGGCAGGAGTGGGTGAGTGTGTGGAGGAGCACCCTCATAGAGACAAAGGGGAGGGGGAAAGAGGAAGATGAGATTGGGGGCTTGTGGACAGGTAACTAGGATATGGGATATCATCTGAAATGTAAACAAGTAAAATGATTAATAAAAAATAAACTAAGGAACTTAAGGCTTCAATGAGTGTAAATTTACTTCTTCAAATGAGGTGCATAGAGGGAATAGGACTTTGGATTTCTCTGTGTCTCACTTGTTTTCCACATAGACACAGAAATATTGCACACTGGGGAAACAGTTGGCCACATTTGCCTACTTTTGCCTTCCTGAGCCATTCTCCATTTGTGTTGTTGAAACCTGGGCAGCCTTCTGTGTGTAGTTGTTGGAGGTCTGATGTGTTTACAAAAATGTAAGGAACAGCTCTCACACAGTCCATATCAGGCTTCCATGATAGCAGTAGATACATGCCTTTTCAGGAATCACTCTTCCTGCATTCCAGTGGAGAATCCATGCCTCTCTCTGCATCTACCCATTCAAGATTCTGTTGGTTTAGCCTCCTCCACTTGGTGGTCTTGGGATGCCTTGCTGTTCTTTGCTGTTTTCCATTACCTAATTCAAGTTTTCACAAATAGTTGTTCCATTAAAACCTTCCTTAATGTGCCAACTGTTTCCTGTGAGAAGACAGATTGAAAATATTGCAGCATCATAAATGCCAGAAAAGCAAGGGATTACAAAAACAGGAAGGAAAACCCTCTTCCCACAGCCGGAGCTTTTTCCTCAGCTCTTTTACTGGGAGCTTTTGTTAAGGTTGACTGAAATAACTTGAAGCTATAAATAGAGTGCAGAACTGAACAAATCCACCAAGTTGGGTGTTTACCCCTAAGGGCTCTATGGGGAAGTTAAGACATCAGGTAATCACTGAGCCAAATGAGCCTGACCATCCTTCCATCCCTACTATAGAGTATTTTTAGTTACCATATGACTCAAGAATCAGTTTTATCTTTTATTTATCAGATATCCATGCTAGAATTCCTTGTGAAAATCCAGTTATCCTAGGGAAGGCCTCCATTGTTTTTCTAGAGTAGTTAATACATGGGGATCATTCAGTCCCCCAAAAGAATTTTCTACAGGACACTCAAGAATACCAAGGTATGCAGCTTCTCAGGTGATTTCTGTAAAATGACATCTTGGCATAGAAACTGTGTATCTTCCTTTATGTTGGAATTTACTTATAGTACATAATGCAGTGGAGACTTACATAGTTGTTAGACATTATTTCAGAAATTGTTAGAACAGTTCATCCATGATAAGTTACCTGAAGTTGGTTATAAACAGTCAATTGCAGTATTAGCTATGATGTGATCTCCAACTGAGGGAAAAGAAGACAAAGATCTGGGACTAAATGGTCTTTCAAACCTCCATGAAAATCGATTTCAGGAGGATGGAGAGATAACTCAGCAGTTAGAACTACTTGAAGGTCTTTCAGAGGTCCCAAGCTCAGTTCCCAGGACCCACATCCAGTGGTTAACCTGTAAGTCTAGCTCCAAGAGACTCACTGCTCTCTTTTGGCCTGCACAGGTATGCACAAATGCCATACAATGACACAGAAAGACACAATTTTTAAAAAAGGAACTTTAAATAACAATTCAAAAAAACGTTAAAAATTAATAATGCTGAGACTAAAAGATGACTCTGCAGTAGAGCTGCAACCCCAGCTCTAAGGGATCCAACATTCTCTTCTGGCATGGTGTGTGTTAGAGCATGGACATAGATATACATACATAAACATACATAATAAAATACATATTTTAAAATATTATTTTAAGCAAATAAATAACAAACAAATTAGAAAATATAATTAAGAGGAAAGTATTGTAAACAACAAAAGAAGGTTTAGAATAATGCATAATGCTTTGTTCAGGCTGGAAGTGATAGAAGATGCAGAAGAGAAAGATGAAGTATTGTCAGGGTGAGAGTCTGCAAGGCCATTGCATTTGCATATCACAGTTTTCTAGTCTTGGATTTTCTATATGGAAAATTTTAATTTAGAATGGTGTCTGACACATACTAGGTTCTCAATGAATATTTGCCACATAGAAGAGTGATATTTCAATTTAAAATTAGGTAGTTGAGCTTAATAACTCTGGAGGAATCAGCAGGGCTTAGGATCTTGTGATATAGCTTGGTCTTCCATACATTTCCTGGTTTACAAAACTGAGAATCCTTGTAATCGTCAATGTGTTGCATCTTTGTGTGTCATTAAACTAATTAATGGCTGACAGTCCCTGAAAGCCTGAGAATGTAGGCTAGAAAGATCATGGCAGCAGAACAGATTGAGACTATTAGTGCCACACCAGACTTCAGTGACTTAATCTCACCTGTGTAATGAATCCTCCTCGAAAACACAAATTGTCAGAGATGAGGAGATTATGAAAACCCATCTCACAGTAAGTAGCAAGACAAGAGAGGTTTCCAGAGCCCCACAGAACTCCTGGGCACCTTGCCCTTCAATTTTCTTCATCTTTATCCCTCATAATACTTATGATAGTGCACCAATAAACGAGCTTCCTTTTGTTCTGTGAGCAGGTATAGCAAATTAATCAAATGTGAGACTGAATATGGGAATCCCTGTTTACAGTGTGAAGGCAGGAGACACACCTGGGGCTTATGATTGGCATCTGAAGTGTTGCGGTGTTATTCTTAGCAACTTATCTGTCAAGTTGTGAGAACTAACTAACCCTATCTCCAGGTACGTAAGTATTGGAATTGAATTAAATTAAGAGATTCCCAACAGGTGTTAACTGCAGAATCGCTTTCTTGCTTACTGTATTGGGAGTCTCCCCTCAAATAATTTAGCTCAGAACCCTGTTGCAAACACATAGAGATTTTGAATAAAACTTTTTTTTTTTCATTTACTTTCAGACAAGATTCTTCTAAAATCTCAGGGATGTGTAATATAGTTGAACTGTCTTTATTTCATTAGAGAAAGCTAGGAAAAATTCCACCATCTCACATGTAAACAGAGTAATCCTGAGACAGTATATTGGGATCTACTCTCACACCAGATACATTAATAGGAAAAGTAGCAACGTAAAGGAGATGTGAGAAGTGGATTGATAGGTCCCAATCCTGCCAACGTGGCAGCGCTATGGAAGCTTTCATGGATGATGTCTGAGCCCAGCTTAGGCTCTGACCAGGTAAACAGAAGGATTACTACTTTAAGCCAGAATTCCTAAGAAACCTTGTAAAATGGGTTTCTGTTCTCCAGAAAAAGCCATTCCTTTAAAACCTGCTGCTACAATCCACTACTTCTGGAAAGACCATCTAGTTCCTTATTAATTCAGACAAGCCACTAACACAGTGCTTACCACCCTTACTAATGCTGCAATCTTTTAATACAGATCCTCATGTTGTAGTGACATCCCCTCCCCAAAATAACATTAATTTGTTGTTACATCATAACTGTAATTTTGCTACTGTTCTGAATCATAGTGTAAATGTCTGATACGTGACCTGGTTGGGTGTCCTACAGGTTAGGAATCATGCCTCTAACAGATCAAATCCTCACATTAGTTCCCAAGATGTTTCAATGAACTCTCCTAACTCCAGAAGCAATATAACCCCTTATAACTGGCAAGACCCTGTACCATTTTTGCTATTCACTCCACTCCCCAGAGTTAGCCTTGGCAGTTTGAACTCCCCCAAGTAAGCATTTCTTTATGCCCATATAGTGGTCTAGTTTGGTGGTTTGACTGCACACTTGCTTACATGAGTGATGCAGAGGTTTCAGTTCTCTCAGTTATTCAAAAGACCAGACTTAATTTCATTTCTCAGCCTACTTTGGTTTGTGGATGGCCCCACCACCATTTACTTAAATTTAGTTTAATTGGAGTTAGAGAACTGTTATTGTGCCATTGGCCCAGTGATCCTACAAGGTAACGGAACACCCTCCCTTTTACATTGCAATTGTGTTTGACTTACTCTTCCACAAAAGCTGTATACACCTAACTTCGCTGGACCTGCATAAACCCATCCCCAGCTCGTCCCTTTGTCCAGAGTACACAAGGTAAGAGCCTACCTGCTGTTAGTGCAATCTGAGAGTTGAGCCACGTGTTCTCGGCTACCTTCTATTTGGTTGATCTTGCTCATACCAAGGTGTTTGAGGACAAAATCAGTAGGCAAGCAAACTATGTCACTTCTAGGTATAAGATAAAGTTGGCAGTGTAATCAGAAAAGGGCCAATTTACTTGCCAATTTCTCTGAAGTGACTCTCAACTCAAGCTATTTCTTAGTAACTAAGAAGGTGTACTTCTCTATGAATGTCAGAAATTGCAGGCTGGTGTGTTCTCAGGAGCAGAGTGAAAACATTGTCCTGGATCTGAAACAAGCTTATTCAAAATGAAGTCACCTGCCACTGATAAAGCAAGAGACTGACACCACATGCTCAGTGTTCCTAACCATGGCAGTCTCAGTTATTACAGGATGCTCTTTCTGTGACAATTCGTGATTCTTTAACTATAACACAGTGCATGAGATATGATTTTGTACAATAATTCTTATAAGGGATGCCGCTGTGAGCACTTAAAATTTATTAATAAATGCTCAGATTCAAAAGCAGGATAGAGACTGAGACTATTGACATTCGGCAGCTGGGTGTCCCCTGTTCATAGTGTTCAAAGTTTTTAGACTCTTGGAACAACAAGATTTCCTGAGGGCTTTGGTTTATTGATGGTGCTGGGATTCTAGAGTCTTAGGCATGGTAGGCAAATGCTATGTAAAATGCTAAAGGCTAGTACCTGCTGTGTCAGAATACCTGAGTGGTACCTGGTGTATTTCCTCAAAAGCTTCTGGGATGAATCAATGTCTAGCTTCTAGGCCACAAAATGAATTCAAAGTTTAAGTTTTAACATCCCAAAGCCCTTAGCCCTGTCTCATGAGGGGCCACATTCACAGTCCCTTCTAGAAACCACCAGGTGACAAATAACTGAGTGGACTTTCTCAGACAAGTAACCACCATGTGACAACTTGTCACCAGGTGACAACTTTCCATGGGAAAGATAAGGGTGTCAGTGGCTGGAAGGGGATGCGTAAGGAGAGGCACTCTGCCGTACTGCGGAAGCCCTTGTGTCTGGCTTCATCTCAGTTCGTTTGCAGTAAGCACAGTGTCTTTCTGAAAATAGCACCATCAAATGAGCTACCTTGAGCAAAAACAGAGGTAGAACTGCCTGCTCAGCACAACTCTCTTTCTGAGCATTATTGGTCTCTAATATCAACTGAAATCACATTTGATTTAGAACTGTATTCTGCTTGAATCAGGACTTTTTCAGTTATTATATCAGAATTCCTGGATAAAATTTTATGCTTTAAAAGTATTAAGGATTCAGAAAATATATCTCTGGGAAATTACAGGAGTGATTATCACATCTTTTATCTATATGTTCATGTGTATACAAAAAAACATGTTTTCTCAAATTTAAAAATTTGTAGAGTTGCCTGGAATTTTAGCCTGAAAATTTTAACCACTGAAGAAAGTTATCTGATTTGACAAGCCGTCAATGAAAACCAGGCCTGTGAATCAAAAATACTTTCAAATGAATAGTTTAACATCTTCAATACTGGAAACCTGTGCACACAGCACTTTTTTATTGGATATTTCCTTTATTCACACTTCAAATGCTACCCCTGACTCCAGGTTCCCCACTCCACAACCCCCATACTCCTTCCCCCTCCCTCCATGAATGTGTTCTGCCACCCACCCACTCCTGCCTCCTTGCCCTAGAATTCTCCCACACTGAGGCATAGAGCCTTCACAGGATCGAGGGCCTCTTCTCCCATTGATTCCTGACAAGGCCATCCATGTGTACTTTTTGGCTGGTGGTTTAGACCCTGGAAGCTCTGGGGGAAGGGGTCTGGTTGGTTGATACTGTTGTTCTTCCTATGGGGTTGTAAACCCCTTCAGCTCCTTCAGTCTTTTCTCCAACTCGTCCATTGGAGACTCCATGCTCAGACCAATGGTTGACTTTGAGCATCTACCTCTGTATTTGTCAGGCTCTGGCAGAGTCTCTCAGGACACAGCCATATAAGGCTCCTGTCAGCATGCACCTCTTGGCATCCACAATAGTGTCTGGGTTTGGTGACTGCATATAGGATGGATCCCGAGGTGGGGCAGTCTCTGGCTGGCCCCTCCTTCAGTCTCTGCTTTACACTCTGTTTCTGTATTTGCTCCTGTGAGTATTTTGTTCCCCCTTCTAAGAAGGACTGATGCACCTATGCTTTGGTTTTCCTTCTTCTTGAGCTTCATATGGTCTGTGGATTGAATTTTGGGTATTATGAGCTTTTGAGCTAATATTCACTTATCAGTAAGTGTTCTTTAGTGATTGGGCTATGTCACTCAGGATGATATTTTCTAGTTCTATCCATTTGCCTAAGAATTTCATAAAGTTATTGTTTTCAAAAGATGAGTAGTACTCTATTGTATAAATGTACCACATTTTCTGTATCCATTCCTCTGTTGAAGGACACCTGGATTCTTTCCAGCTTCTGGCTATTGTAAATAAGGCAGCTATGAACATCTGGAGCACATGTTAGATGTTGGAGCATTTTTGGGTGTATGCCCAGGGGTGGTATAGCTGGGTCCTCAAGTAATACTATATCCACTTTCATAAGGAACTGCCAGACTGATTTCCAGTGTGGTTGTAGCAGCTTGCAACCCCACCAACAATGGAGGAGTGTTCCTCTTTCCCCACATCCTTGACAGCATCTGCTGTCACCTAAATTTTTGATCTTAGCCATTTTAATTGGTGTGATGTGGAACCTCAGGGTTGTTTCAATTTGCATTTCCCTGATGACTAAAACCAGATATGCTGAAACTAATAGAAGAAAAAATGAGGAAGAGCCTCAAACACATGGGCACATGGGAAAATTTCCTGAACAGAACATCAATGGCTCATGCTTTAAGATCAACAATCGACAAATGGGACCTTATAAAATTGCAAAGCTGGGCTGGAGAGATGGCTCAGCCGTTAAAGGCTAGGCTCACAACCAAAATAAAATTGCAAAGCTTCTGTATGGCAAAGGACACTGTCAGTAGGACAAAATGGCAACAAACAGATTGGGAAAACATCTTTACCAATCCTATATCTGATAAAAGGCTAATATCCAATATATACAAAGAACTCAAAAAGTTAGACTCCAAGGAATCAAATAACCCTATTAAAATGGGGTACAGAGCTAAACAAAGAATTTTCAACTGAGGAATATCAAATGGCTGAGAAGCACCTAAAGAAATGTTCACCATCCTTAGTCATCAGGGAAATGCACACAGCACTTTAAACACAGACTTGATACTTTAAATAATAGTAGTCTTGCCAAGAAACAGTCTAAGAAAGCAGGTCCTGATCACCTAGAGGAGCAAAGAGTTGCCAGCATCAAATGAAGGGAAAAGCAGAGTCTGGTCAGGAGCTTACCCTGTGTTTTGTTCATATTCTGGAGAATTCACCCAGAAGCTACTGAGCTCATGGCTTTGGCTAAATAGGAATGAGGCCCAGAATTACCTATCTTAAAATGAGATGCTAGGTTGTACCAATACCCACTAAATATGTCAGATTCTCACTTGATTCTTCCTACTCTTCATTTACCTCTCCCGTTCTTCATCCTCCTTTTCTTCTTCTTGATAAGATCTTCTTAGAAGACAGGCTTGTTTGGAAAGCACCAATCTGGAAACTCCTGCCAATTTTGCTGAATGCTTGCCTCACAGGTATATGTATGACCATGTCAGACTATCATTTTTCTTTATCAACATTTTTTAAAATAAGAATAGGGATGTGATTCTACATCTGGGTATAGACTATGCTGTGTAGCAGAACACTGTGAGTAACTAGGACAACATTCAATGAGAATGTCTACAAGTATAAGATTTATAGACAAAACATATTCATCCTATAGAGTTTAGCCATTAAGCATAAAAATGTCAGACATTCCTAACAGCCATTTCTATAAGAAAATTACTTGGCAATTTTGTAATTTATAGAATGTGGGTGGCAATAATTAACTTAAGTAAGGAAAGAAAAAAATTAAGTATTGTATATTGATAGAAGCATCAGTAGATTATACTAGTGTAATTATGAAACTCAATGAAGACCAGTAAACAGACATCCACTGAGAAGCCAAGTCTGGCCTGTTTTATATTCCCAAATTACTAGGTCTGTTTATGTTGTAAAAAAAATAATAAAGACAATGCTGAAGACAATCACTGATAATGCATGCAGGACTGATGGACTTATTGTCTAGTGTCATGGTTTGAATGAGAAATGTCCCCCATCAGCTAAGGTATTTAAACAGTTGGTTGCAAGTTAGTGGCACTGCTTGGATATATTATGGAATATCTAGGACATGCAACATTGCTTGATGGAGCACATCA
This sequence comes from Mastomys coucha, assembly GCF_008632895.1. Classification (NCBI taxonomy): domain Eukaryota; kingdom Metazoa; phylum Chordata; class Mammalia; order Rodentia; family Muridae; genus Mastomys; species Mastomys coucha. The sequence continues at coordinate 48,326,244 of NW_022196904.1, read as the reverse complement.
CTCAAGCAGGTTTTGAAAAGTTGTAGTCTCACCCCATATAGTGATTTAAATAAAAATGGCCCCCAAAGGCTTATATATATATATATATATATATATATATATATATATATATATATATGATTGCTTAATCCTCATGGAGTGTCACTACCTAAGAAGGATTAGGAGGTTTGGCCTTGTAGTAGATGCTGGAGAAAGTATGTCACTAGGGGTAGGCTTTAAGGTTTCAAAAGCCCAAGTCAAGTCTATCTAGTAACACTCTCCTCCTGCAATGTGCAAATCCAAATGTAGAACTCTCACATACTTCTCCAGCACCATGCCTGCCCATGTGCTTCCATGAACTAAACCTCTAAAACTGTAAGGGAACTCCAATGAAGTGCTTTCTTTTACAATAATTGCCTCCATCATGCTATCTCTTCATTCTCTCTGTGCCAGTGGCCCACCCAGGCTATTCTTCTTTCTTGTCTTCTCATTAGGCAGTAAAGGGGGAAGAGCATCAGGGGGCAGGATTTGATCTTGGGAGATGTTGGGGGTTGCTGTTTAATAATAGAACACTTACCTATCTTAAGTCTAAGTCAGTTTGCTGCTGTACCTGACCTGCTTGAGTTCCATTGAGGCCAAAAACTGCAGTCTCTGGTGTCATGGTAAAACAGCAGGGGATTAAGTAAGGCATTAGTTGCTAGAGTCTTTTCCCTCTTGTCCAGATGTTTCTCTCTTATCAGGCTAGGGGAAGGTTTGGAGCAATTAACTTCTATTAAACAAGGAAAAGAGAGTCATGCTTACAGAAGGAAAACTTTTATAAAACCAAATATGGATTCAACTCATAAATTCATATACAAATTTATGCTTACACATTTGTACATTTCCATTCAACTCCTATCCACAGAGCCACTCACCACTATTTCTTTTCTGCCTTAATATATTAACCATATATCTCTTGTGTTATGGCAAGCTAATAGACTTGTGTGCTACTGTAGGGATAAGTATTACTACTGGCCCAGAGACAACAATAGTCTCATGGACTACCATAAGCTCATGGACTATCATAGAAGCATGGATTAGGGTCTGCTCATGGACAATCACATGCTCATAAATTATTATAAGTTCTTGGGCTACTATAGCCTGAGCTACTACAACAGGCTCATGGACAATTACACCCTCATGGACTTCTACGGTTCATGGACTACCATAGGCTCATAGAATACTATAGCCTCATGGCCTACCACTGGCTTGTAAACTTTTGAGAGACTTCCAAAACTGAATAGTTTCTGTCATATTCCATTGTTCATCAAAGCACAACTTATTTAATGTAATTTTTCTTCCATTTCCCATTTATAAAAACTCATCACTTTTTGTCCACACTCTTATAAGCGGAAGCATAAGCTCTTATTCTGATAGACCACCAAGTTTATTCCTTAATTTCCAATACTTTCAAGACTTTAGTCTTTTAAACTTCATATCTATGCCAGTGGGTGTGTGTGTTTGTGCGTGCGTGTGTACACATGTGTTTACTGAGTTGTTGATTATTGGTTTAGATTTGGCTTTTGGGAAGAGACTTGGACGAGTACACCTACTGTTGTGCCTGTTCTGTTGATGAGTCCCCAGGAACCACCAAGCAGACCAATCCAATGTAATCTCAGTAGGGTCTTTATTCAAGTTCAAACTTGGGCCATACCATCATCTCTGATGCAGATGATGAGAGAGAGTAAAGCCCTAAGCTCTCAGCAGGACAAAGTTTTATAGGAAATGGTGAGCAAGCAAGGTGGCTTCCAGCCTGGCAAGAATCTAATTAAAAGCTGACAGGTGGGTGATCTGAAACAAAATCTTGATCAATCATAAACAGTCTGAAAGAACATTTGGAGCAGCCAGCCTAATCTTGATTGACTGTTGCTAGGAAGCAGCTAGGGAGTCTGGGCTAAGGACAAGCCATGATTTCCTTCCTGGTACTTGGGTACAGCTTGTGTCCAGCTGCAGATCAAGTTCTCAGGCTCTTTTTCTTTTAGGATGGAGGCTGGTCTCAAGATGGAGTAGGATTGGCCTCTGATTACTCTGTTGTCTTCTACCAATTTTAAAATTTGTTTTCCTTCTTCAGACACAGAACACATTTTTTAAATTAGAAAATTAGGGGAATAAAAATAAAACTGAATATAAGAACACATTATCAAAAATCAAATACCATATTCATTCAAGATGTTCATGCTTCATACTTCCTTGCCCCTCTTTAGAAGAGATATGTGGACACTGATAGGATAAATACATTAAGGTTTATATTTGAAGATTATATCTACAAATACTCTTTTCTAAAAACAGACATTTTCATAAAACACGTACTTAAATAATCTCAGTAAGTGGTTACAGTATAGAAACAAAGTTGACATGGACTTTTAATGGACTGTTTTAGTTTGGCCTAATTTTTCTCAACACTTGCAAAGGAAAACTACAGCTCCTCAAATAGTTACTGTGTTCTCATCATCTATTGTCTTAATTTTCTATAAAAATGATGATGCAATCAACATTCCATCCAGAAATTGCTAATTGGCTCTTAACAACTTCTCTTCCATGTGAGCTGAGTAAGATAAGAGGATAGGTAGGTCATTAATTATTGCTGTGTGGACAATGAAAAACAGTTCCCAAATACTTGCTCTCTAATCTGTTCTATTGTCTTCAGCACTCATTCAGAAGAAAAATAAAAGGATTTCTTTTGAAATTCCTCAATTTCCAAAATCAGTGGTTATAAGAGAACTCAGGTGACCTTGAACTTTTACATGCAAGGGGAATCTATGTCTTGTTTACTCCAAGTCATATGAGAATAACTTCAATAACCATAAATTACAATCAAGGAGGAAGTCTGCTTTCCGTTTGAAGATAAAAGAACAACTGCTTGTGTGGTCAGCTTACTATTGCCTGTTACTGTTTATACTAAAAGGAACCATGTAGGAGAATAGAAATATGCACAAAGGATTATAGTTTAGTATTAAAATAAATAAAATTAAAGCAACTTTGCCTGTTGCTGTGTTATTTTTTTAAATAACAGTTTCAAATTATAAGCTGAACATTGCAATTCTCTTTCTTTTCTTTCTGCTGCCTTTGTATTATTAACAAATATAGTTGAAACAAAGAAACAGTGAGCCCATGTCCATATCCTACAAAACTCCACTCTTAGCAAAATCCTACTCCTTATCCCTGGCTGTGTCACCTCAAGATTCTATCTAGCTGTTTTGCTTTTTTAATCTACTTGAAATCTTTACATAATATAACTGAAAAAAATGATTATGTAAAAATATCTTTACCTAGTATTATAGCTAATTTTTATAATATCCCATTTGCTTTCATTTTCTCTTTCTTGATGACAACAGTACTTTTGACTACCTGCAGGGCTCAGCTTGCTTATATTTCTGCTGCTGACAGGACATGCTCAATGACACTTGTTTGCTCTCTGTCCTTCCTTTCATTTCCCTCAAATGGACTGGGCTCTGCTTTTCTCCCTCTCCAGATGGACTCAACTCTGAGACTTCACATTCAAAGTCATGAGCCTCTGTAGCATGATACCCACATCTTCCCTGGAGCTGGTTTCTCTTATCAACATAAACTTTACTTGCATTTATATAACCCTCCTCTGAAGCCTGTAAAACTCTGCTGTAGCCTTTATTAATCTTTTATATCCCTTATTTAACCTACATATACATAGATATATTCTCTGTTTGATATATGATGTGTTATATATGAATGAATGTTAGTAATTAAGTTGTGTTTAACTTGTCTTGGTTACCAAGAAATGTCAAGGATTATCTGGGACATTGTTGCCATTAAAACTGCTATCCCTATGATAATCATTAAATTCTGGCACTGTGAGAAGAAAGAAATCATATTTATCTATGTTTCTAACTGAATGCACTCAAAAAATAAGTCTCTATGCCAAGGAGGTGAGATAATGAATATATTATGCACTGAGAACAAAGGTCATACTACAATACATAACAACATGAAAACCAAAATATGAATCACAGTATCATTTAAAATTCCACAAAATTAAGTGATAGTCTTAGGTATGAACTAGATGAAGCATAAAACCTTTATAATAAAAATTATAAAAATATCCTAAAACCTTATGTCAAAATAAAAATGAACCGTAATTGTGGACTGAACGATTTAGCATAGTAAGAGATGTGCTTCTTGGACCTGAGATGTAACTTAATGGCATAGCATTTTTCTAGCATGTGCAGGGTCCTGGGTTCTGTACTTAGCACTGAGAGAATGAAAAAGGTTAGTTCTTATTAAATTGATCAAGAGAATTCACCTGATTCACAAAAATGTCATCAATTTTTTGTCATTGTTGATAAGCTTATTTTTATATCTTGAAATAGGATATAGAATAGCCAAAATAAATAATAAATAAATAAGAATAAAGTCAGTGTTTACCTTTCTTTCACACAGTCTTAAGGTCAACTTCTAGCAGGGGAAATATTAATAAAAGAAGCAAAGTCAGAATAATCCTTCTTTAGTTGACTAGTCTATTATCTCAAAAATCTTAGGAGATAAACACTTAAAATAAATAGAAATATAAAGACAAGAAATAGAATAAAATAAGTATTATCAATTAAATATTTCAAAGATAAAAATCTTTGGAAATATGTAAGTGTTGAAATCAGACTATACTTTACTCTGAGTAGTTCTGTATTGTGTATAACACTGGTCTTTCAGATGCCCTTTCTTTAAGAGTCTCTATTTTATAATCAGCTTTCGACTCCATTTTGAGTGTGGAAGACAACTATTCACCTAAGTGGATATGCCAGCAGCACCTTGTGTCCAGAGCTGTCCACATGGCACAAACTAATAAATGAATTATTCCTTGCAGGAAAAAATGGGCCAAAGTATAAATTTATCAGGGGTAACTTTGTCTGGAGGAGCAGGCTGGCTAATAAAAATCGTATCAACACAACTAAGGATAAAAAGTTATTGGAGACACCAGGCTGAAAAAAGGTTTCTTCATCTGGACCCCATAAAGAGTACACCTAACACAGAAATAGCAATAAAACTGCAGACCACCAGGAATGTAAATCTAGGGTCATACTGGAAGAGAAATCTATATTACCATAGGGGTTACAAATCAGCTCAGTCCCAACTGTTGACATAATATACTCAAATTGTTCTCTGTTCTTAGGTACACCTACTGAAAAAAATTAACAAAGGAAAAAAATAGGAAATGTGGAACACTGTGAAGAGTAATTGTAGTAATTAAAGAAATAATAAAACAACTAAAGAAATAGTAACTCTAGTAATTAAAGGAACAGATGAAGAAAAAAATCCAGATTAATAACTTAGGCAAGATCTTCAACAGTATCATAGAAGAAAACTTCCCCAAAGCAAGGAAAGGCATACACATTAAATACAAGAAGTACACAGAACACCAATAGTGAAAACCAGAAAAGAAACTTCTCACAATGTATCATACATAAGATACTAGTCATGCAGAATAAAGGATATAGAAAGCAATACAAGTGAAATATAAAGGAAAAGTTATCAGAATGACAGATGATTTCTCAGTGGAAATTTTGAAAGGCTGGAGTGTCTAGAACAGTGGTTTTCAACCTGTGAGTTATGACCCCCTGGGGGTGTTGAGCAACAGTCACCTAAGACCATTAGAAAACATAGATATTTACATTATGATAAACTTGAAAATTTACAGTTATAAAGTAGCAATGAGAATAAGATTATGGTTGAGAGTTACTGAGCCATGAGGAGCTATATTAAAGAGTAGCAGCATTAGGAAGATTGAGAACCACTGGTCTAGAGCAATGCATTTCAATAGCTAAAGTACAGTGAGCCTTCCAGTCTCCATCTGTTCTATGAACCTAAGGCACACAGCCCTCCATGCACAAATCCTGCTAGGAGAGAGCTGGTTTCCCAGGATTGCTGACATACCTAAGGTCACAGGCCCACAGGCTTACAGAAAGGACAAGCTCCAGTCAGAGGCAGCAAGACCAACTAAAAGAAGAGATAACCAGATGGCAAGAAGCAAGTGCAAGAATCTAAGCAACAGAAACCAAGGCTATTTGGCATCATTGGAACCCAGTTCCCCAACCACAGTAACTGCTGGATACCCCAACACATTGGAAAAGCAAAATTTAGATTTAAAATTATATCTCATAGTGATAGAAGATTTTAAGAAAGACATAAATAATTCCCTTAAATACATACAGGAGAACACAGGTAAACAAGTAGAAGCCCTTAAAGAGGAAACACAAAAATCCCTTAAAGAATTACAGGAAAACACAACCAAACAAGTGAAGAAATTGAAGAAAATTATTCAGAATCTAAAAATACAAATAGAAACAAGAAAGAAATCACAAAAGGAGACAAGCCTGGAGATAGAAAACTTAGGAAAGAGATTAGGAGTCATAAATGCAAACATCACCAACAGAATACAAGAGATAGAAGAGAGAATCTCATGTATAGAAGATACCATAAAAAACATTGAATCAACATTCAAAGACAATGCAAAATGCAAAAACCTCCTAAGCCAAAACATCCAGGAAATCCAGGACCCAATGAGACGACCAAACCTAAGGATAATAGGTATAGAAGACTGTGAAGATTTCCAACTTAAAGGGCCAGTAAATATCTTCAACAAAATTATAGAAGAAAACTTCCCTAACCTAAAGAAGGAGATGCTCATAAACCTACAAAATGCCTACATAACTTCAAATATGTTGGACCATAAAAGACATTCCTCCCATCACATAATAGTCAAAACACTAAATGCATAAAACAAAGACAGAATATTAACAGCAGTAAGGGAAAAAGACCTAGTAACATATAAAGGCAGACCTATCAGAAATATACTAGACTTTACACCAGAGATTATAAAAGCCAGAAGATCCAGGACAGATATCATATAGACCATAAGAGAACACAAATCCCAGCCCAAGCTACTATACCCAGCAAAATTCTCAATTGCCATAGATGGAGAAACCAAAGTATTCCATGACAAAACCAAATTTACACAATATCTGTCCACAAATCCAGCCCTTCAAAGGGTAATAGATGGAAAACTCCAACACAAGAAGGGAACTTACACCCTAGAAAAAGAAAGGACATAATCTTCTTTCAAAAAAAATAATGGAAGATAGTCACACAAACATAATTCCACCTCTTAGAACAAAAATAACAGGAAGCAACAATCACTGTTCCTTAATATCTCTTAACATCAATGGACTAAATTCCCCAATAAAAAGACATTGACTAACAGACAGGATACCTAAAGAGGACCCAGCATTTTGCTGCATACAGGAAAGCACTTCAGTGGTAAAGACAGACACTACCTCAAAGTAAAGGTCTGGAAAACAATTTTTCAAGCAAATGGCCCCAAGAAACAAGCTTGAATAGCCATTCTAATATCAAATAATATCAACTTTTAACCAGAGATATTTAAAAAGATAAGTAAGGACACTTCATACTCATCAAAGGAAAAATCTACCAAGATGAACTCTCAATTCTGAATATCTATGCTCTAAATGCCAAGCACCCACATTCATAGAAAAAATTTTACTAAATCTCAAAGCATATATCACAGCCCACAAAACAGTAGTGAGAGACTTTAGCACCAATCAAAGAGTACATATGGGAGGTCCCATGGCTCCAGCCGCATATGTAGCAGAGGATGGACTTTTTGGACATCGATGGAAGGAGAGGCGCTTGGTCTTGGGAAGGCTCCGTGATCTAGTGTAGGGTAAGGCCAGAGTTTGGAGAGGATGAGTGGGGATGAGCACTCTCATAGAAGTAGTGGGAGATAGAATGGCATAGGGGTTTCTGGAGGGGAAACTGGGAAAGGGAATAACACTTGAAATGTAAATAAAATACCCAATAAAAAACAAAGTACAGTTCTCCTACACTTAAAGAGAAAGAAATCCTTTCCATGATACAAACAACATAAAACAAATTAAATGCAACAGACCAAGCCTAAACAAAATAGAGGAAGTAATGCTACTGACTGAAGAATAATAAGAGTGATGAAGAGATTATATAAACAAAACAAATGAAGCTATAATTACTAAAACACAAAGCACCACTGAGGACATAATCAACAACAAAAATACAACACAATGACTGAAATCAACAGAATTTTTAATATAAATGGCTTCAATTCACTAGTTAAAACACAAAGGCTTGCTGAGTGAATCAAATACAAAACTACCTAAAAAAAAAAAAAAAAAAAAAAAAAAAACTTTGAATTTTCTACAAAAATTTCATTTAAGCTCTAAAGATTCACCTTAGAATAAATAAATAGACAAAAGCAATTCAGTAAAATGAGACCAGGAGGTAAAGCAGACATTGCTAGCCTAACATGTGATACCCTTCAGACTAAAACTAATCAAGAGACTAAAGAAGGACAATCCATTGTAAACAAGGAAGCAATTAACCAAACAGATTTTTCTATCCTTAACATATATGGACCAAACCCTTGTGGGCCCAGTTTCATAAAATGTGTACTACTAAAATTAAAGACATAAGTTAACATCAATCCATTAACAGTAGATGACTTCCATACCTTACTTTCTCCAATAAACAGGTCATTTCTACAAAACTATTAAGCAGAGAATATTCAAAATTAAGCAGTCTCATGTATTGAATGGACTTAACAGATATTTATACAAAATTTCACCCAAACAGCAGAAAATTTACATTCTACTCATCAGCCCATAGAAACATCTCTAAAAACAGGTCATTTCTCAACAGACACAAACACACACAAATGTCAGCAAATTTAATAAGACTGAAATAACTCTAGGTACCCTATCTGATCACAATGTAGGGAAAATTAAAATTGACAGCCAAGTATGAAAACTCACAGAAGTTTTACAACAATCTGACAATGGCCATGCTGATTACCAAGAATTACACCAAGTTTCTGTGAACCTCTTCAAATTACCAGAAAGTTGAACATCCCCCAAAAGCCCCAAAGGCACCAGGTAACAAGGAAAGGAAATTAATGACACATCCACAAACTAAGTGGAGTAATTTTCTCTCACAGCTTCAGTAGAATCTGCTCACTACCCTAGGCTTCATGTGACCTAAATCCTTTGTATTAAGAATTTTGTTTTGTTCTTCATAGCCATTAGTGACTATATCCTGCCCAGAAGACTGGATGGACTTCAAACTCTAACCTTTAAACCCCTCCAACCTCTGGACTTTACCTGGTGCTCCTTATTACCTCCACTGCCATTAAGCCATCAGTTCTTAGCTCTTGAATTCATTTATTCAGATTAAAGGTGGTTCACAGACCCTAAAGATAAGAGTTGTAGGAAGCAAATTGACACATACTCAAAACAGATACAGTAGCATATTTGATCTTAACCTGGAGGAGTGATTGGTTAAGTCTACCTACTACTGTGATCTCCTGGAGAATTTCAAACTCTTATTGAAAAGCAACTGGGTTAGAAAATTTCCTTCCAAACAGTCCCTGCTTCTAGTATCTCTATACCAACAGGTAGAATCCTTCCCTCAGAGCCTCCTTCTCTGAAATTCAGACAGGGAGGGTATTCAAGTACTCAAATTTCTGAATTACTAGATTTCATAACAGACAGTTGGCTACTGGGGAATTTCAGAGATATCACCATGTTCTGAATCAAGTACCTCACTTTAGTCCTTTTCAATCTAGTTTAATTTGATTTATAACATCTTCCTTTTCCTGCTCTATTCCTTCTAGTTTTCATGTTACCTGTTTGCATTTATGAAAGAGGTTCCCAGTTCTAAACATCCTCAAGTTTATTCTTAATCACACCCATCACTTACTCAGTAACTCCAACACTGTTCCAGCCAGTGGCAAGGCCTATTCCTTTCCTCATCTGCTCATTTGCTGGCTCGGATAAGTTCACAGGCATCATTATGAACCAAAAAGGAAAACAGACCTACTTTTTCAGAACTGAACAGATACCACAGCTCTAATAGACCTCTAAATTACATGACACGTGTGCAAAAGAGTTTGAAACCAACAGCATCCATATGCTCATCATTTACAGTTCTTTTGTAGCTCAGGCTCACCTCTATTTCACAATGTACCCTATCCCCAGATAGGACATTTCAGTAACATACTATAACATATTTTAATTCAAGACATACAAGAAAGCCTTGACTACATCGCTCACTGCCTAAGAAGAACCCAGCATTTGGTTCATTCCTTGGTAGCAATTACACTACTAATCAAGAGAGGGCTATATCTGATGGCAGAAAAGAAAAAACTTTGCCTCTCCTTAGTGGAAGAATATTACTTTATGTGGATAAACCTAGTTTTATCAAAGACAGAAAAAAATATTAGTTGATCATGCTTCAACAATGGGGGCCAGAAACCACGAATCAAGTGCTTTTATAACTCAGCTTGGACCTCCTGACTTACACTTGTATTCTCTTATAACCATTGATATTCTTTCATCTATATGCTTTTCCCTAATTACTGTACTAGCCTTGATTTACCCAGGCTACCAGACAGCATGTACACAACATGTATAACATTAGAATATAGATATCAGCCTTTAAACCTAAGACTACAACTTTATTACTATTTTATCTCTACTTAAACTTTATATTAATTCTTGATTCCCTTTTATTAATTTGTGTTTGTCTAGCCATTAACAAATTCTTCTTAAATTATCTCATGGATTGGCATAGCACCATATGCAATGTTTTTCTAAACCATTGCTTTTTGTGATGCTCACCCTGGTAATTCTTTTTTCTTTTTTTTCGAGACAGGGTTTCTCTGTGTATCCCTGGCTGTCCTGGAACTCACTCTGTCTGTAAAGGAGGCTGGCCTTGAACTCAGAAATCTGCTTGCCTCTGTCTCCCAAGTGCTGGGATTAAAGGTGTGTGCCGCCACCACCCAGCCTCACCCTGGTAATTCTGAATTCTTGATTTTATAAGATCATGTGTGTTCACCTACTATTAGCTGCTTTGTTGAATTTTTTGCTACTTCAAAAAAAAAAACATTTTTTTTTGTTGTTCCCTATAGTCCTATGTTGTGTGTGAGAGTGACTTTTAATTTCCTGCAGCAAAGCCTCGTAATTGCTCATCACTGGGTCCAGCCTTGGATAGGCACAATGCTCCTGCTCACCAGGCCTGAGTAATTTGGGGGTACTTCTTTGATACTTTCACCCTAATCTCATTGAACATCTGCTGATCTGCATCTATTCTTATCACACCCCACCTTACCTTCCAGTAATTGCTGGCTAAATCACGTATTATTTTAAACAATGACTTTGAGCATACATTGTTCTGGAGTCTTATTCAGTTGAACCCAGGCCCCCTGGCAACAATAGTGAATTAAGCTTTCTCTGTACTCTGGAACATAAAAAAGGATGCAGAGGATGATGTTTACCCCCTGCTTGTTACCTCCTGTGGATGCTTTCTGTGTGTCAGCATTGAATGTGGTAGAGGGACTGGTGCCAAACTGCCTACATCACCAGCTCTGAATCTTCCACAGCTGGTCACAGAATATGGTATGGGCCATGTTCACTGTCGCTATTACTACCTGGTACAGATCAACATAGAAAGCCAGGAGCAATGAGAGCTACCTCTCAGTGCAAAGTTCACTGTAAAAGGCCTCTTCCACACAGACATATCAGGGAGAAGACACTGTTCCCTTCCCCAGTTGCCCTTCCCTGATCCTCCCACATAGCATATGGGAAAAACGGATGGGCACACTCACAGTGCTAGGCTCTTAGAGAAGACATATGAGCCTTACTGTTCATGGACTTGTAGAAACTACACCTTCTAGTGTCTCAGAACCACACTGCTGCACAGAGTAGCTCTTCCGATTGTGGGGCTGAGGGTATTCGAATCATAGCTTAGCTACAGAGGCCATAGAAAAAGTCATTGTACAAGAAAAACTGAAGGGTCCTGGTATTTGTCTTGCCCACGTGGAACATCCTCCCTCTGTTCTTAAAGAGTTGGCATCACTTTTAAAGAATAGTTGGCTTTTGATTCATTATAAATGATTTTTAATTAGTTGCAAAACCTTTGCTTAAACCCCAAAACAAAGACTTTGTTGGATGGCTGTCTTAACTGTTTAACTGTAGTAATAAACATCTACCATGATATAGGGCTTCTTGGGAGCCTTACACTATTATAAACTATATTTTGTCTTTATTGTCATGTTTCTTGTGTCATCTTTTGATAGAAGAAGATTAATAAAGGCCAGAAACATTTACAATAATAATTTAATGTTCCTATGACTCATTTATCTGGACATTACTTTTGGCTAATTTTTTTCTAAATTAAGATTAAGAAAAATTCTCATGATTTTTCCCTTACCCCACACACTTGATATGCGTAGGCTTCTGTGCACATTCCCAGTGTATTTTGAGTCTCCTCCAGCTCCAGATGCGGTCTGTTCCATGTGGGCTGCAATTACTAGCACAAATGACCACGCCCCACCATCAGCTCTTGTAGGGTGGCTTTGTGAGCAAAACAAATTTATTTTATATTATTCTTACTAGGTTTAAGTTGAGATTCTTCTTGGTCCATACTCACCTACAGCAGGATTGTTCTCTCTTTACCCTCATTACCACTGTAAAAAA